>NC_135233.1:1115127411-1115472509 GCF_051348905.1 Ranitomeya variabilis | reverse complement strand
GTAACAAACACAAAATCAACCTGCAAATCAGCAACAGAATACGACTTTGCACGTAGCCTTAGGCTAGTTTCACACTTGCGTTTTTGTTCTGCATGCGTTTTTTAAAAAAACGCATGTGTGAAAAAACGCATGTAAACGCGGTAAAACGCATGCGTTTTTTAGACGCATGCGTTTTTATAGAAAAACACAAGAAAACACAAGAAAACACAAGAAAAAACAAGAAAAAACAAGAAAACCCTAACCCTAACCCTACCCCTAACCCTAACCCTAAACGTGACTGAAATACGTGGCACTGAAATACGTGCAACTGAAATACGTGGTACTTAAATACGTGGCACTTTAATACGTGCACGTGGCACTTAATACGTGGCACGTGGCACTTAAATACGTGGCACGTGGCACTTTAATACGTGGCACGTGGCACTTATATATGTGGCACGTGGCACTTATATATGTGGCACGTGGCACTTATATATGTGGCACGTGGCACTTATATATGTGGCACGTGGCACTTAAATACGTGGCACGTGGCATACGTGGCACTGAAATACGTGGCACGTGGCACTTAAATACGTGGCACGTGGCACTTAAATACGTGGCACTTAAATACGTGGCACGTGGCACTTATATATGTGGCACGTGGCACTTATATATGTGGCACGTGGCACTTATATTATGTGGCACGTGGCACTTATATATGTGGCACGTGGCACTTATATATGTGGCACGTGGCACTTAAATACGTGGCACGTGGCATACGTGGCACTGAAATACGTGATACGTGGCACTTAAATACGTGGCAATATGACTGTCAGAAAATGTTCATTAAACGGTTAGGGGTGAGGTTAGGGGTAGAGTTAGGGTTAGGGTTTGGATCCCTTTATCACCTTGATGGTGGTGGGTGACTTTTTAGTGTGTTTTCTGGTTTTTTTTCTATAAAAACGCATGCGTTTTTAGCGCAAACAAACGCATGTGCTTAAAAACGCATGCGTTTACATAGACAGCAATGCATTTTTTTGCCGCGAAAAAACGCATGCGTTTTTTCGCGGCAAAAAACGCGCAAGAAAAATACTGCAGGTAGCATTTTTGAAAATGAACGCATGCAGTCAAAAAACGCATGCGTTTGAAAACGCGACCAAACGCATGTGCAAAAAAACGCATGCGTTTTCAATGTTAAATATAGGGAAAAAAACGCATGCGTTTTTTGTGCAAAAACGCTGCAGACAAAAACGCAAGTGTGAAAGCAGCCTTACAGTGACACATTTTAGGCCATGTTCACACTGGGCGGAATTGATGGTCTCAAGATGTGATAGCAACTTTAAGAATTGACACATACACTAATTCCAACAGTCTGTCACATAGAGTACAGTTTGTTTTTGTGAACTTTAATGTGAATGGGCAGGCAGGCTTGAGGGCAATGGGGGAGGCTAGGCTGTGAGTACTGCATGCATGCAGCAGGTGGCCGCAACGGGCAGGAGGATGCATTGTCAGTCTCCGCTTTGGGGTTGTGGCTAAATAGGATCAGTGACTGTCTGTGGAACTGGCAAGGAGCCGTTTAAAATTTATATGGCTCCTTGCCAGGAGCCGACTCATATGGTTCACTATAAAGAGCCGGCTCATTCAGGAGCTACCCATCACTAATTTGTAGTAAGAGGAGAGAGCTGAGGTGTAATGAGGGGAGGAGGAGAGAGCTGAGGTGTATGGGGGGGGAGGAGGAGAGAGCTGAGGTGTATGAGGGGAGGAGGAGAGAGCTGAGTGTATGAGGGGAGGAGGAGAGAGCTGAGGTGTATGGGGGGGAAGAGGAGAGCTGAGTGTAGGGGGGGGAGGAGGAGAGAGCTGAGGTATGAGGGGAGGAGGAGAGAGCTGAGGTGTATGGGGGGGAAGAGGAGAGCTGAGGTGTATGGGGAGAGGAGGAGAGCTGAGGTGTATGGGGGGAGGAGGAGAGAGCTGAGGTGTATGGGGGGAGGAGGAGAGAGCTGAGGTGTATGGGGGGAGGAGGAGAGAGGAGGCGTATGGGGGGGAGGAGGAGGAGAGAGGAGGCGTATGGGGGGGAGGAGGAGGAGAGAGGAGGCGTGGGGGGAGGAGGAGAGAGGAGGCGTATGGGGAGGAGGAGGAGAGAGCTGAGGTGTATGGGGGGAGGAGGAGAGAGCTGAGGTGTATGGGGGGAGGAGGAGAGAGCTGAGGTGTATGGGGGGAGGAGAGAGGAGGCGTATGGGGGGAGGAGGAGGAGAGAGGAGGCGTATGGTGGGGAGGAGGAGGAGAGAGGAGGCGTGGGGGGAGGAGGAGAGAGGAGGCGTATGGGGAGGAGGAGGAGAGAGCTGAGGTGTATGGGGAGAGGAGGAGAGAGCTGAGGTGTATGGGGGGGGAGGAGGAGAGCGCTGAGGTGTATGAGGGGAGGAGGAGAGAGCTGAGGTGTATGGGGAGAGGAGGAGAGAGCTGAGGTGTATGGGGGAGGAGGAGAGCGCTGAGGTGTATGAGGAGGAGGAGAGAGCCGAGGTGTATGGGGGAGGAGGAGAGAGCCGAGGTGTATGGGGGGAGGAGGAGAGAGCTGAGGTGTATGGGGGGAGGAGGAGAGAGCTGAGGTGTATGGGGAGAGGAGGAGAGAGCTGAGGTGTATGAGGGGAGGAGAGCTGAGGTGTATGAGGGGAGGAGGAGAGAGCTGAGGTGTATGGGGGGAGGAGGAGAGAGCTGAGGTGTATGTGGGAGGAGGAGAGCTGAGGTGTATGGGGGGAGGAGGAGAGCTGAGGTGTATGGGGGGAGGAGAGAGCTGAGGTGTATGGGGGGAGGAGGAGAGAGCTGAGGTGTATGGGGAGAGGAGGAGAGCTGAGGTGTATGGGGAGGAGGAGAGAGCTGAGGTGTATGGGGAGAGGAGGAGAGCTGAGGTGTATGGGGAGGAGGAGAGAGCTGAGGTGTATGGGGGGGAGGAGGAGAGAGCCGAGGTGTATGGGGGGAGGAGGAGAGAGCTGAGGTGTATGGGGAGAGGAGGAGAGAGCTGAGGTGTATGGGGAGAGGAGGAGAGAGCTGAGGTGTATGGGGGGGAGGAGGAGAGAGCTGAGGTGTATGGGGAGAGGAGGAGAGAGCTGAGGTGTATGAGGGGAGGAGAGCTGAGGTGTATGAGGGGAGGAGGAGAGAGCTGAGGTGTATGGGGGGAGGAGGAGAGAGCTGAGGTGTATGGGGGGAGGAGGAGAGAGCTGAGGTGTATGAGGGAGGAGGAGAGAGCTGAGGTGTATGAGGGGAGGAGGAGAGCTGAGGTGTATGGGGAGAGGAGGAGAGCTGAGGTGTATGGGGGGAGGAGAGAGCTGAGGTGTATGGGGGGAGGAGGAGAGAGGAGGCGTATGGGGGGGAGGAGGAGGAGAGAGGAGGCATATGGGGGGGAGGAGGAGGAGAGAGGAGAGGCGTGGGGGGGAGGAGGAGAGAGGAGGCGTATGGGGGAGGAGGAGGAGAGAGCTGAGGTGTATGGGGGGGAGGAGGAGAGAGCTGAGGTGTATGGGGGGAGGAGGAGAGAGCTGAGGTGTATGGGGGGAGGAGGAGAGAGGAGGCGTATGGGGGGGAGGAGGAGGAGAGAGGAGGGCGTATGGGGGGGAGGAGGAGGAGAGAGGAGGCGTGGGGGGAGGAGGAGAGAGGAGGCGTATGGGGAGGAGGAGGAGAGAGCTGAGGTGATATGGTGGGGAGGAGGAGAGAGCTGAGGTGTATGAGGGGAGGAGGAGAGCTGAGGTGTAGGGGAGAGGAGGAGAGCTGAGGTGTATGGGGGGAGGAGGAGAGAGCTGAGGTGTATGGGGGGAGGAGGAGAGAGGAGGCGTATGGGGGGAGGAGGAGGAGAGCGGAGGCGTATGGGGGGGAGGAGGAGGAGAGAGGGAGGCGTGGGGGGAGGAGGAGAGAGGAGGCGTATGGGGAGGAGGAGGAGAGAGCTGAGGTGGTATGGGGGGGAGGAGGAGAGAGCTGAGGTGTATGGGGGGAGGAGGAGAGAGCTGAGGTGTATGGGGGGAGGAGGAGAGAGCTGAGGTGTATGAGAGGAGGAGGAGAGTGCTGAGGTGTATGGGGGGGAGAGGAGAGAGCTGAGGTGTATGGGGGGAGGAGGAGAGAGCTGAGGTGTATGAGGGGAGGAGGAGAGAGCTGAGGTGTATGGGGGAGAGGAGAGCTGAGGTGTATGGGGAGGAGGAGAGAGCTGAGGTGTATGGGGAGAGGAGGAGAGAGCTGAGGTGTATGGGGGGAGGCAGGAGAGAGCTGAGGTGTATGGGGGGAGGAGGAGAGCTGAGGTGTATGGGGGGAGGAGGAGAGAGCTGAGGTGTATGGGGGGAGGAGGAGAGCTGAGGTGTATGGGGGGAGGAGGAGAGAGCTGAGGTGTATGAGGGGAGGAGGAGAGAGCTGAGGTGTATGGGGGGAGGAGGAGAGCTGAGGTGTATGGGGAGGAGGAGAGAGCTGAGGTGTATGGGGAGAGGAGAGAGCTGAGGTGTATGAGGGGAGGAGAGAGAGCTGAGGTGTATGGGGGGAGGAGGAGAGAGCTGAGGTGTATGGGGGGAGGAGGAGAGAAGCTGAGGTGTATGGGGGGAGGAGGAGAGCTGAGGTGTATGGGGGAGGAGGAGAGAGCTGAGGTGTATGGGGGGAGGAGGAGGCTGAGGTGTATGGGGAGGAGGAGAGAGCTGAGGTGTATGGGGGAGGAGGAGAGCTGAGGTGTATGGGGGGAGGAGGAGAGAGCTGAGGTGTATGTGGAGAGGAGGAGAGAGCTGAGGTGTATGGGGGGAGGAGGAGAGAGCTGAGGTGTATGGGGAGAGGAGGAGAGAGCTGAGGTGTATGAGGGGAGGAGGAGAGAGCTGAGGTGTATGGGGGGAGGAGGAGAGAGCTGAGGTGTATGGGGGAGGAGGAGAGAGCGGGTGTAGGGGGGAGGAGAGAGAGCTGAGGTGTATGGGGGGAGGAGGAGAGAGCTGAGGTGTATGAGGGGAGGAGGAGAGAGCTGAGGTGTATGGGGGGAGGAGGAGAGAGCTGAGGTGTATGGGGGGAGGAGGAGAGAGCTGAGGTGTATGGGGGGAGGAGGAGAGAGCTGAGGTGTATGGGGGAGGAGGAGAGAGCTGAGGTGTATGAGGGGAGGAGGAGAGAGCTGAGGTGTATGGGGGAGGAGGAGAGAGCTGAGGTGTATGGGGGAGGAGGAGAGAGCTGAGGTGTATGAGGGGAGGAGGAGAGAGCTGAGGTGTATGGGGAGGAGGAGAGAGCTGAGGTGTTTTGGTTTATGGTGGGCTAGGGCGTGGCAGATGGAACGATGTATGGTCGGCATGAGCGCTTTGTGCCGCCGCTGTAGTGAAGCGGGTGGTACGCTGTTTTGGGTTATGGTGGGCTAGCGCGTGGCAGATGGAACGATGTATGGTCGGCACGAGCGCTTTGTGCCGCCGCTGTAGTGAAGCGGGTGGTACGCTGTTTTGGGTTATGGTGGGCTAGCGCGTGGCAGATGGAACGATGTATGGTCGGCACGAGCGCTTTGTGCCGCCGCTGTAGTGAAGCGGGTGGTACGCTGTTTTGGGTTATGGTGGGCTAGCGCGTGGCAGATGGAACGATGTATGGTCAGCATGAGCGCTTCGTGCCGCCGCTGTAGTGAAGCGGGTGGTACGCTGTTTTGGTTTATGGTGGGCTAGGGCGTGGCAGATGGAACGATGTATGGTCGGCATGAGCGCTTTGTGCCGCCGCTGTAGTGAAGCAGGTGGTACGCTGTTTTGGTTTATGGTGGGCTAGGGCGTGGCAGATGGAACGATGTATGGTCGGCATGAGCGCTTTGTGCCGCCGCTGTAGTGAAGCAGGTGGTACGCTGTTTTGGGTTATGGTGGGCTGGGGCGTGGCAGATGGAACGATGTATGGTTGGCATGAGCGCTTCGTGCCGCCGCTGTAGTGAAGCGGGTGGTACGCTGTTTTGGTTTATGGTGGGCTAGGGCGTGGCAGATGGAACGATGTATGGTCGGCATGAGCGCTTTGTGCCGCCGCTGTAGTGAAGCAGGTGGTACGCTGTTTTGGTTTATGGTGGGCTAGGGCGTGGCAGATGGAACGATGTATGGTCGGCATGAGCGCTTTGTGCCGCCGCTGTAGTGAAGCAGGTGGTACGCTGTTTTGGGTTATGGTGGGCTGGGGCATGGCGGATGGAAGGCTGACTGCTGTTTATGGAGTGGCGTTTGCACCTCTGTGAACCTTTTTTTTTATTTTTTTTTTATGTTTTTGTCCCCCTTTCGCTGTTGCTGTTTTAATGTACTCTTTGTCAAACTCCTAAATTTTTTTTGTTATTTTTCAGATGTCTAATCGTGTGGAGTTTATCCGTGATTTCATTGAGATATACCAGTCTTTTCCTTGCCTCTGGAAGATAAAATCTCCAGAGTATTCCAACAGGGAAAAGAGGAAGGAAGGATATTCGAAGCTAATTGAATTTTACCATCTCCATGCACCTGAAGAGATAGCCAACGAAGCTGTCGTTAAGAAGAAAATTCAGGCGCTGCGCACGGTGTGGAGGAAGGAGCTGAATAAGGTCCTGCACTGTTCAAAGTCCGGGGCTTCAACGGAAGAGGTGTACGTGCCCAAGCTCTGGTACTTTGAGCATCTAAATTTTCTTTGGGACCAAGAGGTGCCACGGTCATCTACGTCTTTGCGCTCGTTCACACCTGTGGAACCGACAGTATCACAGAACCTCGTCGAGCTGGACTCTCAAGGGCAACAAGTAAGTACCTCTTTGCACCACTGGTTCACCAATGTGTCCTATAATTATATATAATTTATCTGCATTTTCTGTTTTATCCATCAGATTATACCATCAATTAGAAGTTATAACATTTTCCTGTACAGATAAGTAACCCTGTCGCAGAAAAGTATTAAATGGTGACCTTCATAACCCATACCATACCATACCATCGAAACCTTCAAAAAGAATCTGAAGACCCACCTCTTCCGACAAGCCTACAACCTGCAGTAACCACCGATCGACCAAACCGCTGCATGACCAGCTCTATACTCACCTACTGTATAATCACACATCCCTTGTAGATTGTGAGCCTTCGCGGGCAGGGTCCTCTCTCCTACTGTACCAGTTATGACTTGTAGTGTTCAAGATTATTGTACTTGTTTTTATTATGTATACCACTCCTCACATGTAAAGCGCCATGGAATAAATGGCGCTATAACAATAAATAATAATAATAATAATACCAAATAGTGGAGGCTGCACCTGCCCGGACTCAATGGAGGCAAGGTTCAAGGAAGCGTAAAGCCACCTCTGACGTCTCCCTTGAACTTTTGACCCTGGCCAAAAAGAAAGGCGTTGACGAACAATGTCAGCCCAGCGTTGCAGGGGTTTGGACACTACATTGTAGACAAATTTTCAAAAATGGACGAGAGGCAAAGAACTCTTACGGAGCGTCTTATTATGGATGCAGTTAATAAGGGTTCTGATGGCACTTTGGACGAGCACACGCGCTTGGTTTGTTCCCGGCCAATGGAGTGGACCGAGTCGGCATATTTTCATCCTTGGCCACAAACACCAATACGCCCCAATGTCCCCGTGTCCCACTTCGGCCCGTCACCCCCTAACTCCTACCCGACCATTCCGTCTCACATGGCTTCGCCCATCAGGCACCTTAATGTTAGAAATGAAGATTCGGTGTATCACGAATTGCGATACTTTGTTTTTTTACTGTTATTTATTTTTTTTGTCTTGTTAATAATGTGTTTTTAATAAAACCTTTTTCTTGAACTTCAATCTCGACAGCTTGATTGGTGGGTCTCGATCACAGAGACAAAATGGGTCTACAGCACAGTATGACGGCAGAAATGAACTTAACAAAGAAATGTACTTTACAAAAAACAAAACATTGAGAATGGAATAAAAGTATATATATATTTTTTAATTTACAACATAAACTTTACAGACACTAGTTTTTATTTTGGCCCCGCCTCCAACTGTTGGCACATGTCCCTAAGCTTCTGCAGCTCCCCCATTGCCACATTCTGCTGCTCCTGAATCCGCGCCAGAGTGTCTAACAGCCTTTCAATTCCGGCTTCTAGATCCTCCATGGTAACACTGCCGGCTGCTGTGGGTCAAAAAGCATAACATTAATAACACAGTAGTCTCCCGATAATGAAACCTCTCTGTGGCGGGGGAGTCTCAGAAACTGCCCTTGCTGTCCCGGGTTACATAGAGAGAGGCAGTGAGTGACAATCTTAAGCGTGTTTAAAAAAACTTACGTGGCAAGACCTCAGCTGGGGACATATTCTCCGAAGGAGAGAAGACCGGAAGTGAATGAGGGGGCCAGTACTGCGCGGACTCGGGTGGTTCCACAGGGACTCCCATCATGCCTCCGTCCGTGACTATGTGCAGCTATAACATGAAGATTAAAAAAAATTATTATTATTTCTTATGTTATTCTTGACATTTGAAATGTTGTTAAAAAAATTATCATGAACAATACAATTAACATGGCAAACCTACTAGAATGTTGAGGCATTGACCCGGAGGGCACTGCTGGATCAGAGGCGGTGTGGGATGCCTCGTGGTGGCGGCGCTGTGTCTTTGCCTCTTTGAATGAAAAAAAATGTGCTGTCAGCATACATGGCAACAGTGACTGCGGGGGGGGGGGCGTACCTGCAACCAAATCCCAATCACATTATTGTGGGAACCTACTAGGATGTTGAGGCATTGACCCGGAGGGCACTGCTGGATCAGAGGCGGTGTGGGATGCCTCGTGGCCGAAAAAAGGTATATTTAACCGTAATGTTGTGTGCTGTATTAATTAAGTAGTGGAGCAGGCCAGGGCCAGCCAAGGCAGACACAAAAGAGTAGGTTTACCTTTCCATATAGTGTGCGCACAAAATGGCAGCCATAGCAAAAGAGTTTGCAAACCGCATCCTAAAGTGCCTCCATTTTGTGCGTCCGCTTGCCAGATGCACAAGATGGCTGCCAGAGATGTTTTATACATCTTTTTACCTACTACATACATAAGCATTGCTGCATAGCCATACACTATACACAGAAGAAACAAAAAACAACTCAAAGATGTCATACCGTTGATGAGCTAAAAAACGGGAACGCCGAAGGTGCATTTCTGGAGCCGGCAGCACAACCGCGACGCTGAGTATACCGGCGTCACAACCGCGACGCTGTGCATAAACAGAGACGCTATGGTGATGCGGATCGCGCGGCAGCACGGCAGAGTCAAGGACCTCCTCTGGGCGTTGTTAGGCGGTGCCTTACAGCGTCTTTCGAGCTAAAATGGCGGAGAGACAACGATCTGCTCCTCCGCATTGGGCACATGATGGAGAGGAGGTTCGGCGTCCGCCGCAGTGCACTGCAGCTGCGGAAAAAATGGGCTGACCTCCGTTACAAAAACCCACAACTTCTGGCAGAGTTGCGTGCGGAGACAAGGCGAGGCAAGTACCAGTATGGGGGCATTGGGAGACGCACGCTGCCGGGAGGGGGGAATTGGGAGACTCGCGCTCATGGTTGCCAACTTGTCCTGGAATTCCTGGAAAAACATGCCACTTTTTTATAATGGACGTATTGTCCGAGAGGAAAATGCGGTGTCCGTGACAAAAATGGTCAGGTCAGGGGTTCCAGAATCTCCACCACCATATTTAAAATTTTTGGATGTCCGCAATTTTTATCTAGATTGTCCAGAAATCATTTAGGAGGAGGTTGGCAACCCTGCGCGCACTGCCAGGAGGGGGGAATCAGGAGACGCGCGCTGCCGTGAGGCGCTTCCTAGTGATGAAATAATACGTGTCCCAGGCCTGGCAGACCATTGAACACCAGAGCCCACAGACAATGCAGAGTATAGCATCACTGGGAAGTGTGAGCTCTATTTTCAATATATGTACATATATTAGGCGACTCAAAATTTCATTTTACTCCTTGCCGCCAATGGCCTAGGATTTTATTTTATTTTTTTGTTATTGTTTGTTAATTAGTTTGTTGTTTTAAAAAAAAAATAATTAAAAAAAAGGATATATCAGAGGCGGTGTGGGATGCCTCGTGGCGGCGGTGCTGTGTCTTTGGCTCTTCGAATGTTAAAAAATAAACAGTCAGCGTATGCCGTGCCCATCCCACGAGGACAGGCTAAAAAAAATGCCCTATAAAAGTCCCTGCAGCGTACCCCCCATTCACATTAATCACCCAGTTAACCCTTCGGGGTACCATACTCTACGGTACCTGCGTACTCACCTCTGCGGATCTCGCGGCGAAGGTCCTGCAGGCGCGCAGGGCATTTAGACTTCAGATCACCCCATTTTTTTACAATCTGGGCCTTGCTTCGGGTTATTCCAAACTGCTTCCTGAGGCCCTCAGACACCGCACGCACGACTTCCTCCTTGTGCTGGTTGCGGTGCAGCTCCAGCAGGGCCGGCTCCAGGTTTTTGAGGGCCCCGGGCGAAAGAGTCTCAGTGGGCCCCCCCCCCCTTTAAAATATACCACGATTCATGATGCCCAGATACAGCGGAGAAATATAGGTATAGTACAATGCCAGATTTCACTTCTTACATGAGTGATAGCTATTGTAAATTCTGCAGTGTATATATACAGGGGAGTGGTACTGTGCAGTGTATATATACAGGAGGAGAGGTACTGTGCAGTGTATATATACAGGAGGAGTGGTACTGTGCGGTGTATATATACAGGACAGGAGGAGTGGTACTGTGCGGTGTATATATACAGGAGGAGAGGTACTGTGCAGTGTATATATACAGGAGGAGTGGTACTGTGCAGTGTATATATACAGGAGGAGTGGTACTGTGCAGTGTATATATACAGGAGGAGTGGTACTGTGCGGTGTATATATACAGGACAGGAGGAGTGGTACTGTGCGGTGTATATATACAGGAGGAGAGGTACTGTGCGGTGTATATATACAGGACAGGAGGAGTGGTACTGTGCAGTGTATATATACAGGAGGAGTGGTACTGTGCGGTGTATATATACAGGACAGGAGGAGTGGTACTGTGCAGTGTATATATACAGGAGGAGTGGTACTGTGCGGTGTATATATACAGGAGGAGTGGTACTGTGCAGTGTATATATACAGGGGAGTGGTACTGTGCAGTGTATATATACAGGAGGAGTGGTACTGTGCAGTGTATATATACAGGAGCCTCCTGTATATATACACTGCACAGTACCACTCCTCCTGTATATATACACTGCACAGTACCACTCCTCCTGTCAGGAGGAGTGGTACTGTGCAGTGTATATATACAGGAGGAGTGGTACTGTGCGGTGTATATATACAGGACAGGAGGAGTGGTACTGTGCGGTGTATATATACAGGAAGAGAGGTACTGTGCGGTGTATATATACAGGACAGGAGGAGTGGTACTGTGCAGTGTATATATACAGGACAGGAGGAGTGGTACTGTGCGGTGTATATATACAGGAAGAGAGGTACTGTGCGGTGTATATATACAGGACAGGAGGAGTGGTACTGTGCTGTGTATATATACAGGAGGAGTGGTACTGTGCGGTGTATATATACAGGACAGGAGGAGTGGTACTGTGCAGTGTATATATACAGGAGGAGTGGTACTGTGCGGTGTATATATACAGGACAGGAGGAGTGGTACTGTGCAGTGTATATATACAGGAGGAGTGGTACTGTGCGGTGTATATATACAGGAGGAGTGGTACTGTGCAGTGTATATATACAGGGGAGTGGTACTGTGCAGTGTATATATACAGTACAGGAGGAGTGGTACTGTGCAGTGTATATATACAGGACAGGAGGAGTGGTACTGTGCAGCGTATATATACAGGACAGGAGTGGTACTGTGCAGTGTATATATACAGTACAGGAGGAGTGGTACTGTGCAGTGTATATATACAGGAGGAGTGGTACTGTGCAGTGTATATATACAGGACAGGAGTGGTACTGTGCAGTGTATATATACAGTACAGGAGGAGTGGTACTGTGCAGTGTATATATACAGGACAGGAGGAGTGGTACTGTGCAGTGTATATATACACAGGACAGGAGGAGTGGTACTGTGCAGTGTATATATACAGGACAGGAGGAGCGGTACTGTGCAGTGTATATATACAGGACAGGAGGAGTGGTACTGTGCAGTGTATATATACAGGACAGGAGGAGTGGTACTGTGCAGTGTATATATACAGGACAGGAGGAGTGGTACTGTGCAGTGTATATATACAGGACAGGAGGAGTGGTACTGTGCAGTGTATATATACAGGACAGGAGGAGTGGTACTGTGCAGTGTATATATACAGTACAGGAGGAGTGGTACTGTGCAGTGTATATATACAGAACAGGAGGAGTGGTACTGTGCAGTGTATATATACAGGACAGGAGGAGTGGTACTGTGCAGTGTATATATACAGGACAGGAGGAGCGGTACTGTGCAGTGTATATAACCAGGACAGGAGGAGTGGTACTGTGCAGTGTATATATACAGGAGGAGAGGTAGTGTGCAGTGTATATATACAGGGGAGTGGTACTGTGCAGTGTATATATACAGGAGGAGTGGTACTGTGCGGTGTATATATACAGGACAGGAGGAGTGGTACTGTGCAGTGTATATATACAGGAGGAGTGGTACTGTGCGGTGTATATATACAGGACAGGAGGAGTGGTACTGTGCAGTGTATATATACAGGAGGAGTGGTACTGTGCGGTGTATATATACAGGACAGGAGGAGTGGTACTGTGCAGTGTATATATACAGGAGGAGTGTTACTGTGCGGTGTATATATACAGGAGGAGTGGTACTGTGCGGTGTATATATACAGGAGGAGTGGTACTGTGCAGTGTATATATACAGGGGAGTGGTACTGTGCAGTGTATATATACAGTACAGGAGGAGTGGTACTGTGCAATGTATATATACAGGACAGGAGGAGTGGTACTGTGCGGTGTATATATACAGGACAGGAGGAGTGGTACTGTGCGGTGTATATATACAGGAAGAGAGGTACTGTGCGGTGTATATATACAGGACAGGAGGAGTGGTACTGTGCAGTGTATATATACAGGAGGAGTGGTACTGTGCGGTGTATATATACAGGACAGGAGGAGTGGTACTGTGCAGTGTATATATACAGGAGGAGTGGTACTGTGCGGTGTATATATACAGGAGGAGTGGTACTGTGCAGTGTATATATACAGGGGAGTGGTACTGTGCAGTGTATATATACAGTACAGGAGGAGTGGTACTGTGCAGTGTATATATACAGGACAGGAGGAGTGGTACTGTGCAGCGTATATATACAGGACAGGAGTGGTACTGTGCAGTGTATATATACAGTACAGGAGGAGTGGTACTGTGCAGTGTATATATACAGGAGGAGTGGTACTGTGCAGTGTATATATACAGGACAGGAGTGGTACTGTGCAGTGTATATATACAGTACAGGAGGAGTGGTACTGTGCAGTGTATATATACAGGACAGGAGGAGTGGTACTGTGCAGTGTATATATACACAGGACAGGAGGAGTGGTACTGTGCAGTGTATATATACAGGACAGGAGGAGCGGTACTGTGCAGTGTATATATACAACACAGGAGGAGTGGTACTGTGCAGTGTATATATACAGGACAGGAGGAGTGGTACTGTGCAGTGTATATATACAGGACAGGAGGAGTGGTACTGTGCAGTGTATATATACAGGACAGGAGGAGTGGTACTGTGCAGTGTATATATACAGGACAGGAGGAGTGGTACTGTGCAGTGTATATATACAGTACAGGAGGAGTGGTACTGTGCAGTGTATATATACAGAACAGGAGGAGTGGTACTGTGCAGTGTATATATACAGGACAGGAGGAGTGGTACTGTGCAGTGTATATATACAGGACAGGAGGAGCGGTACTGTGCAGTGTATATAACCAGGACAGGAGGAGTGGTACTGTGCAGTGTATATATACAGGAGGAGAGGTAGTGTGCAGTGTATATATACAGGGGAGTGGTACTGTGCAGTGTATATATACAGGAGGAGTGGTACTGTGCGGTGTATATATACAGGACAGGAGGAGTGGTACTGTGCAGTGTATATATACAGGAGGAGTGGTACTGTGCGGTGTATATATACAGGACAGGAGGAGTGGTACTGTGCAGTGTATATATACAGGAGGAGTGGTACTGTGCGGTGTATATATACAGGACAGGAGGAGTGGTACTGTGCAGTGTATATATACAGGAGGAGTGTTACTGTGCGGTGTATATATACAGGAGGAGTGGTACTGTGCGGTGTATATATACAGGAGGAGTGGTACTGTGCAGTGTATATATACAGGGGAGTGGTACTGTGCAGTGTATATATACAGTACAGGAGGAGTGGTACTGTGCAATGTATATATACAGGACAGGAGGAGTGGTACTGTGCGGTGTATATATACAGGAGGAGAGGTACTGTGCGGTGTATATATACAGGACAGGAGGAGTGGTACTGTGCAGTGTATATATACAGGAGGAGTGGTACTGTGCGGTGTATATATACAGGACAGGAGGAGTGGTACTGTGCAGTGTATATATACAGGAGGAGTGGTACTGTGCGGTGTATATATACAGGAGGAGTGGTACTGTGCAGTGTATATATACAGGGGAGTGGTACTGTGCAGTGTATATATACAGGAGGAGTGGTACTGTGCAGTGTATATATACAGGAGCCTCCTGTATATATACACTGCACAGTACCACTCCTCCTGTATATATACACTGCACAGTACCACTCCTCCTGTCAGGAGGAGTGGTACTGTGCAGTGTATATATACAGGACAGGAGGAGTGGTACTGTGCGGTGTATATATACAGGACAGGAGGAGTGGTACTGTGCGGTGTATATATACAGGAAGAGAGGTACTGTGCGGTGTATATATACAGGACAGGAGGAGTGGTACTGTGCAGTGTATATATACAGGAGGAGTGGTACTGTGCGGTGTATATATACAGGACAGGAGGAGTGGTACTGTGCAGTGTATATATACAGGAGGAGTGGTACTGTGCGGTGTATATATACAGGAGGAGTGGTACTGTGCAGTGTATATATACAGGGGAGTGGTACTGTGCAGTGTATATATACAGTACAGGAGGAGTGGTACTGTGCAGTGTATATATACAGGACAGGAGGAGTGGTACTGTGCAGCGTATATATACAGGACAGGAGTGGTACTGTGCAGTGTATATATACAGTACAGGAGGAGTGGTACTGTGCAGTGTATATATACAGGAGGAGCGGTACTGTGCAGTGTATATATACAGGGGGAGTGGTACTGTGCAGTGTATATATACAGGACAGGAGTGGTACTGTGCAGTGTATATATACAGTACAGGAGGAGTGGTACTGTGCAGTGTATATATACAGGACAGGAGGAGTGGTACTGTGCAGTGTATATATACAGGACAGGAGGAGCGGTACTGTGCAGTGTATATATACAGGACAGGAGGAGTGGTACTGTGCAGTGTATATATACAGGAGGAGAGGTGCTGTGCAGTGTATATATACAGGAGGAGAGGTACTGTGCAGTGTATATATACAGGGGAGTGGTACTGTGCAGTGTATATATACAGGACAGGAGGAGTGGTACTGTGCAGTGTATATATACAGGAGGAGTGGTACTGTGCAGTGTATATATACAGGAGGAGTGGTGCTATGCAGTGTATATATACAGGACAGGAGTGGTACTGTGCAGTGTATATATACAGGACAGGAGTGGTACTGTGCAGTGTATATATACAGGAGGAGTGGTACTGTGCAGTGTATATATACAGGAGGAGTGGTGCTATGCAGTGTATATATACAGGACAGGAGTGGTACTGTGCAGTGTATATATACAGGACAGGAGTGGTACTGTGCAGTGTATATATACAGTACAGGAGGAGTGGTACTGTGCAGTGTATATATACAGGACAGGAGGAGTGGTACTGTGCAGTGTATATATACAGGACAGGAGGAGCGGTACTGTGCAGTGTATATATACAGGACAGGAGGAGTGGTACTGTGCAGTGTATATATACAGGAGGAGAGGTGCTGTGCAGTGTATATATACAGGAGGAGAGGTACTGTGCAGTGTATATATACAGGGGAGTGGTACTGTGCAGTGTATATATACAGGACAGGAGGAGTGGTACTGTGCAGTGTATATATACAGGAGGAGTGGTACTGTGCAGTGTACATATACAGGACAGGAGTGGTACTGTACAGTGTATATATACAGGACAGGAGGAGTGGTACTGTGCAGTGTATATATACAGGAGGAGTGGTACTGTGCAGTGTATATATACAGGAGGAGTGGTACTGTGCAGTGTATATATACAGGAGGAGTGGTACTGTGCAGTGTATATATACAGGAGGAGTGGTACTGTGCAGTGTATATATACAGGAGGAGTGGTACTGTGCAGTGTATATATACAGGAGGAGTGGTGCTATGCAGTGTATATATACAGGACAGGAGGAGTGGTACTGTGCAGTGTATATATACAGGAGGAGTGGTACTGTGCAGTGTATATATACAGGAGGAGTGGTGCTATGCAGTGTATATATACAGGACAGGAGTGGTACTGTACAGTGTATATATACAGGACAGGAGGAGTGGTACTGTGCAGTGTATATATACAGGAGGAGTGGTACTGTGCAGTGTATATATACAGGAGGAGTGGTGCTATGCAGTGTATATATACAGGACAGGAGTGGTACTGTGCAGTGTATATATACAGGACAGGAGTGGTACTGTGCAGTGTATATACTTCAACAGCCGCCCAGCCCAGGCCCCCAGCACCTGTCCTGTATATATATTATATACACTGTATCTATGCAGGCTGTGCTGGGGGCCTGGGCTGGGCGGCTGCTGTAGTGTATATATATATCAGCTGCAGCCGCCCAGCCCATGGCCGCCCCAGGTCACCCAGTCCCAGACTGTCAGAACATACAGCGATATAGCATTGCACTCACTCAGGTGCTGGTAGGAGCTCCGTCTCCTCCGATAAGTTCAGCAGTGCACACAGTCAGGAGATTCAGAGCAGGAGAACTCTCCGCCCACAATGTCACGCTGGCTGTGTCCTTAATTAACCCCTATGTGTGCCTGGCCCTGCACTGACAGTGAGAAGATGCTTGTGCCAGCGCAAATTGAAAGGGTAGAAAGGGTTAAAGCAGCCAGATGGCTCTATGACTGTGTTAGTGGGCCCCCCTGTCTCGTCAGGGCCCCGGCACTTGCCCGGCTAGGCCGGGTGTTGACGCCGGCCCTGAGCTCCAGCCCTGTGGTATTGTACTGCAGCTGATCCATTGTGCCAATCAAGAACTTCAGCTCCGGGATGCCCATTGGTGGATCACGTCGTCTGTCAGCCATGTTCAGGATGTCAGGGAACCAAAGCAAGGCAGCGCAGGCACGCACGCACGCACGCACGCTGCAACGTACGTTCGTCATCACGCCGTCATAGACTACGAGCGTACATTACGTGCCGCTCCGGCGTTATGTAAACATCCATCGAACGGCATTTACTATGTGCTTTCCTTCCGTGCCGCTCAGGCGTAATAAAATGTACATCTACGGACCGGCATTAACAATGAGCGTTCAGACCGTGTCGCTCTGGCGAGTTGAAATTAACCCCTTACGCCCCGAGGGTGGTTTGCACGTTAATGACTGGGCCAATTTTTACAATTCTGACCACTGTCCCTTTATGAGGTTATAACTCTGGAACGCTTCAACGGATCTTGGCGATTCTGACATTGTTTTCTCGTGACATATTGTACTTCATGACAGTGGTAAAATTTATTAGATTTAACTTGTGTTTATTTGTGAAAAAAACGGAAATGTGGCAAAAATTTAGACAAGTTCACAATTTTCCAACTTTGAATTTTTTTGGCCTTAAATCAGAGATACGTCACACAAAATACTTAATAAGTAACATTTCCCACATGTCTACTTTACTTCAGCACAGTTTTGGAACCAAAATTTTTTTTTGTTAGGGAGTTATAAGGGTTAAAAGTTGACCAGCAATTTCTCATTTTTACAACACCTTTTTTTAGGGACCACATCTCATTTGAAGTCATTTTGAGGGGTCTATATGATAGAAAATACCCAAGTGTGACACCATTCTAAAAACTGCACCCCTCAAGGTGCTCAAAACCACATTCAAGAAGTTTATTAACCCTTCAGGTGTTTCACTCTAATTTTTGGAAGGTTTTAAAAAAAAATGAACATTTAACTTATTTTCACACAAAATTTACTTCAGCTCCAATTTGTTTTATTTTACCAAGGGTAACAGGAGAAAATGGACCCCAAAAGATGTTGTACAATTTGTCCTGAGTACGCCGATACCCCATATGTGGGGGTAAACCATTGTTTGTGTGCATGGCAGAGCTTGGAAGGGATGGAGCGCCATTTGACTTTTCAATGCAAAATTGACCGATCGCCATGACGTACTATCCCGTCACTGGGAATTAAGTCCCAGGTCACCTTGATGGGATAGTACGTCATATGGGATTAAGGAGTTAACCACTTTATATAAAATGAACAACCATGAATAACGGGAGTAAGCAATACAATTTTATTAAACAAAAGAGAGTTGCCTATTCAAACTATGACATTGTGGAAACCAAAGCATAAAACATAGATTGTTGAGTTTTCGCTAAACATACAAGTTTGTTTTTATACGGCGTGATCCTGCCAGGGCACAGCTCCAGAACCATTAAAGTACAGGCAGTATTTTCCTCTACAGTCCCTTGCATCGTCTGCCTGTCTGCCAGATCCCAGCGCTTGAAGACCTGCAAAATTTTCTTCTTGTGTCCGCCATTCCCCGGGCACAATATCTCCGGTTCTTGGGTCCACAGAATCAATAAATGAAGGAGGAGAGTAGGAGCTGGTGTCGTGGCGTCTCAGGAAGTTATGCAGCACACAGCATGCCAAAACCACTAAGTCTATAGACGGCAGCTTCAAGTTGATAGCTGTGTGGAAAACTAAACCGATTCGCCATAATCCCAAAGGCATTTTCAACCACTCGACGGGCCCTAGACAACCGGTAGTTATAGATTGTCCGCTCCGCTGTGAGTGTTCTCTGCGCAAATGGCTTCAGCAGATGTGGATGAAGAGGGAAAGCTTCATCAGCGATGAAAACAAAATTGAGGTTTCCTTTTGTGTCTTCATTTTGTGGCAACTGCAGTTGATTGTTCCTCAAGCCTTCCCCAAATGAAGTGTGTTCCAAAACACCACCATTGGAGACTCGACCATTCATGCCAACATCCACATCCACGAACACATAGTTCGCATTGACAAGGGCCATGAGGATCACACTGAAATATCCTTTGTAGTTGTAGAAAAATGATCCCGAGTTGGCTGGTTGGGTGATGCGCACATGCTTTCCATCCAAGGCACCACCGCAGTTTGGAAACTGCCACAGCTGCTCAAAATTGGAAGCATTCTTCTTCCAGTCATCCGCCGTCTTGGGAAACTGCAAGATGAAAAGGAAACATGTACAAATTAGGAAAAATATATTGGTGTGCACATACACTGTCATGTGGACATCCTTAGAGTGATTGACGCGCAGTATGGAGTAGTCAAATAAAGTCAACAATCAAGAGTATGCAGGCAGCCATTTTATCAGACTGCTTCACTGAATGAGAGGGTTGCTGAACACTATATCGACATAACATAACACAGCAGCAAAAACCAGTAGTAGGAAACATACAGTCACCTCCATATAATGCCTTAAGCTCTGCACAATGGCCTCTCCGGAATCATAACGCTCAGTAAAGGCCTGGAAACAGCAGCGGAAAACTGCAAATCCTGAAGAGACCTTCCTGTGGCCAGGAACCGCAGTGTCACCGCCAACCTTTCATCCACGGGCACGGCTGCACGCATCGGCGTATCTCGCCTTTGTATGAGTGGCGTAACAGCAGCAAGTATTATCTTGAAGGATTCCTCTGACATCCTAAGGTAGTTTCGGAAATCATGAGGGTTGTTATCACGTAGCTCTCTTATGAGACCCATGTTTGACAATGTTGACCTTTTCTGCAGCCAGCTCCTGGTCCACATGCAAAGTTTTTGTTTTGGACGTCTCTCCTCTAGGAGCCGTGCTGCCTCAAACACCAGGGCAGCAGCAATGACAGACCTCTCACCGGAAGTGAGCATACTTGCTAAAAAGAAAACAAACGTACAATAAATACACGAGCTAACAAACAAAATGTTTTGACCATTGATCTAAATATATATGGTGCTACCGGCATAAACGGGGCAGTCCACTGCGCAACAGCTAGATCTGTAAAAGGATAAAATAGTCCACGCTACAGCTGTCAACTTGAGGCACTCTGGCCTACCCTACTCTCCATAAGGAACAATCGTCCACGCTCCAGCGGTAAACAGGAAGTAACATCCTCATTGAAGGGCACTATCTGCTACGCTGTAGCGTTGTACATACCTCTTGCGGTAAAAGTCTGTAGTTTAAAGTCCAGGGGATTTAGGAGTTCTGGTTCAAGCACGTGCTCCAGAGAGAAAAGAATACAGCGCTCGATAGCTCCGGTTTTATCGGCCGGGGACAATAGTACTACGTCTGTCGAATGAGCGCACAGTATTGTACCACCCAATCAGCACACAGGAGGTGGAGAATTTGGCGCTCCTACGTATCAAGCTCCTCCACCCATTACATTGTATACAATATCGTGCACACCTTTGTTGCACGATGTGATCATGCCGCCACAGCGGGACACTTGACGACGAAAGAAAGTTTCAAACGATCTGCTACGACGTACGATTCTCAGCGGGGATCCGGATCGCAGTAGCGTGTCAGACACAGCGAGATCGTATGTATATCGCTGGAACGTCACGGATCGTGCCGTCGTAGCGACCAAAGTGCCACTGTGAGACAGTACCCTTAGGAGAAACTCAGAAGGTTTCACACATTTGCCAGTTTTGATCACATCAGGAAGTCGATAGATCGGAGACCAGAGCACAGAATCAGGGTCTGCCCTGTACAATTCTTGTCTGTTCTCAGATCTCCCGTCACAAGTCTTTATTACAACCACAGAGATAAGTGGGAGGACTGGCAGCTTATGTTACATTACCTAAGAGAGAAGATATTTACTTTTGAAAAACAGTCATAAATTATGGATTCTGTTAAATTCCTTTCACACTGCTTCTACCCAGATTACTAGACTTTCACAGACAAGGGGATGTGTAACACACAGACAGCTCTATATCAGAGTCAGCGCCCTGTGTTATTGATTTTATGGATAACACTAAATACTAAAACACAGAATTATCAGAGATCTAGAGGGAGATGTAATCATAAAGTATAAATATTTCCCACAACACTTCCTCCCTTTTATTATTACAGACATTTATCCATCAGCTTCTTCCCTGTGCTATGAGAGCCTGGAGGGGATGAATCCCGCTCACTGACGGACATCTTGTCTGTAAATCTCGTCATAACAAATCTACCAGTTCTATCGGTTACATACACTAGTAATACCAACATTCATGCAATGAAAGGGTGAATGAGTATACTTTTATTCCCTGTCCCCATCTCCACTATGAGGTCTACCATTCAGGGCGATTGCAGCTCGTTTATATACGGAATGTGTATGGGGACAGTATTTATATCTAGGTCACCATGCAAAAGTATGAAGGTAGCAGGCGTAAGGCGTGCTGAGGTGCAGGCAGGGCCGGCTGTCACGATAATGTATAAAATGGAGTAGGATTTTTCATTTTCCGTGTTATTACGCACGCTGTGGGCTCTGATCCCTCTTCTCTCTTTGCTTCTGCTGTGTGTGTGTGTGTAATTCTAAACCTCTCATTCCCTCTCCCCACAAGAGTTTTTACGACCTCTGTAGCTGCAGTAGACCATCCTCCCATCTAGTACCAGCTAGAACTGGTATAGTCTCTCTCAAAAGACATGAGGTTCTTTGTTCTATTATAGTGACATATTGGGCCACCGATTTGGGCTAGAAAAATCAGAAGTCCATATTGCGAATTTCCATCGGTAGATCTGTCAACCACTGTAAGCTCTAGCAGCTAAACACAATACAAAGTGCGGATTTTTCTGGAACCGTGTGTAACAACTAGTACGAATTTGGTATCAATAGAAAGCTAATTTTAATATAAGATGAATGATGGGTGTGCTGTGACTCTAGCATGTTCTGAAGCCAAGATATCTATATAATCGTCTAAGGGGTACTTCCGTCTGTTTGTCACGGAAATCCTGCGTTGCTGATTGCTCGCGGCCGGCCGCGACCAATCAGTGATGGGCACAGTACGGCCGCAAATTGGCCCCTCCCTACTCTCCTCCAGTCAGTGCCCCCTCCCTACTCCCCTCCAATCAGTGCCAGTGTGTCGCCCCATCCCGGACCAACTTTTTACTATTGATGCTGCCTATGCTGGCCGCATCGCGAGGATCGGGATAGCTTCAGTGGACGACGGAAGGTGAGTATATAACTATTTTTTTATTCTTTTTTTTAACAGCGATACGGTGCCCACACTGCAATATATTACGTGGGCTGTTATATACTGCGTGGGCTGTGCTATATACTACGTGGCTGCTATATACTACATGGCTGCGCTATATACTATGTGGCTGTCTGTGTTATATACTACGTGGGCTGTGCTATATACTACGTTGCTGTGCTATATACAATGTGGCTGCTATATATTACGTCGCTGTGCTATATACTACGTGGCTGTGTTATATGCTATGTGGCTGTGTTATATAGTAGGAGGCTGTGCCATATACGCTACGTGGCTGTGTTATATACTATGTGGCTGTGCTATATCCTGCGCCCCGAACCCCCGACATCCAGCGCCCCCGACATCCTGCGACCAATCAGTGACAGAAGCAATCCAGCTGCGAATTGACGTGGGATTTGAACCACGCCTCGCTGACTGGTCGCGCCCGGCCGGCCGCGACCAATCAGCAATATGGGCGTGGTATTTAAACACCGCTTCGGTGATTGGTCGTGCGACAGGTGCAGTCCGGCCGCGAATTGGCGCGGGATTGGAACCACGCTTCGCTGATCGGCCAGCCGGGCACGACCAATCAGTGATATTGGCACGGAATTTAACCCCAACTCACAGCGCGACGCACATACATACATATTCTAGAATACCCGATGCGTTAGAATCGGGCCACCATCTAGTGATAATAATAAGTAGCAGCAGTGGGATAACTAAAATAAGCCCCTGCAGTAAATTGATAGGTCAGTAGCCTTGTTTGTGTTTTCATCACATTGTAGCAGTGGAGGGATAACTAAGATAAGCCCCCTGCACATGTGATAGCCGTGTGCTGGCCAAAGGTCACCCATGATCCGTGACATATAGGTGTCAGCACGGTGGGAATCGTGACATGTCGGTGGCAAAGCGGTGGGATCATAGAGCATTAGTGATCTGGTTTGAGCAATCATTCCTCTCACTAAAAACTTGCAACGTTTTTGCAAGGACTGCACAAATAAGTTTGGAGAACGAACTCAGTGTTGATTAGTCCTGAGACAATTGTATGTACTGGTGATTATCCCTTACCCTTCTCTTCCTTTTTCTTTCCTATCTTTTACTTGGCAACCATGTGTTGTGAATTCCGTTCTGGAGCTCCCTCCTGTGGTTGCTAATGGTATTTTTGTGAGTTCTGCCCTTGGGCTCCCTCTGGTGGTTTCGAGTGGAACTGCTGCTCCTTTAGGTAGCTGTAGCAGCTGCCTTCACTAATCGCCTTGCCTGGGTTTGTTATGTAAACCTGCTCTGGGCTTTAGTTCATGCCAGCTGTCAATGTTCTTGGTTGGATTTGGTTCTCTCCTTGGATTTCTCATATGGCCTGTCCTTGTCAGCAAAAGATAAGTTTTTGCTAGTTCTTGTTTGTCCATTTGCTTGGACTCTATTGCTCTGCAAATATGTCTCTTTTTTGTCCAGCTTGTCATTATGTAATATTCAGGCTAGCTGGAAGCTCTGGGAAAGCAGATTTGCCCCTCCACACCGGGAGTCGGTGTGGAGTTCATTTTTGTAAACTCTGCGTGGATTTTGTCGTTTTTAATACTGACCGCACAGTATCCTTTTCTCTCTGTCTATCAAGTTTAGTATTGGCCTCCTTTGCTGAAATCTGATTTCATTTCTGTGTACGTCATTTCCCTCTCCACTCACAGTCAATATTTGTGGGGGGCTGTCTTTCCTTTTGGGGTTTTCTCTGAGGCAAGATAGCTTTCTATTTCCTTCTTTAGGGGTAGTTAGTTCTTAGGCTGTGAAGAGGTGTCTAGGGAGAGTCAGGAACATCCCACGGCTATTACTAGTGTTGTTGTTAGGATTAGGGACTGCGGTCAGTAGAGATACCACCTTCTCAGAGCTCGTTTCATGTTGCGTTTTAGCCACCAGGTCATATCAGTGTGGCCTCTTAACCACCAGGTCATAACAGTACAGCTGGCCCACAATGTGTTAAATGCATCTCAAAAGAGGGAAAAGAAAGTTCTGAGTCATTTTTTTTCCTTTGTAGCTTGTTTTGTCTTTTTTTCCCCTTAATCTCTGGGTGGTTCAGGATTTTGGTGCTGATATGGAGGTTCAGGGTCTGTCCTTGCGCGTGGATCAACTTGCTGCAAGGGTACAGAGTATCCAAGATTATGTTGTCCAGACTCCGGTATTAGAGCCTAGAATTCCTATTCCTGATTTATTTTCTGGGGATTGATCTAAATTTTTGAACTTTAAAAATAATTGCAGATTGTTTTTTGCTCTGAGACCCCGTTCCTCTGGTGACCCCATTCAGCAGGTGAAGATTGTTATTTCTTTGCTGCGTGGCGACCCGCAGGACTGGGCATTCTCCCTTGAGCCAGGAAATCCTGCATTGCTCAATATAGACGCATTTTTTCAAGCGCTCGGATTGCTGTATGACGAGCCTAATTCTGTGGATCAGGCAGAAAAAACTTTGCTGGCTCTGTGTCAGGGTCAGGAAGCAGCAGAAGTATACTGCCAGAAATTTAGAAAGTGGTCTGTGCTCACAAAATGGAATGAGTATGCCCTGGCAGCAATTTTCAGAAAGGGTCTTTCTGAAGCCCTTAAAGATGTTATGGTGGGGTTTCCCACGCCTGCTGGTCTGAATGAGTCAATGTCTTTGGCCATTCAGATTGATCGGCGCCTGCGCGAGCGCAAGGTTGTGCACCATATGGCAGTGTCCTCTGAGCAGAGTCCTGAGCCCATGCAATGTGATAGGATTTTGACTAGAGCAGAAAGGCAGAAATTCAGACGTCAGAATGGCCTGTGTTTTTACTTTGGTGATTCTGCTCATGCTATTTCTGATTGCCCTAAGCGTACTAAGAGGGTCCCTGGGTCTGTTACCATTAGTACTGTACAGCCTAAATTTCTCTTGTCTGTTACCCTGATTTGCTCATTGTCGTCCTTTTCTGTTATGGCATTTGTGGATTCTGGCGCTGCCCTGAACTTAATGGACTTAGAATTTGCCAAGCGCTGTGGTTTTTCCTTGGAGCCTTTGCAGAGCCCTATTCCCTTAAGGGGGATTGATGCTACGCCATTGGCCAAGAATAAACCTCAGTACTGGACACAGTTAACCATGTACATGGCTCCAGCACATCAGGAAAATATTCGCTTTTTGGTGTTGCATAATTTGCATGATGTTGTTGTGCTGGGTTTTCCATGGTTACAGGTACATAATCCGGTGCTGGATTGGAAATCTATGTCTGTGACTAGTTGGGGTTGCCAAGGGATACATAGTGATATTCCTTTGATGTCAATTTCCTCTTCCCCCTCTTCTGAAGTTCCTGAGTTTTTGTCGGATTTCCAGGATATCTTTGATGAGCCCAAGTCCAGTTCCCTACCTCCTCATAGGGACTGTGATTGTGCTATTAATTTGATTCCTGGCTGTAAGTTCCCTAAGGGTCGACTTTTCAATCTGTCTGTGCCAGAGCATGCCGCAATGTGGAGTTATGTAAAGGAGTCCTTGGAGAAGGGGCATTGTTATGATTTTCCCAATGGCAGGGAAATCAAAATAACAATGGACTAGCTCTCGGGTGATGGGAACTAAAGTGACCGTGACCTGAACCTGACACGACACTGGAAGTAGCCGGGGAGTGTTTCCTACGATGCCCTAGACACCACGCGCCAGCCGGAGATCTAACTACCCCTATCAGAGGAATATACAGGCCTGCCTTACCTCCAGAGATGAACCCCAAAAGGAGATAGCAGTCCCCCACAGATATTGACGGTGAGTCAAGAGGAAAAGACATACGTAGGATGAACAGCAGATTTAGCACAGTGAGGTCCGCTTACTAGATAGCAGAAGTACAGGAAAGAGTCACTTCACGGTCAACTTCAAAACACTACTCAAAAACACCATCCTGAAATTACTTTAAAACTCCAGTGACAACTCATGCCACTGGAGTGGCAATTTCAGTCCACGAGAGCTTCCAGCTACAGAGAGTCACATTGCAAATAGCTGGACAAAAATAGCATTAACTAGAAACAAAATTCAACTTAGCTGAACAGGATCTTGAGGCAGGAGAATGCAACAGAATGCTACTGATACATTGTTGGCCGGCATCGGACCAGCAGCCAAGCAGCCTTAAATAGGAAACTCCCCTAATGGGTGTCAACAGGTGATCAAGGATAGAAGAAGGCAAATAAGTGGCAATACCATAAAACACCACCGGGGGAGCCCACAAACAGAATTCACAACAGTACCCCCCCCTTAAGGAGGGGGCACCGAACCCTCACCAGAACCACCAGGGCGATCTGGATGAGCACTATGGAATGCACGAACCAAATCAGGAGCATGAACATCAGATGCTGTCACCCAAGAATTATCCTCCTGACCATAGCCTTTCCACTTAACCAGATACTGAAGTTTCCGTCTGGAAACACGGGAGTCCAAGATCTTTTCCACCACATACTCCAACTCACCCTCAACCAGCACAGGAGCAGGAGGATCAGCAGACGGAACAACCGGCACCTCATACCTCCGCAATAATGACCGATGAAAAACATTATGAATAGTAAAAGATGCTGGGAGGTCCAAACGAAAGGACACAGGATTGAGAACCTCCAGAATCCTATAAGGGCCGATAAACCGAGGCTTAAACTTAGGAGACGAGACCTTCATAGGAACAAATCGAGAAGACAACCAAACCAGGTCCCCAACACAAAGACGAGGACCGACACGCCGATGACGATTAGTGAACTGTTGAGTCTTCTCCTGGGACAACTTCAGATTGTCCACAACCTGTCCCCAAATCTGATGCATTCTATCAACCACAGCATCTACTCCAGGACAATCCGAAGACTCCAACTGACCGGACGAAAAGCGAGGGTGAAACCCTGAATTACAAAAAAATGGAGAAACCAAAGTGGCAGAACTGGCCCGATTGTTAAGGGCAAACTCTGCCAATGGCAAAAAATCAAGCCAATCGTCCTGATCAGCGGACACAAAACACCTCAAGTAAGTCTCCAAGGTCTGATTAGTACGCTCAGTCTGGCCATTAGTCTGAGGATGGAATGCAGACGAAAAAGACAAGTCGATGCCCATCCTGGCACAGAACGCCCGCCAAAATCTAGACACAAACTGAGTATCCCTGTCAGACACTATATTCTCAGGAATACCATGCAAACGCACAACATTCTGAAAAAATAGAGGGACCAGCTCAGAGGAGGAGGGCAATTTGGGCAAAGGTACCAAGTGAACCATCTTGGAAAAACGGTCACACACCACCCAGATGACGGACATCCTACGAGAAACAGGAAGGTCAGAAATAAAGTCCATAGAGATGTGCGTCCAAGGCCTCTTAGGAATAGGCAAGGGCAACAACAACCCGCTGGCCCGGGAACAGCAGGGCTTAGCCCGAGCACAAACATCACAAGACTGCACAAAAATACGCACATCTCGAGAAAAGGAAGGCCACCAGAAGGACCTAGACACCAGATCCCTGGTGCCAAAAATTCCAGGATGACCTGCCAACGCGGAAGAGTGAACCTCCGAAATAACTCTACTGGTCCAGTCATCAGGGACAAACAGTCTACCAGGCGGAGAGCGATCAGGCCTATCCACCTGAAACTCCTGCAAAGAGCGCCGCAGGTCTGGGGAGACAGCTGACAATATCACCCCATCCTTCAGGATGCCAGTAGGTTCGGAATCACCAGGCGAATCAGGCTCAAAACTCCTAGAGAGGGCATCCGCCCTCACATTCTTAGACCCAGGCAGATATGAGACCACAAAGTTAAATCGAGAGAAAAACAACGACCAGCGCGCCTGTCTAGGATTCAGACGCCTGGCTGACTCAAGATAAATTAGATTTTTGTGGTCAGTCAAGACCACCACCTGGTGTCTAGCACCCTCAAGCCAATGACGCCACTCCTCAAATGCCCACTTCATGGCCAAGAGCTCCCGATTTCCAACATCATAATTCCGCTCAGCGGGCGAAAACTTTCGAGAGAAAAACGCACATGGTCTCATCACTGAGCAGTCAGGACCTTTCTGCGACAAAACTGCACCTGCTCCGATCTCGGAAGCATCTACTTCAACCTGGAACGGGAGCGAAACATCAGGCTGGCGCAACACAGGAGCGGAAGAAAAGCGGCGCTTAAGCTCCCGAAAGGCCTCCACAGCCGCAGAGGACCAATTAGCAACATCAGCACCCTTCTTAGTCAAATCAGTCAAAGGTCCAGCAATGGCAGAAAAACCCGCTATGAATCGGCGATAGAAATTAGCAAATCCCAAGAATTTCTGAAGACTCCTTAGAGAAGTAGGTTGTATCCAATCACAAATAGCCTGAACCTTAACAGGGTCCATCTCCATAGATGAAGGGGAAAAAATATATCCCAGAAAGGAAATTCTCTGAACCCCAAAAATACACTTTGAGCCCTTCACAAATAGAGAATTAGCTTGTAAAACCTGAAAAACTCTCCTGACCTGTTGAACATGAGATTCCCAGTCCTCCGAAAAAATCAAAATATCATCCAAATACACAATCATAAATTTATCCAGATATTCACGGAAAATATCGTGCATAAAGGACTGAAAAACGGAAGGGGCATTCGCGAGACCGAAAGGCATTACCAAATACTCAAAATGGCCTTCAGGCGTATTAAATGCGGTCTTCCACTCATCCCCCTGCTTAATCCGCACCAAATTATACGCACCACGTAGATCGATCTTAGTGAACCACTTTGCCCCCTTTATGCGAGCAAAAAGATCAGTCAGTAAAGGTAACGGGTACTGGTATTTAACTGTAATCTTATTCAGAAGTCGATAGTCGATACAAGGTCTCAATGAACCATCCTTTTTACCCACAAAGAAAAAACCTGCCCCCAATGGAGACAAAGAGGGGCGAATATGACCCTTTTCCAAAGATTCTCTGATATACTCCCGCATAGCAGTATGTTCAGGTACAGACAAATTAAACAAGCGACCCTTAGGAAATTTACTACCGGGAATCAACTCAATAGCGCAGTCACACTCTCTGTGAGGGGGGAGAGAATCAGTTTTAGGCTCCTGAAAGACATCATAAAAATCTGACAGAAATGCTGGGATCTCAGAGGGAGTAGATGAAGAAATGGGAACCAAAGGTGCATCCCCATGAATCCCCCGACATCCCCAGCTCAGCACAGACATTGATCTCCAGTCCAAGACTGGATTATGAATCTGTAACCATGGTAATCCAAGTACTAATACGTCATGTAGATTATATAACACAAGGAAACGAATAATCTCCTGATGGTCTGGGGAAAGATGCATAGTCACTTGTGTCCAATATTGTGGTTTATTGCTAGCCAAAGGTGTAGAATCAATACCCTTTAAGGGAATAGAAACCTCCAGAGGCTCTAAATCAAACCCACAACGCTTGGCAAAGGACCAATCCATGAGACTCAGAGCGGCGCCAGAATCCACATAAGCATCCACAGTAACAGATGATAAAGTACAAATCAATGTCACGGACAAAAGAAATTTAGACTGCAAGGTACCCATAGAAAAAGATTTATCAACCTTTTTATCAACCTTCTTTATGCGTTTAGAGCATGCTGATATAACATGAGCTGGATCTCCACAATAGAAGCACAACCCATTTTTGCGCCTGTAATTCTGTCGTTCGCCTCTAGACAATACACTATCGCATTGCATATGCTCTGGTGCCTTTTCAGAGGTCACCGCCAAATGATGCACAGGTTTTTGCTCAGAAGATACCGCCATATGGTGCACAGGTTTTTGCTCAGAAGATACCGCCATATGGTGCACAGATTTTTGCTCAGAAGATACCGCCATATGGTGCACAGATTTGCGCTCCCGTAAACGCCGATCAATCTGGATAGCCAATTTCATGGCATCATTCAGACCTGTAGACACAGGGAACCCCACCATGACATCCTTCACGGCATCAGAGAGACCTTCTCTGAAATTAGCTGCTAGAGCGCACTCATTCCATTTAGTAAGCACCGACCATTTACGAAATTTTTGGCAGTATATCTCAGCTTCATCTTGCCCTTGGGAAAGAGCTATCAAGGCTTTCTCAGCCAAAATCTCTAAATTAGGTTCTTCATAAAGCAACCCCAAAGCCAGAAAAAACGCATCTACATTTAATAACGCAGGATCCCCTGGCGACAATGCAAATGCCCAACTTTGTGGGTCACCCCGCAATAGAGAAATAACAATTTTAACCTGTTGCGCAGGATCACCAGCAGAGTGAGATTTCAGAGACAAAAACAATTTACAATTCTCTCTGAAATTCAAAAAACGGGATCTGTCTCCGGTAAAAAATTCAGGCATAGGGATCTTAGGTTCAGACATTGGGGCACGAATAACAAAATCTTGTAAGTTCTGGACCTTTGAAGCCAGGTTATTCAGACCTGCAACCAAACTCTGTGGATCCATGATTCAAACAGGTGTAACCAAAGCCATTCAGAGATTAAGAGGAGAGGAAAAAAAAAAAAAAGGCTGAAGACTGCAGTTTAAGCAAGGAGTACAAATAAGCACTAAGGTGCACTTTCCAAACACAGAAGGAAAAAAAAACCTTTTCATATCCTTTCCTGCTTTAGTGCATAGTTTTAACACATGTGGCCGGCCAAACTGTTATGATTTTCCCAATGGCAGGGAACACAAAATAACAACGGACTAGCTCTCGGGTGATGGGAACTAAAGTGACCGTGACCTGTACCTGACACAACACTGGAAGTAGCCGGGGAGTGTTTCCTACGATGCCCTAGACACCACGCGCCAGCCGGAGATCTAACTACCCCTATCAGAGGAATATACAGGCCTGCCTTACCTCCAGAGATGAACCCCAAAAGGAGATAGCAGCCCCCCACAGATATTGACGGTGAGTCAAGAGGAAAAGACATACGTAGGATGAACAGCAGATTTAGCACAGTGAGGTCCGCTTACTAGATAGCAGAAGTACAGGAAAGAGTCACTTCACGGTCAACTTCAAAACACTACTCAAAAACACCATCCTGAAATTACTTTAAAACTCCAGTGACAACTCATGCCACTGGAGTGGCAATTTCAGTCCACGAGAGCTTCCAGCTACAGAGAGTCACATTGCAAATAGCTGGACAAAAATAGCATTAACTAGAAACAAAATTCAACTTAGCTGAACAGGATCTTGAGGCAGGAGAATGCAACAGAATGCTACTGATACATTGTTGGCCGGCATCGAACCAGCAGCCAAGCAGCCTTAAATAGGAAACTCCCCTAATGGGTGTCAACAGGTGATCAAGGATAGAAGAAGGCAAATAAGTGGCACTACCATAAAACACCACCGGGGGAGCCCACAAACAGAATTCACAACAGGGCATATTCGCCCGTCTTCGTCACCGTTGGGAGCGGGATTTTTTTTTGTTGCCAAGAAGGATGGCTCCTTGAGACCCTGTATAGATTATCGCCTTCTCAATAAGATCACGGTCAAGTTTCAATACCCTTTACCTTTACTTTCTGATTTGTTTGCTCGGATTAAGGGTGCCAGTTGGTTTACTAAAATCGACCTTCGAGGGGCGTATAATCTCGTGCGTATTAAACAAGGTGATGAATGGAAAACAGCATTTAATACGCCCGAAGGCCATTTTGAATATCTTGTGATGCCATTCGGGCTCTCTAATGCTCCATCGGTATTTCAGTCCTTTATGCATGATATTTTCCGGAATTAGCTGGATAAATTCATGATTGTGTATTTGGATGATATTTTGGTTTTCTCCGATGATTGGGAGTCTCATGTGAAGCAGGTTAGGATGGTATTTCAGGTCCTTCGTGCTAATGCGTTGTTTGTGAAGGGGTCTAAGTGCCTCTTTGGAGTTCAGAAGGTTTCTTTTTTGGGTTTCATTTTTTCTCCCTCGGCTATTGAAATGGACCCTGTTAAAGTCCAGGCCATTCATGATTGGACTCAACCTACATCTGTAAAGAGCCTTCAGAAATTTTTGTGCTTTGCCAATTTTTATCGCCGCTTTATTGCTAATTTTTCTAGTGTGGTGAAGCCTCTGACCGATTTGACGAGGAAGGGCGCTGATGTGATGAATTGGTCCTCTGCGGCTGTTGAGGCCTTTCAGGAGCTTAAACGTCGTTTTACTTCTGCCCCTGTGTTGCGTCAGCCAGATGTTTCTCTCCCTTTTCAGGTTGAGGTTGATGCTTCTGAGATTGGGGCAGGGGCCGTTTTGTCTCAGAGAAATTCTGATGGCTCGTTGATGAAACCATGTGCTTTCTTCTCCAGAAAGTTTTCGCCTGCTGAGCGTAATTATGATGTCGGCAATCGGGAGTTGTTGGCTATGAAGTGGGCATTTGAGGAGTGGCAACATTGGCTGGAGGGAGCTAAGCACCGTATTATGGTCTTGACTGATCATAAGAATCTGATTTACCTCGAGTCTGCTAAGCGGTTGAATCCTAGACAAGCTCGGTGGTCTCTGTTTTTCTCACGTTTTGATTTTGTGGTCTCGTATATTCCGGGATCTAAGAATGTGAAGGCTGATGCCCTTTCTAGGAGTTTTTTGCCTGATTCTCCGGGAGTTCTTGAGCCGGCTGGAATCCTTAAGGAGGGGGTGATTCTTTCTGCCATCTCCCCTGATTTGCGGCGGGTACTTCAGGAGTTTCAGGCTGATAAACCTGACCGCTGTCCAGTGGGGAAACTGTTTGTTTCTGATAGATGGACTAGCAGGGTAATTTCTGAGGTTCATTGTTCGGTGTTGGCTGGTCACCCTGGGATTTTCGGTACCAGAGATTTGGTGGCTAGGTCCTTTTGGTGGCCTTCCTTGTCGCGGGATGTGCGTTCATTTGTGCAGTCCTGTGGGACCTGTGCTTGGGCTAAGCCTTGCTGTTCCCGTGACAGTGGGTTGCTTTTGCCTTTGCCTATTCCTGAGAGGCCCTGGACGCATATTTCCATGGATTTTATTTCTGATCTTCCTGTTTCTCAGAAGATGTCTGTCATATGGGTGGTTTGTGACCGGTTTTCTAAGATGGTCCATTTGGTACCGTTGCCTAAGTTGCCTTCCTCCTCTGATTTGGTTCCATTATTTTGTCAGCATGTGGTTCGTTTGCATGGTATTCCGGAGAATATTGTGTCTGACAGAGGTTCCCAGTTCGTTTCTAGGTTTTGGCGGTACTTTTGTGCTAGAATGGGCATTGATTTGTCTTTTTCTTCAGCATTCCATCATCAGACAAATGGCCAAACGGAGCGAACCAATCAGACCTTGGAAACCTATTTGAGATGCTTCGTGTCTGCTGATCAGGATGATTGGGTGACCTTTTTGCCGTTGGCCGAGTTTGCCCTTAATAATCGGGCTAGTTCGGCTACCTTGGTTTCGCCTTTCTTTTGTAACTTTGGTTTTCATCCTCGTTTTTCTTCGGGGCAGCTTGAGCCTTCTGACTGTCCTGGTGTGGATTCTGTGGTGGACAGGTTGCAGCAAATTTGGACTCATGTGGTGGACAATTTGACGTTGTCTCAGGAAAAGGCTCAACGTTTTGCTAACCGTCGTCGGTGTGTTGGTCCCCGGCTTCGTGTTGGGGATTTGGTCTGGTTGTCTTCTCGTCATGTTCCTATGAAGGTTTCGTCCCCTAAGTTCAAGCCTCGCTTTATTGGGCCTTATAAGATTTCTGAAATTATCAATCCGGTGTCTTTTCGTTTGGCCCTTCCAGCTTCTTTTTCCATTCATAATGTGTTCCATAGATCCTTGTTGCGGAGATATGTGGTACCTATGGTTCCCTCCGTTGATCCTCCTGCTCCGGTGTTGGTTGAGGGGGAATTAGAATATGTGGTGGAGAAGATTTTGGATTCTCGTTTTTCGAGGCGGAAGCTTCAGTATCTGGTCAAGTGGAAGGGTTATGGCCAGGAGGATAATTCTTGGGTTGTTGCCTCCGATGTTCATGCTGCCGATTTGGTTCGTGCTTTCCATTTGGCTCGTCCTGATCGGCCTGGGAGCTCTGGTGAGGGTTCGGTGACCCCTACTCAAGGGGGGGGGTACTGTTGTGAATTCCGTTCTGGAGCTCCCTCCTGTGGTTGCTAATGGTATTTTTGTGAGTTCTGCCCTTGGGCTCCCTCTGGTGGTTTCGAGTGGAACTGCTGCTCCTTTAGGTAGCTGTAGCAGCTGCCTTCACTATTCGCCTTGTCTGCGTTTGTTATTTAAACCTGCTCTGGGCTTTAGTTCATGCCAGCTGTCAATGTTCTTGGTTGGATTTGGTTCTCTCCTTGGATTTCTCATATGGCCTGTCCTTGTCAGCAAAAGATAAGTTTTTGCTTGTTCTTGTCCATTTGCTTGGACTCTATTGCTCTGCAAATATGTCTCTTTTTGTCCAGCTTGTCATTATGTAATATTCAGGCTAGCTGGAAGCTCTGGGAAAGCAGATTTGCCCCTCTACACCGTGAGTCGGTGTGGAGTTCATTTTTGTAAACTCTGCGTGGATTTTGTCGTTTTTAATACTGACCGCACAGTATCCTTTTCTCTCTGTCTATCAAGTTTAGTATTGGCCTCCTTTGCTGAAATCTGATTTCATTTCTGTGTACGTCATTTCCCTCTCCACTCACAGTCAATATTTGTGGGGGGCTGTCTTTCCTTTTGGGGTTTTCTCTGAGGCAAGATAGCTTTCTATTTCCTTCTTTAGGGGTAGTTAGTTCTTAGGCTGTGAAGAGGTGTCTAGGGAGAGTCAGGAACATCCCACGGCTATTACTAGTGTTGTTGTTAGGATTAGGGACTGCGGTCAGTAGAGATACCACCTTCTCAGAGCTCGTTCCATGTTGCGTTTTAGCCACCAGGTCATATCAGTGTGGCCTCTTAACCACCAGGTCATAACACCATGGCTGCGATGGGAGAAGAGTGGTATAAGCAGCTTAAGAAGGACGTTCTTATTGCCCTCTGCGGGGTGTGGCGGATCGACGTCACAAACAAAAACAAAGACCAACTGGTCATGGCTCTAGTACAACGGAAAAATGGCCAGAGGCCGCAGAAGCCAGCACAAGCAGAGGTGGTGCTGCAGCAGGGGTCCACCATGGAATGCCGTCCCTACTAGCAACCAGGGCAAATTGGACCCCCACCTGCTGACGGCCTTGGAACAACTCCCTGCTGACAGTGAGGGACGTCTGCAGCTGATCCAGCAGTATCGGCAAGAGGCCCAAACCGAGCGAGAGGCCCAGCGAGCCGAGCGGGAGGCTGAGAGAGCCAAGCACCAAGCCCAACAAGAATATGAACTGGAGATGATCCGGCAGGGGGGATACCCTCCACCACCTGGAACCATGAGCCCAACAGCGCTCAGATACCGATGCCCCGGCCCAAGCACTTTCCTGTGATGGAAAAGGACGGAGACTTGGACACTTTTCTGCGGGCCTTTGAGAAAGCCTGCAGACAGTACCAGCTGCCTACGGAAGAATGGGCCCGATACCTGACTCCAGGGCTAAAAGGCAAAGCTCTGGAGGCGTTTTCTGCTCTCAAGAGCAAGATGGTGACTATGAGGCCATCAAGCAGGCCCTGATAGCCAAGTCCCAGCTTACACCTGAGGTTTACTGTAGAAAGTTCCGGAAACTCCAACGTGTCCCACACGACAGTTACAGCGATGTGGTGCATGGACTCGGGACCCACTTTGACCAGTGGACCCAAGGACTGTCAGTGACCACCTTTGCACAGCTGCGAGACCTGATGATCAAAGACCAGTTCTTATGTCTTTGCCCATCTGAGGTGCGACAGTTCGTGATGGACCGAGAACCCAAAGACGTGACTAAAGCAGCACAGATTGCCGATGTCTACGAGACCAACCGTAAATTGGAAGTGTGGAAGCCAGTCACCGCCAGCTGGAGAGGGGGTAAGCCTGCAACCAACGCCAGTGCCAGCCAACACAACAGAGACCCTGTCCCTGTTGCCAACAGCACCAGACTTACCACCGACCGCCAGTGTTTTGTTTGCAAGCGGACTGGCCATATCAGTCCCTACTGTCCAGACAAGCAGAGGAACCCCCCAGCCAAGGCCCCAGGGCCTAATGCAGCAGTTCTTTTGGTGGGTAGGGCGGTTGGGAGGGTGTGTGACAACGTGCAGCACGTCACCATGGGGGTTCATGTCGCTACAGGCCTCAAGGACACTGTGGCTGAACGGACCCTCATCCGACCCGAACTGGCGGCCCCTGAAGAGATCATTCCGGGGAAAACACTGTCACAGGGATTGGGGGCATCAGCTGTCCCTTGCCAATGGCCTGGGTTTATATAGATTGGGGTGCCGGGAAAGGGGTGAAGGAAGTGGGGCTGTCTGATAACTTGCCCACTGATGTTTTATTGGGGACTGATTTCGGGAGGATGGTTGCATACTATGTCCCTGACTCCTCTCCCCGATCGAATGCTGATAATGATGGGAAATTGCATGTGTTACCTGACTGCTTCCCTGGGTAATGATGTATTGGATAATGATTTTTCAGAAAATACCGAGAGTAATATTGATGATGCTAATGATGAACATATGCATGTGTCACCTGATAACCATTTGTTTCCTAGGAATGATGTGTCCACAGGTGCACAGCCACGTCACTCCGTGGGTTGGGATGGCTGAGGAACCCCTAACAGGAGCAAGCGTCTGTGCTCAAGAAAATGGGGAGGTGCATGGGGACCGTGAGGAAGGTGATGCCATGCAACTGACCAGTACCACCAAGGAAGATAACTGGCCCATAAGTAGCACTGCTCCTGAGGTAATGGGGGTGGATGGGGAGGTAGAGCCCATAGCAGCGTCGGCTGATGGGTCTGTAGAAACCCCCGGGGAGACAGCCTACGGAGCTGCTGTCACCTGCAGTCAGAGTGCCCGGAAAGCAGATAACGGTCTGCATTCCGGACCCTCCTCAGTCATCGTTGTGACTGAACCAGAGATGGACCCAGAGCAGGTCCCAGAGGGTTCCCGTGGGGAAGGGACTCTGACGTCGCTTCTGGCTTCACCTAGCCAGGAGTTCCAGGCCGCTCTGCACTCAGGTGCGAGCCTAGAGAATTTGAGACAACTTGCCGAGATGCCCACCTCCGTGACTGATAAGGAGAGGGTGTTCTGGGAACGAGGGAGGTTGTACCGGGAGACAGTACCCGGAAAATTGCAAAAGGAGTGGTTGAGAGAAAGACAGGTGGTCGTCCCGCATCAATTCCGGAGTGAGTTGTTGCGGATTGCCCATGAGATCCCGCTAGCTGGACACTTGGGGATCAGCAAAACTAAGGCCCGGCTGTCTCATCACTTCTATTGGCCCAAGATGGGGACAGATGTGACAAACCACTGCCGCTCCTGTATCACCTGTCAAAGAGTGGGGAAGGCAGGGCCTGCTCTTAAGGCTCCCCTGATCCCTTTGCCAGTGATAGAGGAGCCTTTCCAGAGGATCGCGGTGGACATTGTGGGCCCGCTGGCCGTCCCCAGCAGCTCTGGAAAGCAATACATCCTTACTGTGGTAGACTACGCTACCCGGTACCCAGAGGCAGTAGCTCTGTCCTCAACTAGGGCAGATAAGGTGTTGGATGCCCTGTTGGCCATCTTTTCACGTGTAGGATTTCCCAGGGAGATGCTTACCGATCAAGGGACCTAATTCATGTCTCGCCTAATGGAGGCTCTCTGTAAGAAAATGCAGGTGAAGCACCTGGTATCGAGTGCGTATCACCCACAGACCAATGGCTTGTGTGAACGCTTCAATGGTACCCTCAAACAGATGCTCTGCATGCTGGTTGAGACACAAGGGCGCGACTGGGAGCGGTACCTCCCACACCTGCTGTTCGCTTACCGAGAGGTTCCGCAGGCCTCGACGGGGTTCTCCCCCTTCGAGCTCCTGTATGGCAGGCGAGTCTGGGGACCCCTTCTGTTGGTAAAAGAATCCTGGGAAGAGGAGCCGAACCCTTCTGAAGTGTCCATTTCTATAGGATGAAAATGGTAAGAAATGATGTTGAGAAGGCTGAACCTTTAAATTCCTATTTTGCATCTGTTTTCTCTCAGAAAGGAAATGTGACACAACTGATTTTCACTGTCCTATTAAGGGAATAGAAGACTCCAGGATATCTATAAACAAAGATAGTGAGGAAACACTTGGCTAACATAAATGAATTTAAGTCTCCAGGTCCAGATAAATTACACCCCAGAGTACTGAAGATCGCAGAAGAAATTTTTGAACAACTCTCCATAATCTTTGAAAATTCTTGGAGAACAGAAGTCCCAGAAGACGAACGGCGTTGATAATTATTGTTCCCGCCTGAGTGGGAGTAGTTATATCGCCCTTGCTGCAGTGTGCCCATTAGCCAGTACATAGCAAGGCAGCCTTTCTGGCGACTAATTATCCTAGGTGCAGTTCTCTGTCTGACATGAGGGTAAGGGGGCGCCAGAGAGCTGCAAGTTCCAAACTGGAACTGGGAAGTGGGATATAAATAAATCCCCTTCAGAAAAGAACCGGGGGCAACCAAACAACCCCGGTTCATGACAGCATGCGTGTAACACATTGCTTGCGGATACGCAGTTGAGACTGAGTCGTGATGGTTAGGTGGTAACTATGGTGAATCATATATACTGATAGTATGTGTACTAGAACCTCACAATCGTGATCGCACATACGCACTAAAGGTGCCTTAGTTGAGTGGTTTTCTTGTATTACTGACTTACCATTACAGATGACTGTATACCGGTGATGAATGGTTCATGTATTACTGTCTTACCATTGTCGACTACTGCATACCGGTGATGGTGCACGCATCACAGGAGACATTGGGTTTGGTCCACGCATCACAGGAGACATTTGTGTCTAGTGCACGCATCACAGGAGATACTGGGGCTGGTGCACGCATCACAGGAGACATTTGTGGCTGGTACATCACAGGAAACATTGGGGTTGGTCCACGCATCACAGGAGACATTTGTGTCTAGTGCACGCATCACAGGAGATACTGGGGCTGGTGCACGCATCACAGGAGACATTTCTGGCTGGTACCCACATCACAGGAGACATTGGGGTTGGTCCACACATCACAGGAGATATTTGTGGCTGGTGCACACATCACAGGAGACATTTGTGGCTGGTACACAAATCACAGGAGACATTGGGGTTGGTCCACACATCACAGAAGACATTTGTGGCTGGTGCATACATCACAGGACAATGGGGTTGGTCCACGCATCACAGGAGACACTGGGGCTGGTGCACTCATCACAGGAGACACTGGGGCTGGTGCACTCATCACAGGAGATACTGGGGCTGGTGCACACATCACAGGAGACATTTGTGGCTGGTACACAAATCACAGGAGACATTGGGGTTGGTCCACACATCACAGAAGACATTTGTGGCTGGTGCATACATCACAGGACAATGGGGTTGGTCCACGCATCACAGGAGACACTGGGGCTGGTGCACTCATCACAGGAGATACTGGGGCTGGTGCACACATCACAGGAGACATTTGTGGCTGGTACACACATCACAGGAGACATTGGGGTTGGTCCACACATCACAGAAGACATTTGTGGCTGGTGCATACATCACAGGACAATGGGGTTGGTCCACGCATCACAGGAGACACTGGGGCTGGTGCACTCATCACAGGAGATACTGGGGCTGGTGCACACATCACAGGAGACATTTGTGGCTGGTACACACATCACAGGAGACATTTGTGGCTGGTACACACATCACAGGAGACATTGGGATTGGTCCACACATCACAGAAGACATTTGTGGCTGGTGCACACATCACAGGAGACATTTGTGGATGGTACACACATCACAGGAGACATTGGGGTTGGTCCACACATCACAGAAGACATTTGTGGCTGGTGCATACATCACAGGAGACATTTGTGGCTGGTGCACACATCACAGGAGACATTTGTGGCTGGTACACACATCACAGGAGACATTTGTGGATGGTACACACATCACAGGAGACATTGTGGTTGGTCCACACATCACAGAAGACATTTGTGGCTGGTGCACACATCACAGGAGACATTTGTGGCTGGTGCACGCATCACAGGAGACATTTGTGGCTGGTGCATACATCACAGGAGACATTTGTGGCTGGTACACACATCACAGGAGACACTGGGGTTGGTCCACACATCACAGAAGATACTGGGGCTGGTGCACACATCACAGGAGACATTAGTGTTGGTCCACGCTTCACAGGAGACATTGGGGTTTGTCCACGCATCACAGGAGACATTTGTGTCTAGTGCACGCATCACAGGAGATACTGGGGTTGGTGCACTCATCACCGGAGACATTTGTGGCTGGTACACACATCACAGGAGACATTGTGGCTGGTGCACACATCACAGGAGACATTTGTGGCTGGTGCACGCATCACAGAAGACATTTGTGGCTGGTGCATACATCACAGGAGACATTTGTGGCTGGTACACACATCACAGGAGACCTTGGGGTTGGTCCACGCATCACAGAAGACATTTGTGGCTGGTGCATACATCACAGGAGACGTTTGTGGCTGGTGCACGCATCACAGGAGACAATGGGGTTGGTGTACTCATCACAGGAGATACTGGGGCTGGTGCACACATCACAGGAGACATTTGTGGATGGTACACACATCACAGGAGACATTTGTGGCTGGTGCATACATCACAGGAGACATTTGTGGCAGGTACACACATCACAGGAGACCTTGGGGTTGGTCCACGCATCACAGAAGACATTTGTGGCTGGTGCATACATCACAGGACAATGGGGTTGGTCCACGCATCACAGGAGATACTGGGGCTGGTACATACATCACAGGAGACGTTTGTGGCTGGTGCACGCATCACAGAAGACATTTGTGGCTGGTGCATACATCACAGGAGACGTTTGTGGCTGGTGCACGCATCACAGAAGACATTTGTGGCTGGTGCACGCATCACAGGAGACAATGGGGCTGGTGCACTCATCACAGGAGATACTGGGGCTGGTGCACACATCACAGGAGACCTTAGGGCTGGTGCATATGTCATAAATGACATGGGGGCTGCTACTGCGATCTTCATTTATGGGGTATTTGAGTGTTAGCTCTGCCCAGAAAGCATATAATCCTTCACTGCATGCTCAGCAGTGTTCAGTAGTGAAAGCTGCGTGCTCGCAGTGACAGAGAAAAGGTTGTAGTGCAGAGGCAGCGGCACATGCGCCCACAGAAGGCTCTTGGTGCTCCATCTGCTAGGCGTGCCATAGGTTCGCTGCCATTCTACCAAACGGTCAGGCTTTACAGTCTGTGGGGAGGTTTGGTCTGTTACATTAGCATGATATCTCTACATACAGCACATCGCATGCTGCAATAAGACTGCATTTTCCACACCTTTGACTTATGCCACATTCAAATGTTCAGTTTTTTACCTCAGTATTTGTAGCCAAAACCAGGAGTGGGTGATAAATACTGAAGTGGTGACGTGTCTCTATTACACTTTTCCTCTGATTGTTCCTCACCTGGTTTTGGCTTATAATACTGATACAGAATATTGACCAAATACTGATAGTGTGAACGCGGCCTTACAAGGAGCTCCACGTGGGCATTTTCCATGGGTGTAAATATTACAGTAGGTTTGTTAATGTGTATAATTGAAATTCACCCACACAGATCCAAGCAGAACAAAGCTAATCTATCCAAGAAAATAACTCTTATTGACTAATGTAAATCTGTAAATAAGTGACATTTATTTTGCCATTAAAGAATTTTACACATTTTCAATAAGAATATGGTTTCTTCTATGTCTGAATTCTAAACATTTGATTTCCTTAAAAACATTATCTTGATTAAAAAAACAACTCAATTACAGTTTCACTCCTGTGTGACGACTTTCATGCGTAACCAGATGGGACCTGTTTGTAAAACATTTCCCACATACTGAACATGAATACGGCTTCTCTCCTGTGTGAATCCTCTCATGTCGAACAAGACATGATTTATTTGTGAAACACTTTCCACATTCTGAACATGAATACGGCTTCTCCCCTGTGTGACTTCTCTGATGTGTAACAAGACTTGATTTATTTGTAAAACCTTTCCCACATAGTGAACATGAATGTGGCCTTTCTCCTGTGTGAATTCGCTCATGTGTTATACGACTTGATTTATCAGTAAAACATTTCGGACATTGTGAACATGAATATGGCTTCTCTCCTGTGTGAATTCTCTCGTGTGTAGTAAGAGTGGATTTATCAGTAAAACATTTTCCACATTCGGAACATGAATACGGTTTCTCTCCTGTGTGAATTCTCTCATGTGCAAGAAGACTTGATTTACTTGTAAAACATTTCTCACATCTTGAACATGAATACGGCTTCTCTCCTCTGTGAATTCTCTCATGTGTTTTAAGAGTTGATTTATCAGAAAAGCACTTCCCACATAGCAAACATGAAAATGGTTTCTCTCCAGTGTGAATTCTCTCATGTGTAATAAGATGCGATTTTCTTGTAAAACGTTTCCCACATCCAGAACATGAATACAGCTTCTCTCCTGTGTGAATTCTCTGATGTTTAATAAAACTGTATTTATTTGTAAAGTATTTCTCACAATCTTGACAGAAGAACGGCTTCTCTCCCATATGTGATTTCTGGTGTGTAGAAAGACTTGAGCTTTTGGCAAACTGCTTTCCACACTCCCCACATTGAAACCCTTTAACGCGGTCCTGACCCGCACTGGAGGTAACAATCTGTGATTGATCAGGAAAAGGCCCTTGTAGAGTAGGAACATCATGTGAAAGATCTGCACGGAGAGATCCTGGGTGCATATTACGCTTGAGGAGGTTTTCTTCTGATGAGTTTTGCGAATTATCTTCTTCCATTTTATAATTTAGTGATAACATGTTCTTACTGGAATTTTCTGTAAGAGTTAGAAATGCATTAAAAACTTATTTGGAAACCACAAAGTAGATACATTGATTTCAATTCTATTAGGTTGGAATACACATGAAGTTTTTGGTACATCATTTTGTGCTCAAGGGAAAAAAAAAAAGGGTTGTTCCAGCATCTGGTGAAATTAATTCTTTATTTTAAATCCATTAAAACTTGTAAAAATTACAATGGTTGCATAGACAAGGCGGGGGAGCAAGACCTGATTCGAACGCTCACTTGTGTTCTTTATCACAGCTTAGCTACATAATCAAAAAATGTTACTACAATACTATAGATGTGCCAATGAAAACCATTGGAGCAAGTCACATGACGTAATTATATCAATGAATTCATTCAGCTGTTGCTTAATGAATGTAAACAGTCAATATTGATACATGGTTTCTCTCTTAGATTAAGGCTATGTTCACACGATCCTTTTTTTGCTGCGGTTTTTTTCAGGTCCTGATTTGGAAAACCCGCAGTGCAAAACTGCACTGCTGATTTTCCTGCGGTTTCTTCTGCAGATTCCTCTGCAGGTTTTCAACAGCACTTTCCTATTGGTGCCTGTTGAAAACAGGAGCGGAATCCGCAGAAAGAAGTGACATGGTACTTCTTTTTTTCTGCAGGCAAATCCGCGCGGATTTGCCTGAGAAAAAAAGGATAGTGGGCACAGCGGTTTTTGTTTTCCATAGGGTAACATTGTACTGTACCCTGCATGGAAAACTGCTGCGGATCTGCAGCCTGAAAAGCGCTGCGGAACAGCAGCAAAAAAAGGATCGTGTGAACAAGCCCTAAAACCTTTAAGGTTCCTTGAATCCAGATTAAAAATCCAATATGCTTCTTTTGTCAATAATTTGCGTTTCATATCCCCACCTCACATGTGGAAATGGTTTTTCAATACCTAAAACTTGCAAAGACATATCACGATTGTGTTCGATAATAAAATGTTTTGCAACAGCAGAGACATTTCTACTAATGTGATTTGCGATGAGTCCATCACTGTAATGTTCATTCAACCTGGTTTTTAATTTACGTGTGGTACAACCTATATAAAATTTATCACATATGGTGCAATTTATTTTATATACCACGTTCTCTGAGTCACAATTAATATACTGCTTAATTTTAGACTCATCTGAATGATCAGAATCATAGAAAACAGAGCTGCATAATGTGAATGAGCGCATGCGACATCTCCGGGAACCACATTTTATGTGTCCTTTTCGCTGCAGCCGAGGGCTTTTTTTTATTTTTCATAAATACCGTATATACTCGAGTATAAGCCGACCCGAGTATAAGCCGACCCCCTAATTTTGCCACAAAAAACTGGGAAAACTTATTGACTCGAGTATAAGCCTAGGGTGGGAAATGCAGCAGCTACCGGTAAATGTGAAAAGTAATAATAGATACCAATAAAAGTAAAATTAAATGAGACATCAGTAGGTTAAGTGTCTTTGAATATCCATATTGAATCAGGAGCCCCATATAATGCTCCATACAGTTCAGATGGGCCCCATAAGATGTTCCATATTAAAATATGCCCCATATAATCCTGCATAAAGGTTAATAATGGCCCCATAAGATGTTCCATAGACACATTTGCCCAATATAATGCTGCACAAATGCTGATTATGGCCCCATAAGATGCTCTATAAAGATATTTGCCCCTTATAGTGCTGCACAAACGTTATGGCCGTATAAGATGCTCCATACAGACACTTGCCCCATATGCCGTAGTGCCCTACAAACGTTAATTATGGCCCCATACAGACACTTGCCTCATATAGTGCTGCACAAGCATTATGCCCCTATATAGTGCTGCAGGAACGTTATGGCCCCCATATAGTGCTGCAGGAACATTATGGCCCCTATATAGTGCTGCAGGAATGTTATGGCCCCATATAGTGCCGCAGGAACGTTATGGCCCCATATAGTGCTGCAGGAATGTTATGGCCCCATATAGTGCTGCAGGAACGTTATGGCCCCATATAGTGCTGCAGGAACGTTATGGCCCCCATATAGTGCTGCAGGAACGTTATGGCCCCATATAGTGCTGCAGGAATGTTATGGCCCCATATAGTGCTGCAGGAACGTTATGGCCCCCATATAGTGCTGCAGGAACGTTATGGCCCCATATAGTGCTGCAGGAACGTTATGGTCCCATATAGTGCTGCAGGAATGTTATGGCCCCATATAGTGCTGCAGGAACGTTATGGCCCCCATATAGTGCTGCAGGAACGTTATGGCCCCATATAGTGCCGCAGGAACGTTATGGCCCCATATAGTGCCGCAGGAATGTTATGGCCCCATATAGTGCTGCAGGAACGTTATGGCCCCATATAGTGCTGCAGGAACGTTATGGCCCCCATATAGTGCTGCAGGAACGTTATGGCCCCATATAGTGCTGCAGGAATGTTATGGCCCCATATAGTGCTGCAGGAACGTTATGGCCCCCATATAGTGCTGCAGGAACGTTATGGCCCCATATAGTGCTGCAGGAACGTTATGGTCCCATATAGTGCTGCAGGAATGTTATGGCCCCATATAGTGCTGCAGGAACGTTATGGCCCCCATATAGTGCTGCAGGAATGTTATGGCCCCATATAGTGCTGCAGGAACGTTATGGCCCCCATATAGTGCTGCAGGAACGTTATGGCCCCATATAGTGCCGCAGGAACGTTATGGCCCCATATAGTGCCGCAGGAACGTTATGGCCCCATATAGTGCTGCAGGAACATAGTTACATAGTTACATAGTTATTAAGGTTGAAGGAAGACTGTAAGTCCATCTAGTTCAACCCATAGCCTAACCTAACATGCCCTAACATGTTGATCCAGGGGAAGGAAAAAAAAACCCATGTGGCAAAGAGTAACTCCACCATGGGGAAAAAAATTCCTTCCCGACTCCACCTACGGCAATCAGACTAGTTCCCTGGATCAACGCCTTATCAAGGAATCTAGTGCATATACCCAGTAACATTATACTTTTCCAGAAAGGTATCCAGTCCCCTCTTAAATTTAAGTAATGAATCCCTCATTACAACATCATACGGCAGAGAGTTCCATAGTCTCACTGCTCTTACAGTAAACGTTATGGCCCCATATAGTGCTGCAGGAATGTTATGGCCCCATATAGTGCTCCAGGAACGTTATGGCCCCATATAGTGCTGCAGGAATGTTATGGCCCCATATAGTGCTCCAGGAACGTTATGGCCCCATATAGTGCTCCAGGAACGTTATGGCCCCATATAGTGCTCCAGGAACGTTATGGCCCCATATAGTGCTGCAGGAACGTTATGGCCCCGTATAGTGCTGCAGGAATGTTATGGCCCCATATAGTGCTGCAGGAATGTTATGGCCCCGTATAGTGCTGCAGGAACGTTATGGCCCCATAGATGCTCCATACAGACACTTGCCCCATTTGCTGTGATAAAAAAAAAAAAAATCACATACTCACCTCTCCGTCGTTCAGGCCCCCGCACTTTCAATAGTCACCTGCTCCTCGTTCCGGCGCCGATCTGTCTCCAGCACTGACGTTCAGCAGAGGGCGCGCACTGACCACGTCACCGCGCCCTCTGACCTCAGCGTCCCTGCTGGAGACAGATCGGCGCCCGGAACGAGGAGCAGGTGACTATCGCGCAGCGCAGCGCTCCCCTCCCCGTATACTCACCTGGTCCTGCCGCTGTGTAGATCCTGCTTCCCCGACGCCGCAGCGCTTCATCCTGTACTCAGCGGTCACATGGTCCCGCTGATTACAGTAATGAATAGGCGGCTCCACCCCTATGGGAGGTGGAGCCGAATATTCATTTACTGTAATGAGCGGGACCATGTGACCGCTGAGTACAGGAAGAAGCTGAAGCTGCTGCTGCTGGCGCCGGGGAAGCAGGGACCGCGCCTGGACTAGGTGAGTATTTTTAGACAGCCCCCGCTCCCCCCCCTGCCGACCCCCGGTATGAATCGAGTATAAGCCGAGAGGGGCAATTTCAGCCCAAAAAAGTGGGCTGAAAATCTCGGCTTATACTCGAGTATATACGGTATATATATATATTTGTGAGTCAGTAAAAGATGTTGGAGAAAGTGAATTACCTACTGAAGGTGCCTTTTTTGCTACAATATTGCAGCCTTTTTTTTTCGAAAAGTGTGCTAATGTCTCATCCTCAAAAAGTATTGGAAAATGTTTACTACACAATTTTTTTATTTCTGGAAATTGTGCACTGTATTGCAGCGAAATAAGAGGTTTGTGTGAAAAAATAATCATTTTTTACTTTAGTTTTAGGACACAATAGTTCAGTTTGTTTTTTTGTCAGGAGCTATTTTCTTACCTCTATCTAATACCCATTGGGGATAACCCGGGGTTTTAATCTGAGGTTGATATTATTTCTCTTTGTGAACTCCCCTACTGGTATGGCCTTAGCCACAGGCTGCGCTCGGCTGCTGGGAAATGGCGTTACCTGCAGACGGTTTGCGATGGCCAGCAGTGGAGTCAGTATCACCGGGAATGCCCAGAAGAATCACAGCTAAGAACACCAGGGTTTTACAACTAGAGGAAACCGTCATTACCCTGCTATGGAGGATTCATAGATGATATGGTCTTCACATGGCGGGGGGATGCGTCTGCCATACCAGGATTTGTCACATTTTTCAATGATAATTCATTTAATTTGCGGTTTTAATGTAAAAAGAGAAACCATGTATCACTATTGTTTTCACACATCTGTTGTTTAGTGAATTCATTGATATAATTGTGTCATGTGACTTGCTCCAACGGTTTTCATTGGCACACCTACAGTATTGTAGTAACATTTTTTGATTATGTAGCTAAGCTGTGATAAAGAACAAGTGAGCGTTCGAATCACGTCTTGCTCCCCCGCCTTGTCGATGCAACCATTGTAATTTTTGCAAGTTTTAATGGATTTAAAATAAAAGAACAAATGTTACCAGATGCTGGAACAACCACCCTTTTTTTTTTATCCTCGAGCACATTATCTGGTGTGGATCCACCTGGTTCCGTGCAAACTGGACTTCAAGTGCTAGGTGAGCTGGCTTTCTTTACATGTGACAGCATTTTGTGACCTAGCACCAAAGCTCTGCACATTCCCAAATTCCCATTCATCTGCTCCATGCACGGGGCAGTGTCTGATGCTCCAATAAACCTGCATGAAGCACTGCCCCAACCTGCAGGGGCCATTCCGCCCTATAACACCCGTATAAGCGCGGTATTGTCCGTGAGAGCGTCTGTGGACAACGCAGCCAGATGGCGGCAGTGGCACAGGAGGAGATGCAGGAAACAAGCTCATTTATTCAGGTAACATTTTTGCCAAACTTTTCATTTCCTTGTTACAGTTTCTAAATAACAGAATGCACAATGTGATATGGTGTGTGTGGGGCATCATTCTGTCTATGTTCATACTGTTACTGATTTTCGGAGTGTTGTCTTGTTGCTCTGGATCATTCTGTGTGTTCCCCGTCATGTCTGGAGTCTTAATTACCTTACAAAAGGTCCGATAATTGTACTAGCTCCGTTACCATCTGCAGCCTGAATGTGCCCATGCCTCTTGATGACCCCTGCTGACACTTCCTGACTGTCCACTCATGACCCCTCTACAAATCACCCCCTGTACTGCGGTGATCTCGGAGGCACCTTCCCAGGTCTAGGGGGCCTGAAAACTCTCCAATGTCTAACTACCCCTGGCTATAACAAGGGGGTCTGAGGAGGACAGAGACCAGCAAGATCGATCCTTTGTGGGACGCTGTTGCTAAGGCCAGCACCCCAGAGAGACTTTGAGAAACCCTGATTACCCTGGAAAATACTGTTGGAGGATTGTGACTCGTCTTCCAGGGCATTTGTCCCATCCCTGGTCTGAAGCCGCGCTCCTGAAATATTTTATCCTGTGTCGGACTGTTTCATGGACCCTTCGGTTTGCATATACTAAAGGTTCTTGGGACGGTTCACTCAGCTCTCACGCTCTTGATGGTGTGATACCAGAGAATGACCCCATGACACTCACGCTATGGCTATTCTGCGAATTAGTGGGCTTTCTCTCCCATATTCCTCTATTGTTCTTTTCCTAATTAAAATGTGACTGACTAAATAAGGCTTAAACAGCGAACATATGAATACCACAGACACAATGACTCAATGGTGGGCGAGACAACAGAGGAAACGCCATGAGAGGAGTAAAGGTCCCGTCACACTCAGCGACGCTGCAGCGATATAGACAACGAGCCGATCGCTGCAGCGTCACTGTTTAGGTCGCTGTAGAGATGTCAAACACAGCAGCTCCAGAACGATGCAGGAGCGATCCTGTGACGTAACGGTGACTCACTTATCGTTCTCACAGGTCATTAGCTCCATGTAAAACATCGCTGGTATCGTTGCTTTTGGTGTCAAACACGACGATACACGCCGACCTGACGACCAAATAAAGTTCTGGACTTCTAGCTCCGACCAGCGATATCACAGCGGGATCCAGATCGCTGCTGCGTGTCAAACACCACGAGATCGCTATCCAGGACGCTGCAACGTCACGGATCGTCGTCGTTCTCGCTGCAAAGTTGCTGAGTGTGACGGGACCTTTAGATACAAGGAAATAGGTCTATAAAAATCCAAGGGATCATTTGAAAACTACACAAGGCAGACTGTAAGGACTGGGCTGCCAAAAATTAGAAATTTCCTAACAGCAGAAGAGAAAATGTGAAAGTAGCAAGGTACAACGCGTCACCAAGCAAGCACACGCGAGGCGCGCTGCACATGTAAGGGTGGGCCAGGCGCGTAGTCGTGGCTGAGGACTTCTGCTCCATCACACCCTGGCCTCCCATCACATACACTCCACGACTCCCCATCAGCACACCTGCCGCTCCTTTAGTAAGTGTACCTGTCTCTCCAGGTCCAACGCCTTCAGTCTCCTCTCTCTTCAGTAGAGTCACAGTCCAATGCAATCGCACAACTTTACTGACTTCAGGACACAGCACATCCACTTCTGTTACAGCATTAATACCATGTTCTAAGCAGTACACGTCTTCCTCTTTCCCTGCATTATTCTTCCGGTCACACAGCACGTACCCGGGGCGTACCGTACCGCACGGCTTCTCAGCGTCTTCCCTGTTCAGTCTATCACAGTCAGGCATCCTGTAAGCTGTTTCGCCCCAGACAGAAGCCCTTCAGCCCCCGAAATCAGCCGCAAACAGGCGAGAGACCTGCCCTTCTGTCCTGCTCTTTCTTCAGCCGCAGTTGTATCCTACAGCTGTGGATGGCCTGGCTCTTGCCTAAATCGTTACGTGGTCACTGCTATTGCTGCTGTCACTGCTGCAGTCTTCCCCACGGACCCTGGATAGCTGGGCTTGTTCGCCCTTCTTCTCTCTCGGCTGGCCTTCCTGGCCCTGATGCTGCCTGACTAGACCTTGGACTTCTGAGGAGCTGACTGCCCTGACAGGGCGCTCCCGCCCAACTGATCCAAACGTCCAGATGTTTCCCAGATTATCTGCTGGTCGCTCCTCCCACTTTACTATTTACAAGCTGAATAACTGTGCCCCCCTATCTAGTGGCCATACTATAACAGTGGTCAGACATAGCATTTCCACAACGGTACCATAAATGTGCACAACATGATTTACAGTAGTATAACAAGGAGGGCAAACATTCAGAATTACGGACACCTCCTGGTGCCCCTCACACACAGACGCTCCGTCACTGGTATTAACACACTCTGGAGGTGAACATGGGATAAGAAACCTTTATTCCAGGCAATGGCGCTCCCTCACACCCACCGACACTATATGGAAGTTACACACCTTTTATACACTTTGGGTGCACGCTGACCCCCTTCCCAAAACACTAATCTGACCACTGGGCGAGGACTGGTTCTTCATTGTCCAGGGGCCAAACATAAAAATGCAGCAATCTACTTAAAGCACATACAACATGTAAGAACCGAAGTACATCGATTACAAATAGGAGTGAACTCCCCCTGAGGCGATCATGTAACCTCGACACATAAAACTCGCCTTGTACCAGAAAGAGTTACTGGAGTGCCGAAATCTACACCCTGCAAGGTGGCATCTGGACGGGCCGTGGACGGGAGCGAGGTATCCCCACCCGGGGAAGCGTGCTCCAGCACAGTCAGGCTATGTGCACACCTTGCGGATCTGCCTCTGGATTTTTTTGTGCGGATTCTGCATCTCTTGGCAGAAAACACAGATGCGGATTTGATGCGTTTTTTTGTGCGGATTTCATGCATTCTTACCCCTGCGGATTTCTATTATGGAATGGGTGCAGAAACGCTGCAGATCCGCACAAATAAATCACATGCTCCTTCTTTTAATCCGCAGCGTTTTCCGTGCAGATTTTTCCGCACCATTAGCACAGCATTTTTTTTCCATTGATTTACATTGTACTGTAAATCACTTGCGGATCTGCAGCGTGTGCACATGGCCTTCGTGCTGAGAGGTGTCTGAAGAGCCCGGATTATGGGTCCGGGTTTTACAAGTAGCTGAAAGAGCCGGGTGGGATCGGCTGCTCAATTACCTCCAGCCCAGGTTTGGGGTGGCCGATTTAAGGCAGCTGGGGCGGTTCCACTGGGTCTGTGTGTGTGCGCGAGGTGAAGAGGCCTTGTACATGCTGCTCAGGCTAGCCCCTGTGGTCTATGGACAGGTTATTTTCCATTTTTGGTCTGTGATACCTTTTTGTACCCAGAAGAGGCTATCACCGTCAAACGTTGTAATGTAGACTAGTGAAGGGTCCTTTGTGACCGAGCGGGACCCCAGTGAGGGTAAGATGCTGGACATTGTGGCCCTCTGCCCACATTGGGAACAGCTTGAATGTTGCAATGTCCTTGGCTAAATGAAGGAGGTCAGAGTTCACGGCTATCCTGATGACAGAAGGGTCACCTGTAATGACTGTCCTCTGGATGAAGGGTGACCGGATGGGACCTCTCCTAGAACGCCCACTTGGCGCATGTCACACGGTCAGGACCACAGGATCATGCTGCCGAGTGCTCAGTCAGAAGACATTTACATGAAAACCTTCAATTATGCTTTAGGCACACAGTGGGGAAAATAAGTACCATATATACTCGAGTATAAGCCTGGTATGCATGGCCCCCTGAACTCTGAAATATCTGTATGGAGGGAGCACAATCCCTGCGGCAGCCTGTGCAAACTGGTCAAGAACTGCAGGAAACGTCCGACCTCTGTAACTGCAAACGTTTCTGACCAAATATTAAGTTCTGTTTTTCTATTGTATCAAATATTTATTTAATGTAATAAAATTCTGACTAATGATGTAACAATGAAAAAAGAAAGAAAATCACATTTTATATCTTTAGATTCAGTCTCTCACAGGTGAAGTGTACCGATGATAAAAATGACAGATCTCCATTCTTTGTACAGTCATGGCCAAAAGTTTTGAGAATGACACCAAAATGATATTTTCCCATGATCTGCTGCCCTCTGGTTTTTATTAGTTTGTCTGATGTTTATATCACATACAGAAATATAATTGCAATCATATTATGAGTACCAATAGGTTATTTTGACAGTTAGAATGAGTTCATGCAGCAAGTCAATCTTTGCAGTGTTGACCCTTCTTCTTCAAGACCTCTGCAGTTCTCCCTGGCATGCTCTCAATCAACTTCTGGACCAAATCCTGACTGATAGCAGTCCATTCTTGCATAATCAATGCTTGCATTTTGCCAGAATTTGTTGGTTTTTGTTTGTCCACCCGTCTCTTGATGATTGACCACAAGTTCTCAATGGGATTAAGATCTGGGGAGTTTCCAGGCCATGGACTCAAAATCTCTGTTTTGTTCCATGAGCCATTTAGTTATCACCTTTGCTTTATGGCAAGGTGCTCCATCATGCTGGAAAAGGCATTGTTGGGCGCCAAACTGCTTTTGGACGGTTGGGAGAAGTTGCTCTTGGAGGACATTCTGGTACCATTCTTTATTCATGGCTGTGTTTTTAGGCAAGACTGTGAGTGAGCCGATTCCCTTGGCTGAGAAGCAACCCCACACATGAATGGTCTCAGGATGCTTTACAGTTGGCATGAGACAAGACTGGTGGTAGCGCTCACCTCTTCTTCTCCGAATGTCCCAAACAATCGAAAAGGGGATCCATCAGAGAAAATGACTTTGCCCCAGTCCTCAGCAGTCCACTCCCTGTACCTTTTGCAGAATATCAGTCGGTCCCTGATGTTTTTTCTGGAGAGAAGTGGCTTCTTTGCTGCCCTCCTTGAATCCAGGCCTTGCTCAAAGTGTCTCCGCCTCACAGTGCGTGCAGAAGCACTCACACCAGCCTGCTGCCATTCCTGAGCAAGCTCGGCACTGCTGGGAGTCCGATCCCGCAGCTGACACAGTTCTAAGATACGGTCCTGGCGCTTGCTGGTCTTTCTTGGGCGCCCTGGAGCCTTTTTGACAACAATGGAAGCTCTCTCCTTGAAGTTCTTGATGATGCGATAGATTGATGACCGAGGTGCAATCTTTGTAGCTGCGATACTCTTCCCTGTTAGGCCATTTTTGTGCAGTGCAATGATGGCTGCACGTGTTTCTTTAGAGATAACCATGGTTAACTGAAGAGAAACAATGATACCAAGCACCAGCCTCCTTGTAAAGTGTCCAGTGATATCATTCTTACTTAATCATGACTGATTGATCGCCAGCCCTGTCCTCATCAACACCCACACCTGTGTGAATGGATCAATCACTAAAACGATGTTAGCTGCTCCTTTTAAGGCAGGACTGCAATGATGTTGAAATGTGTTTTGGGGGTTAAAGTTCATTTTCTGGGCAAATATTGACTTTGCAAGTACAGTAATTGCTGTTAAGCTGATCACTCCGACATTCAGGAGTATATGCAAACTGCCATTAGAAAAAATGAAGCAGTAGACTTTGGAAAAATTCATATTTGTCTCATTCTCAAAATTTTTGGCCATGATTGTACTGTGCAGATTCTGCTACCACTACACATCCGGACATCTCCTGCCTGTTCATCATGTTCCATACTGTGCAGGTTCTGCTACCACTACACATCCGGACATCTCCTGCCTGTTCATCATGTTCCATACTGTGCCTATTCTGCTACCACTACACATCCGGACACCTCCTGCCTGTACATCATGTTCCATACTGTGCCTATTCTGCTACCACTACACATCCGGACACCTCCTGCCTGTTCATCATGTTCCATACTGTGCAGATTCTGCTATCATTACACATCCGGACATCTCCTGCCTGTTCATCATGTTCCATACTGTGCAGATTCTGCTATCACTACACATCCGGACATCTCCTGCCTGTACATCATGTTCCATACTGTGCCTATTCTGCTACCACTACACATCCGGACATCTCCTGCCTGTTCATCATGTTCCATACTGTGCAGGTTCTGCTACCACTACACATCCGGACATCTCCTGCCTGTACATCATGTTCCATACTGTGCCTATTCTGCTACCACTACACATCCGGACACCTCCTGCCTGTTCATCATGTTCCATACTGTGCAGATTCTGCTACCACTACACATCCGGACATCTCCTGCCTGTTCATCATGTTCCATACTGTGCAGGTTCTGCTACCACTACACATCCGGACATCTCCTGCCTGTACATCATGTTCCATACTGTGCCTATTCTGCTACCACTACACATCCGGACACCTCCTGCCTGTTCATCATGTTCCATACTGTGCCTATTCTGCTACCACTACACATCCGGACATCTCCTGCCTGTTCATCATGTTCCATACTGTGCAGATTCTGCTATCACTACACATCCGGACATCTCCTGCCTGTACATCATGTTCCATACTGTGCCTATTCTGCTACCACTACACATCCGGACATCTCCTGCCTGTACATCATGTTCCATACTGTGCCTATTCTGCTACCACTACACATCCGGACATCTCCTGCCTGTTCATCATGTTCCATACTGTGCAGATTCTGCTATCACTACACATCCGGACATCTCCTGCCTGTTCATCATGTTCCATACTGTGCAGGTTCTGCTACCACTACACATCCGGACATCTCCTGCCTGTACATCATGTTCCATACTGTGCCTATTCTGCTACCACTACACATCCGGACATCTCCTGCCTGTTCATCGTGTTCCATACTGTGCCTATTCTGCTACCACTACACATCCGGACATCTCCTGCCTGTTCATCATGTTCCATACTGTGCCTATTCTGCTACCACTACACATCCGGACACCTCCTGCCTGTTCATCATGTTCCATACTGTGCAGATTCTGCTACCACTACACATCCGGACATCTCCTGCCTGTTCATCATGTTCCATACTGTGCCTATTCTGCTACCACTACACATCCGGACATCTCCTGCCTGTTCATCATGTTCCATACTGTGCCTATTCTGTTATCACTACACATCCGGCATCTCCTGCCTGTACATCATGTTCCATACTGTGCCTATTCTGCTACCACTACACATCCGGACATCTCCTGCCTGTTCATCATGTTCCATACTGTGCAGATTCTGCTACCACTGCACATCCGGACATCTCCTGCCTGTACATCATGTTCCATACTGTGCAGATTCTGCTACCATTACACATCCGGACATCTCCTGCCTGTTCATCATGTTCCATACTGTGCAGGTTCTGCTACCACTACACATCCGGCATCTCCTGCCTGTACATCATGTTCCATACTGTGCCTATTCTGCTACCACTACACATCCGGACATCTCCTGCCTGTTCATCATGTTCCATACTGTGCAGATTCTGCTACCACTGCACATCCGGACATCTCCTGCCTGTACATCATGTTCCATACTGTGCAGATTCTGCTACCATTACACATCCGGACACCTCCTGCCTGTTCATCATGTTCCATACTGTGCATATTCTGCTATCACTACACATCCGGACATCTCCTGCCTGTTCATCATGTTCCATACTGTGCAGGTTCTGCTACCACTACACATCCGGACATCTCCTGCCTGTTCATCATGTTCCATACTGTGCCTATTCTGCTACCACTACACATCCGGACATCTCCTGCCTGTTCATCGTGTTCCATACTGTGCCTATTCTGCTACCACTACACATCCGGACATCTCCTGCCTGTTCATCATGTTCCATACTGTGCAGATTCTGCTACCACTACACATCCGGACATCTCCTGCCTGTTCATCATGCTTCATACTGTGCCTATTCTGCTACCACTACACATCCGGACACCTCCTGCCTGTTCATCATGTTACATACTGTGCAGATTGTGCTACCACTACACATCCGGACATCTCCTGCCTGTTCATCATGTTCCATACTGTGCCTATTCTGCTACCACTACACATCCGGACATCTCCTGCCTGTACATCATGTTCCATACTGTGCCTATTCTGCTACCACTACACATCCGGACATCTCCTGCCTGTTCATCAGGTTCCATACTGTGCAGATTCTACTACCACTACACATCCGGACATCTCCTGCCTGTTCATCATGTTCCATACTGTGCCTATTCTGCTACCACTACACATCCGGACATCTCCTGCCTGTTCATCAGGTTCCATACTGTGCCTATTCTGCTATCACTGCACATCCGGACATCTCCTGCCTGTTCATCATGTTCCATACTGTGCAGATTCTGCTACCACTACACATCCGGACATCTCCTGCCTGTTCATCAGGTTCCATACTGTGCCTATTCTGCTATCACTGCACATCCGGACATCTCCTGCCTGTTCATCATGTTCCATACTGTGCCTATTCTGCTTCCACTACACATCCGGACATCTCCTGCCTGTTCATCAGGTTCCATACTGTGCAGATTCTGCTTCCACTACACATCCGGACATCTCCTGCCTGTTCATCATGTTCCATACTGTGCCTATTCTGCTACCACTACACATCCGGACATCTCCTGCCTGTTCATCATGTTACATACTGTGCCTATTCTGCTACCACTACACATCCGGACATCTCCTGCCTGTTCATCAGGTTCCATACTGTGCCTATTCTGCTACCACTACACATCCGGACATCTCCTGCCTGTCCATCATGTTCCATACTGTGCCTATTCTGCTACCACTACACATCCGGACATCTCCTGCCTGTTCATCATGTTACATACTGTGCAGATTCTGCTACCACTACACATCCGGACATCTCCTGCCTGTTCATCATGTTCCATACTGTGCCGATTCTGCTACCACTACACATCCGGACATCTCCTGCCTGTTCATCATGTTCCATACTGTGCCGATTCTGCTACCACTACACATCCGGACATCTCCTGCCTGTTCATCAGGTTCCATACTGTGCAGATTCTGCTACCACTACACATCCGGACATCTCCTGCCTGTTCATCATGTTCCATACTGTGCCTATTCTGCTACCACTACACATCCGGACATCTCCTGCCTGTTCATCATGCTCCATACTGTGCAGATTCTGCTACCACTACACATCCGGACATCTCCTGCCTGTTCATCAGGTTCCATACTGTGCAGATTCTGCTACCACTACACATCCGGACATCTCCTGCCTGTTCATCATGTTCCATACTGTGCCTATTCTGCTACCACTACACATCCGGACATCTCCTGCCTGTTCATCATGTTCCATGCTGTGCCTATTCTGCTATCACTGCACATCCGGACATCTCCTGCCTGTTCATCATGTTCCATACTGTGCCTATTCTGCTACCACTACACTTCCGGACATCTCCTGCCTGTACATCAGGTTCCATACTGTGCCTATTCTGCTACCACTACACATCCGGACATCTCCTGCCTGTTCATCATGTTCCATACTGTGCAGATTCTGCTACCACTACACATCCGGACATCTCCTGCCTGCTCATCATGTTCCATACTGTGCAGATTCTGCTACCACTACACATCCGGACATCTCCTGCCTGTTCATCAGGTTCCATACTGTGCAGATTCTGCTACCATTACACATCCGGACATCTCCTGCCTGTTCATCATGTTCCATACTGTGCCTATTCTGCTACCACTACACATCCGGACATCTCCTGCCTGTTCATCATGTTCCATACTGTGCAGATTCTGCTACCACTACACATCCGGACATCTCCTGCCTGTTCATCAGGTTCCATACTGTGCAGATTCTGCTACCATTACACATCCGGACATCTCCTGCCTGTTCATCATGTTCCATACTGTGCCTATTCTGCTACCACTACACATCCGGACATCTCCTGCCTGTTCATCATGTTCCATACTGTGCCTATTCTGCTACCACTACACATCCGGACATCTCCTGCCTGTACATCATGTTCCATACTGTGCCTATTCTGCTACCACTACACATCCGGACATCTCCTGCCTGTTCATCAGGTTCCATACTGTGCAGATTCTACTACCACTACACATCCGGACATCTCCTGCCTGTTCATCATGTTCCATACTGTGCCTATTCTGCTACCACTACACATCCGGACATCTCCTGCCTGTTCATCAGGTTCCATACTGTGCCTATTCTGCTACCACTACACATCCGGACATCTCCTGCCTGTTCATCATGTTCCATACTGTGCCGATTCTGCTACCACTACACATCCGGACATCTACTGCCTGTTCATCAGGTTCCATACTGTGCCTATTCTGCTACCACTACACATCCGGACATCTCCTGCCTGTTCATCATGTTCCATACTGTGCCTATTCTGCTACCACTACACATCCGGACATCTCCTGCCTGTACATCATGTTCCATACTGTGCAGATTCTGCTACCACTACACATCCGGACATCTCCTGCCTGTTCATCAGGTTCCATACTGTGCAGATTCTGCTACCATTACACATCCGGACATCTCCTGCCTGTTCTTCATGTTCCATACTGTGCAGATTCTGCTACCACTACACATCCGGACATCTCCTGCCTGTTCTTCATGTTCCATACTGTGCCTATTCTGCTATCACTACACATCCGGACATCTCCTGCCTGTTCATCATGTTCCATACTGTGCAGATTCTGCTACCACTACACATCCGGACATCTCCTGCCTGTTCATCAGGTTCCATACTGTGCAGATTCTGCTACCACTACACATCCGGACATCTCCTGCCTGTTCATCAGGTTCCATACTGTGCAGATTCTGCTACCATTACACATCCGGACATCTCCTGCCTGTTCATCATGTTCCATACTGTGCAGATTCTGCTACCACTACACATCCGGACATCTCCTGCCTGTTCATCATGTTCCATACTGTGCAGATTCTGCTACCACTACACATCCGGACATCTCCTGCCTGTTCATCAGGTTCCATGCTGTGCCTATTCTGCTATCACTGCACATCCGGACATCTCCTGCCTGTTCATCATGTTCCATACTGTGCCTATTCTGCTACCACTACACATCCGGACATCTCCTGCCTGTTCATCATGTTCCATACTGTGCAGATTCTGCTACCACTACACATCCGGACATCTCTTGCCTGTTCATCAGGTTCCATACTGTGCAGATTCTGCTACCACTACACATCCGGACATCTCCTGCCTGTTCATCATGTTCCATACTGTGCAGATTCTGCTACCACTACACATCCGGACATCTCCTGCCTGTTCATCATGTTCCATACTGTGCAGATTCTGCTACCACTACACATCCGGACATCTCCTGCCTGTTCATCATGTTCCATACTGTGCAGATTCTGCTACCACTACACATCCGGACATCTCCTGCCTGTTCATCATGTTCCATACTGTGCAGATTCTGCTACCACTACACATCCGGACATCTCCTGCCTGATCATCATGTTCCATACTGTGCAGATTCTGCTACCACTACACATCCGGACATCTCCTGCCTGTTCATCATGTTCCATACTGTGCAGATTCTGCTACCACTACACATCCGGACATCTCCTGCCTGTTCATCATGTTCCATACTGTGCAGATTCTGCTACCACTACACATCCGGACATCTCCTGCCTGTTCATCATGTTCCATACTGTGCAGATTCTGCTACCACGACACATCCGTACATCTCCTGCCTGTTCATCAGGTTCCACACTGTGCCTATTCTGCTACCACTACACATCCGGACATCTCCTGCCTGTTCATCATGTTCCATACTGTGCAGATTCTGCTACCACTACACATCCGGACATCTCCTGCCTGTTCATCATGTTCCATACTGTGCAGATTCTGCTACCACGACACATCCGGACATCTCCTGCCTGTTCATCAGGTTCCATACTGTGCCTATTCTGCTACCACTACACATCCGGACATCTCCTGCCTGTTCATCATGTTCCATACTGTGCCTATTCTGCTACCACTACACATCCGGACATCTCCTGCCTGTTCATCATGTTCCATACTGTGCCTATTCCGCTACCACTACACATCCGGACATCTCTTGCCTGTACATCATGTTCCATACTGAGCCTATTCTGCTACCACTACACATCCGGACATCTCCTGCCTGTTCTTTATGTTCCATACTGTGCAGATTCTGCTACCACGACACATCTGGACATCTCCTGCCTGTTCATCATGTTCCATACTGTGCCTATTCTGCTACCACTACACATCCGGACATCTCCTGCCTGTTCATCATGTTCCATACTGTGCCTATTCTGCTATCACTACACATCCGGACATCTCCTGCCTGTTCATCAGGTTCCATACTGTGCAGATTCTGCTACCACTACACATCCGGACATCTCCTGCCTGTACATCATGTTCCATACTGTGCCTATTCTGCTATCACTACACATCCGGACATCTCCTGCCTGTTCATCGTGTTCCATACTGTGCCTATTCTGCTATCACTACACATCCGGACATCTCCTGCCTGTTCATCATGCTCCATACTGTGCCTATTCTGCTACCACTACACATAGGGACATCTCCTGCCTGTTCATCAGGTTCCATACTGTGCCTATTCTGCTACCACTACACATCCGGACATCTCCTGCCTGTTCATCATGTTCCATACTGTGCAGATTCTGCTACCACTACACATCCGGACATCTCCTTCCTGTTATTCATGTTCCATACTGTGCAGATTCTGCTACCACTACACATCTGGCCATCTCCTGCCTGTTCATCAGGTTCCATACTGTGCCTATTCTGCTACCACTACACATCCGGACATCTCCTGCCTGTTCATCATGTTCCATACTGTGCCGATTCTGCTACCACTACACATCCGGACATCTCCTGCCTGTACATCATGTTCCATACTGTGCCTATTCTGCTATCACTACACATCCGGACATCTCCTGCCTGTTCATCGTGTTCCATACTGTGCCTATTCTGCTATCACTACACATCCGGACATCTCCTGCCTGTACATCATGTTCCATACTGTGCCTATTCTGCTACCACTACACATCCGGACATTTCCTGCCTGTTCATCAGGTTCCATACTGAGCCTATTCTGCTACCACTACACATCCGGACATCTCCTTCCTGTTATTCATGTTCCATACTGTGCAGATTCAGCTACCACTACACATCCAGCCATCTCCTGCCTGTTCATCAGGTTCCATACTGTGCCTATTCTGCTACCACTACACATCCGGACATCTCCTGCCTGTTCATCGTGTTCCATACTGTGCCTATTCTGCTATCACTACACATCCGGACATCTCCTGCCTGTACATCATGTTCCATACTGTGCCTATTCTGCTACCACTACACATCCGGACATCTCCTGCCTGTTCATCATGTTCCATACTGTGCCTATTCTGCTACCACTACACATCCGGACATCTCCTGCCTGTTCATCATGTTCCATACTGTGCCTATTCCGCTACCACTACACATCCGGACATCTCTTGCCTGTACATCATGTTCCATACTGAGCCTATTCTGCTACCACTACACATCCGGACATCTCCTGCCTGTTCATCATGTTCCATACTGTGCCTATTCTGCTACCACTACACATCCGGACATCTCCTGCCTGTTCATCATGTTCCATACTGTGCCTATTCCGCTACCACTACACATCCGGACATCTCTTGCCTGTACATCATGTTCCATACTGTGCCTATTCCGCTACCACTACACATCCGGACATCTCTTGCCTGTACATCATGTTCCATACTGAGCCTATTCTGCTACCACTACACATCCGGACATCTCCTGCCTGTTCTTTATGTTCCATACTGTGCAGATTCTGCTACCACGACACATCTGGACATCTCCTGCCTGTTCATCATGTTCCATACTGAGCCTATTCTGCTACCACTACACATCCGGACATCTCCTGCCTGTTCTTCAGGTTCCATACTGTGCAGATTCTGCTACCACGACACATCTGGACATCTCCTGCCTGTTCATCATGTTCCATACTGTGCCTATTCTGCTACCACTACACATCCGGACATCTCCTGCCTGTTCATCATGTTCCATACTGTGCAGATTCTGCTACCACTACACATCCGGACATCTCCTGCCTGTTCATCAGGTTCCATACTGTGCAGATTCTGCTACCACTACACATCCGGACATCTCCTGCCTGTTCATCAGGTTCCATACTGTGCAGATTCTGCTATCACTACACATCCGGACATCTCCTGCCTGTTCATCATGTTCCATACTGTGCCTATTCTGCTATCACTACACATCCGGACATCTCCTGCCTGTTCATCAGGTTCCATACTGTGCAGATTCTGCTACCACTACACATCCGGACATCTCCTGCCTGTTCATCATGTTCCATACTGTGCCGATTCTGCTACCACTACACATCCGGACATCTCCTGCCTGTACATCATGTTCCATACTGTGCAGATTCTGCTACCACTACACATCCGGACATCTCCTGCCTGTACATCATGTTCCATACTGTGCAGATTCCGCTACCACTACACATCCGGACATCTCCTGCCTGTTCATCATGTTCCATACTGTGCCTATTCTGCTATCACTACACATCCGGACATCTCCTGCCTGTTCATCGTGTTCCATACTGTGCCTATTCTGCTATCACTACACATCCGGACATCTCCTGCCTGTTCATCATGCTCCATACTGTGCCTATTCTGCTACCACTACACATCCGGACATCTCCTTCCTGTTATTCATGTTCCATACTGTGCAGATTCTGCTACCACTACACATCTGGCCATCTCCTGCCTGTTCATCAGGTTCCATACTGTGCCTATTCTGCTACCACTACACATCCGGACATCTCCTGCCTGTTCATCATGTTCCATACTGTGCCGATTCTGCTACCACTACACATCCGGACATCTCCTGCCTGTTCATCATGTTCCATACTGTGCCTATTCTGCTATCACTACACATCCGGACATCTCCTGCCTGTTCATCATGTTCCATACTGTGCCTATTCTGCTATCACTACACATCCGGACATCTCCTGCCTGTACATCATGTTCCATACTGTGCCTATTCTGCTACCACTACACATCCGGACATTTCCTGACTGTTCATCAGGTTCCATACTGAGCCTATTCTGCTACCACTACACATCCGGACATCTCCTTCCTGTTATTCATGTTCCATACTGTGCAGATTGTGCTACCACTACACATCCGGACATCTCCTGCCTGTACATCATGTTCCATACTGTGCCTATTCTGCTACCACTACACATCCAGCCATCTCCTGCCTGTTCATCAGGTTCCATACTGTGCCTATTCTGCTACCACTACACATCCGGACATCTCCTGCCTGTTCATCGTGTTCCATACTGTGCCGATTCTGCTACCACTACACATCCGGACATCTCCTGCCTGTTCATCATGTTCCATACTGTGCAGATTCTGCTACCACTACACATCCGGACATCTCCTGCCTGTTCATCATGTTCCATACTGTGCCTATTCTGCTACCACTACACATCCGGACATCTCCTGCCTGTTCATCAGGTTCCATACTGTGCAGATTCTGCTACCACTACACATCCGGACATCTCCTGCCTGTTCATCATGTTCCATACTGTGCCTATTCTGCTACCACTACACATCCGGACATCTCCTGCCTGTTCTTCATGTTCCATACTGTGCAGATTGTGCTACCACTACACATCCGGACATCTCCTGCCTGTACATCATGTTCCATACTGTGCAGATTGTGCTACCACTACACATCCGGACATCTCCTGCCTGTTCATCATGTTCCATACTGTGCCTATTCTGCTACCACTACACATCCGGACATCTCCTGCCTGTTCATCATGTTCCATACTGTGCAGATTGTGCTACCACTACACATCCGGACATCTCCTGCCTGTTCATCATGTTCCATACTGTGCCTATTCTGCTACCACTACACATCCGGACATCTCCTGCCTGTTCATCATGCTCCATACTGTGCAGATTCTGCTACCACTACACATCCGGACATCTCCTGCCTGTTCATCATGTTCCATACTGTGCCGATTCTGCTACCACTACACATCCGGACATCTCCTGCCTGTTCATCATGTTCCATACTGTGCCTATTCTGCTACCACTACACATCCGGACATCTCCTGCCTGTTCATCATGCTCCATACTGTGCAGATTCTGCTACCACTACACATCCGGACATCTCCTGCCTGTTCATCAGGTTCCATACTGTGCAGATTCTGCTACCATTACACATCCGGACATCTCCTGCCTGTTCATCATGTTCCATACTGTGCCTATTCTGCTACCACTACACATCCGGACATCTCCTGCCTGTTCATCATGTTCCATGCTGTGCCTATTCTGCTATCACTGCACATCCGGACATCTCCTGCCTGTTCATCATGTTCCATACTGTGCCTATTCTGCTACCACTACACATCCGGACATCTCCTGCCTGTACATCAGGTTCCATACTGTGCCTATTCTGCTACCACTACACATCCGGACATCTCCTGCCTGTTCATCATGTTCCATACTGTGCAGATTCTGCTACCACTACACATCCGGACATCTCCTGCCTGTTCATCATGTTCCATACTGTGCAGATTCTGCTACCACTACACATCCGGACATCTCCTGCCTGTTCATCAGGTTCCATACTGTGCAGATTCTGCTACCATTACACATCCGGACATCTCCTGCCTGTTCATCATGTTCCATACTGTGCCTATTCTGCTACCACTACACATCCGGACATCTCCTGCCTGTACATCATGTTCCATACTGTGCCTATTCTGCTACCACTACACATCCGGACATCTCCTGCCTGTTCATCAGGTTCCATACTGTGCAGATTGTGCTACCACTACACATCCGGACATCTCCTGCCTGTACATCATGTTCCATACTGTGCCTATTCTGCTACCACTACACATCCGGACATCTCCTGCCTGTTCATCATGTTCCATACTGTGCCTATTCTGCTACCACTACACATCCGGACATCTCCTGCCTGTACATCATGTTCCATACTGTGCCTATTCTGCTACCACTACACATCCGGACATCTCCTGCCTGTTCATCAGGTTCCATACTGTGCAGATTCTACTACCACTACACATCCGGACATCTCCTGCCTGTTCATCATGTTCCATACTGTGCCTATTCTGCTACCACTACACATCCGGACATCTCCTGCCTGTTCATCAGGTTCCATACTGTGCCTATTCTGCTACCACTACACATCCGGACATCTCCTGCCTGTTCATCATGTTCCATACTGTGCCGATTCTGCTACCACTACACATCCGGACATCTACTGCCTGTTCATCAGGTTCCATACTGTGCCTATTCTGCTACCACTACACATCCGGACATCTCCTGCCTGTTCATCATGTTCCATACTGTGCCTATTCTGCTACCACTACACATCCGGACATCTCCTGCCTGTACATCATGTTCCATACTGTGCAGATTCTGCTACCACTACACATCCGGACATCTCCTGCCTGTTCATCAGGTTCCATACTGTGCAGATTCTGCTACCACTACACATCCGGACATCTCCTGCCTGTTCTTCATGTTCCATACTGTGCCTATTCTGCTATCACTACACATCCGGACATCTCCTGCCTGTTCATCATGTTCCATACTGTGCAGATTCTGCTACCACTACACATCCGGACATCTCCTGCCTGTTCATCATGTTACATACTGTGCAGATTCTGCTACCACTACACGTCCGGACACCTCCTGCCTGTTCATCAGGTTCCATACTGTGCAGATTCTGCTACCACTACACATCCGGACATCTCCTGCCTGTTCATCAGGTTCCATACTGTGCAGATTCTGCTACCACTACACATCCGGACATCTCCTGCCTGTTCATCAGGTTCCATGCTGTGCCTATTCTGCTATCACTACACATCCGGACATCTCCTTCCTGTTATTCATGTTCCATACTGTGCAGATTCTGCTACCACTACACATCCGGACATCTCCTGCCTGTTCATCATGTTCCATACTGTGCAGATTCTGCTACCACTACACATCCGGACATCTCCTGCCTGTTCATCAGGTTCCATGCTGTGCCTATTCTGCTATCACTGCACATCCGGACATCTCCTGCCTGTTCATCATGTTCCATACTGTGCCTATTCTGCTACCACTACACATCCGGACATCTCCTGCCTGTTCATCATGTTCCATACTGTGCCTATTCTGCTACCACTGCACATCCGGACATCTCCTGCCTGTTCATCATGTTCCATACTGTGCCTATTCTGCTACCACTACACATCCGGACATCTCTTGCCTGTTCATCAGGTTCCATACTGTGCCTATTCTGCTACCACTACACATCCGGACACCTCCTGCCTGTTCATCATGTTCCATACTGTGCAGATTCTGCTACCACTACACATCCGGACATCTCCTGCCTGTTCATCAGGTTCCATACTGTGCAGATTCTGCTACCACTACACATCCGGACATCTCCTGCCTGTACATCATGTTCCATACTGTGCCTATTCTGCTACCACTACACATCCGGACATCTCTTGCCTGTTCATCAGGTTCCATACTGTGCAGATTCTGCTACCACTACACATCCGGACATCTCCTGCCTGTTCATCATGTTCCATACTGTGCAGATTCTGCTACCACTACACATCCGGACATCTCTTGCCTGTTCATCAGGTTCCATACTGTGCAGATTCTGCTACCACTACACATCCGGACATCTCCTGCCTGTTCATCATGTTCCATACTGTGCAGATTCTGCTACCACTACACATCCGGACATCTCCTGCCTGTTCATCATGTTCCATACTGTGCAGATTCTGCTACCACTACACATCCGGACATCTCCTGCCTGTTCATCATGTTCCATACTGTGCAGATTCTGCTACCACTACACATCCGGACATCTCCTGCCTGATCATCATGTTCCATACTGTGCAGATTCTGCTACCACTACACATCTGGACATCTCCTGCCTGTTCATCATGTTCCATACTGTGCAGATTCTGCTACCACTACACATCCGGACATCTCCTGCCTGTTCATCATGTTCCATACTGTGCAGATTCTGCTACCACTACACATCCGGACATCTCCTGCCTGTTCATCATGTTCCATACTGTGCAGATTCTGCTACCACGACACATCCGGACATCTCCTGCCTGTTCATCAGGTTCCACACTGTGCCTATTCTGCTACCACTACACATCCGGACATCTCCTGCCTGTTCATCATGTTCCATACTGTGCAGATTCTGCTACCACTACACATCCGGACATCTCCTGCCTGTTCATCATGTTCCATACTGTGCAGATTCTGCTACCACTACACATCCGGACATCTCCTGCCTGTTCATCAGGTTCCATACTGTGCCTATTCTGCTACCACTACACATCCGGACATCTCCTGCCTGTTCATCATGTTCCATACTGTGCCTATTCTGCTACCACTACACATCCGGACATCTCCTGCCTGTTCATCATGTTCCATACTGTGCCTATTCCGCTACCACTACACATCCGGACATCTCTTGCCTGTACATCATGTTCCATACTGAGCCTATTCTGCTACCACTACACATCCGGACATCTCCTGCCTGTTCATCATGTTCCATACTGAGCCTATTCTGCTACCACTACACATCCGGACATCTCCTGCCTGTTCTTTATGTTCCATACTGTGCAGATTCTGCTACCACGACACATCTGGACATCTCCTGCCTGTTCATCATGTTCCATACTGTGCCTATTCTGCTACCACTACACATCCGGACATCTCCTGCCTGTTCATCATGTTCCATACTGTGCCTATTCTGCTATCACTACACATCCGGACATCTCCTGCCTGTTCATCAGGTTCCATACTGTGCAGATTCTGCTACCACTACACATCCGGACATCTCCTGCCTGTACATCATGTTCCATACTGTGCCTATTCTGCTATCACTACACATCCGGACATCTCCTGCCTGTTCATCGTGTTCCATACTGTGCCTATTCTGCTATCACTACACATCCGGACATCTCCTGCCTGTTCATCATGCTCCATACTGTGCCTATTCTGCTACCACTACACATACGGACATCTCCTGCCTGTTCATCAGGTTCCATACTGTGCCTATTCTGCTACCACTACACATCCGGACATTTCCTGCCTGTTCATCAGGTTCCATACTGAGCCTATTCTGCTACCACTACACATCCGGACATCTCCTGCCTGTTCATCATGTTCCATACTGTGCAGATTCTGCTACCACTACACATCCGGACATCTCCTTCCTGTTATTCATGTTCCATACTGTGCAGATTCAGCTACCACTACACATCTGGCCATCTCCTGCCTGTTCATCAGGTTCCATACTGTGCCTATTCTGCTACCACTACACATCCGGACATCTCCTGCCTGTTCATCATGTTCCATACTGTGCCTATTCTGCTACCACTACACATCCGGACATCTCCTGCCTGTACATCATGTTCCATACTGTGCCTATTCTCCTACCACTACACATCCGGACATCTCCTGCCTGTTCATCATGTTCCATACTGTGCAGATTCTGCTACCACTACACATCCGGATATCTCCAGCCTGTTCATCAGGTTCCATACTGTGCCGATTCTGCTACCACTACACATCCGGACATCTCCTGCCTGTACATCATGTTCCATACTGTGCCTATTCTGCTATCACTACACATCCGGACATCTCCTGCCTGTTCATCGTGTTCCATACTGTGCCTATTCTGCTATCACTACACATCCGGACATCTCCTGCCTGTACATCATGTTCCATACTGTGCCTATTCTGCTACCACTACACATCCGGACATTTCCTGCCTGTTCATCAGGTTCCATACTGAGCCTATTCTGCTACCACTACACATCCGGACATCTCCTTCCTGTTATTCATGTTCCATACTGTGCAGATTCAGCTACCACTACACATCCGGACATCTCCTGCCTGTTCATCAGGTTCCATACTGTGCCTATTCTGCTACCACTACACATCCGGACATCTCCTGCCTGTTCATCGTGTTCCATACTGTGCCTATTCTGCTATCACTACACATCCGGACATCTCCTGCCTGTACATCATGTTCCATACTGTGCCTATTCTGCTACCACTACACATCCGGACATCTCCTGCCTGTTCATCATGTTCCATACTGTGCCTATTCTGCTACCACTACACATCCGGACATCTCCTGCCTGTTCATCATGTTCCATACTGTGCCTATTCCGCTACCACTACACATCCGGACATCTCTTGCCTGTACATCATGTTCCATACTGAGCCTATTCTGCTACCACTACACATCCGGACATCTCCTGCCTGTTCATCATGTTCCATACTGTGCCTGTTCTGCTACCACTACACATCTGGACATCTCCTGCCTGTTCATCATGTTCCATACTGTGCCTATTCCGCTACCACTACACATCCGGACATCTCTTGCCTGTACATCATGTTCCATACTGTGCCTATTCCGCTACCACTACACATCCGGACATCTCTTGCCTGTACATCATGTTCCATACTGAGCCTATTCTGCTACCACTACACATCCGGACATCTCCTGCCTGTTCTTTATGTTCCATACTGTGCAGATTCTGCTACCACGACACATCTGGACATCTCCTGCCTGTTCATCATGTTCCATACTGAGCCTATTCTGCTACCACTACACATCCGGACATCTCCTGCCTGTTCTTCAGGTTCCATACTGTGCAGATTCTGCTACCACGACACATCTGGACATCTCCTGCCTGTTCATCATGTTCCATACTGTGCCTATTCTGCTACCACTACACATCCGGACATCTCCTGCCTGTTCATCATGTTCCATACTGTGCAGATTCTGCTACCACTACACATCCGGACATCTCCTGCCTGTTCATCAGGTTCCATACTGTGCAGATTCTGCTACCACTACACATCCGGACATCTCCTGCCTGTTCATCAGGTTCCATACTGTGCAGATTCTGCTATCACTACACATCCGGACATCTCCTGCCTGTTCATCATGTTCCATACTGTGCCTATTCTGCTATCACTACACATCCGGACATCTCCTGCCTGTTCATCAGGTTCCATACTGTGCAGATTCTGCTACCACTACACATCCGGACATCTCCTGCCTGTTCATCATGTTCCATACTGTGCCGATTCTGCTACCACTACACATCCGGACATCTCCTGCCTGTACATCATGTTCCATACTGTGCAGATTCTGCTACCACTACACATCCGGACATCTCCTGCCTGTACATCATGTTCCATACTGTGCAGATTCCGCTACCACTACACATCCGGACATCTCCTGCCTGTTCATCATGTTCCATACTGTGCCTATTCTGCTATCACTACACATCCGGACATCTCCTGCCTGTTCATCGTGTTCCATACTGTGCCTATTCTGCTATCACTACACATCCGGACATCTCCTGCCTGTTCATCATGCTCCATACTGTGCCTATTCTGCTACCACTACACATCCGGACATCTCCTTCCTGTTATTCATGTTCCATACTGTGCAGATTCTGCTACCACTACACATCTGGCCATCTCCTGCCTGTTCATCAGGTTCCATACTGTGCCTATTCTGCTACCACTACACATCCGGACATCTCCTGCCTGTTCATCATGTTCCATACTGTGCCGATTCTGCTACCACTACACATCCGGACATCTCCTGCCTGTACATCATGTTCCATACTGTGCCTATTCTGCTATCACTACACATCCGGACATCTCCTGCCTGTTCATCGTGTTCCATACTGTGCCTATTCTGCTATCACTACACATCCGGACATCTCCTGCCTGTACATCATGTTCCATACTGTGCCTATTCTGCTACCACTACACATCCGGACATTTCCTGCCTTTTCATCAGGTTCCATACTGAGCCTATTCTGCTACCACTACACATCCGGACATCTCCTTCCTGTTATTCATGTTCCATACTGTGCAGATTGTGCTACCACTACACATCCGGACATCTCCTGCCTGTTCATCATGTTCCATACTGTGCAGATTCTGCTACCACTACACATCCGGACATCTCCTGCCTGTACATCATGTTCCATACTGTGCCTATTCTGCTACCACTACACATCCAGCCATCTCCTGCCTGTTCATCAGGTTCCATACTGTGCCTATTCTGCTACCACTACACATCCGGACATCTCCTGCCTGTTCATCGTGTTCCATACTGTGCCGATTCTGCTACCACTACACATCCGGACATCTCCTGCCTGTTCATCATGTTCCATACTGTGCAGATTCTGCTACCACTACACATCCGGACATCTCCTGCCTGTTCATCATGTTCCATACTGTGCCTATTCTGCTACCACTACACATCCGGACATCTCCTGCCTGTTCATCAGGTTCCATACTGTGCAGATTCTGCTACCACTACACATCCGGACATCTCCTGCCTGTTCATCATGTTCCATACTGTGCCTATTCTGCTACCACTACACATCCGGACATCTCCTGCCTGTTCATCATGTTCCATACTGTGCCTATTCTGCTACCACTACACATCCGGACATCTCCTGCCTGTTCATCAGGTTCCATACTGTGCCTATTCTGCTACCACTACACATCCGGACATCTCCTGCCTGTTCATCAGGTTCCATACTGTGCCTATTCTGCTACCACTACACATCCGGACATCTCCTGCCTGTTCATCAGGTTCCATACTGTGCAGATTCTGCTACCACTACACATCCGGACATCTCCTGCCTGTTCATCATGTTCCATACTGTGCCTATTCTGCTACCACTACACATCCGGACATCTCCTGCCTGTTCATCATGTTCCATACTGTGCAGATTCAGCTACCACTACACATCCGGACATCTCCTGCCTGTTCATCAGGTTCCATACTGTGCCTATTCTGCTACCACTACACATCCGGACATCTCCTGCCTGTTCATCGTGTTCCATACTGTGCCTATTCTGCTATCACTACACATCCGGACATCTCCTGCCTGTACATCATGTTCCATACTGTGCCTATTCTGCTACCACTACACATCCGGACATCTCCTGCCTGTTCATCATGTTCCATACTGTGCCTATTCTGCTACCACTACACATCCGGACATCTCCTGCCTGTTCATCATGTTCCATACTGTGCCTATTCCGCTACCACTACACATCCGGACATCTCTTGCCTGTACATCATGTTCCATACTGAGCCTATTCTGCTACCACTACACATCTGGACATCTCCTGCCTGTTCATCATGTTCCATACTGTGCCTATTCCGCTACCACTACACATCCGGACATCTCTTGCCTGTACATCATGTTCCATACTGTGCCTATTCCGCTACCACTACACATCCGGACATCTCTTGCCTGTACATCATGTTCCATACTGAGCCTATTCTGCTACCACTACACATCCGGACATCTCCTGCCTGTTCTTTATGTTCCATACTGTGCAGATTCTGCTACCACGACACATCTGGACATCTCCTGCCTGTTCATCATGTTCCATACTGAGCCTATTCTGCTACCACTACACATCCGGACATCTCCTGCCTGTTCTTCAGGTTCCATACTGTGCAGATTCTGCTACCACGACACATCTGGACATCTCCTGCCTGTTCATCATGTTCCATACTGTGCCTATTCTGCTACCACTACACATCCGGACATCTCCTGCCTGTTCATCATGTTCCATACTGTGCAGATTCTGCTACCACTACACATCCGGACATCTCCTGCCTGTTCATCAGGTTCCATACTGTGCAGATTCTGCTACCACTACACATCCGGACATCTCCTGCCTGTTCATCATGTTCCATACTGTGCAGATTCAGCTACCACTACACATCCGGACATCTCCTGCCTGTTCATCAGGTTCCATACTGTGCAGATTCTGCTACCACTACACATCCGGACATCTCCTGCCTGTTCATCAGGTTCCATACTGTGCAGATTCTGCTATCACTACACATCCGGACATCTCCTGCCTGTTCATCATGTTCCATACTGTGCCTATTCTGCTATCACTACACATCCGGACATCTCCTGCCTGTTCATCATGTTCCATACTGTGCCTATTCTGCTACCACTACACATCCGGACATCTCCTGCCTGTTCATCAGGTTCCATACTGTGCAGATTCTGCTACCACTACACATCCGGACATCTCCTGCCTGTTCATCATGTTCCATACTGTGCCGATTCTGCTACCACTACACATCCGGACATCTCCTGCCTGTACATCATGTTCCATACTGTGCAGATTCTGCTACCACTACACATCCGGACATCTCCTGCCTGTACATCATGTTCCATACTGTGCAGATTCCGCTACCACTACACATCCGGACATCTCCTGCCTGTTCATCATGTTCCATACTGTGCCTATTCTGCTATCACTACACATCCGGACATCTCCTGCCTGTTCATCGTGTTCCATACTGTGCCTATTCTGCTATCACTACACATCCGGACATCTCCTGCCTGTTCATCATGCTCCATACTGTGCCTATTCTGCTACCACTACACATCCGGACATCTCCTTCCTGTTATTCATGTTCCATACTGTGCAGATTCTGCTACCACTACACATCTGGCCATCTCCTGCCTGTTCATCAGGTTCCATACTGTGCCTATTCTGCTACCACTACACATCCGGACATCTCCTGCCTGTTCATCATGTTCCATACTGTGCCGATTCTGCTACCACTACACATCCGGACATCTCCTGCCTGTACATCATGTTCCATACTGTGCCTATTCTGCTATCACTACACATCCGGACATCTCCTGCCTGTTCATCGTGTTCCATACTGTGCCTATTCTGCTATCACTACACATCCGGACATCTCCTGCCTGTACATCATGTTCCATACTGTGCCTATTCTGCTACCACTACACATCCGGACATTTCCTGCCTTTTCATCAGGTTCCATACTGAGCCTATTCTGCTACCACTACACATCCGGACATCTCCTTCCTGTTATTCATGTTCCATACTGTGCAGATTGTGCTACCACTACACATCCGGACATCTCCTGCCTGTTCATCATGTTCCATACTGTGCAGATTCTGCTACCACTACACATCCGGACATCTCCTGCCTGTACATCATGTTCCATACTGTGCCTATTCTGCTACCACTACACATCCAGCCATCTCCTGCCTGTTCATCAGGTTCCATACTGTGCCTATTCTGCTACCACTACACATCCGGACATCTCCTGCCTGTTCATCGTGTTCCATACTGTGCCGATTCTGCTACCACTACACATCCGGACATCTCCTGCCTGTTCATCATGTTCCATACTGTGCAGATTCTGCTACCACTACACATCCGGACATCTCCTGCCTGTTCATCATGTTCCATACTGTGCCTATTCTGCTACCACTACACATCCGGACATCTCCTGCCTGTTCATCAGGTTCCATACTGTGCAGATTCTGCTACCACTACACATCCGGACATCTCCTGCCTGTTCATCATGTTCCATACTGTGCCTATTCTGCTACCACTACACATCCGGACATCTCCTGCCTGTTCTTCATGTTCCATACTGTGCAGATTGTGCTACCACTACACATCCGGACATCTCCTGCCTGTTCATCATGTTCCATACTGTGCAGATTGTGCTACCACTACACATCCGGACATCTCCTGCCTGTTCATCATGTTCCATACTGTGCCGATTCTGCTACCACTACACATCCGGACATCTCCTGCCTGTTCATCATGTTCCATACTGTGCAGATTCTGCTACCATTACACATCCGGACATCTCCTGCCTGTTCATCATGTTCCATACTGTGCCTATTCTGCTACCACTACACATCCGGACATCTCCTGCCTGTACATCATGTTCCATACTGTGCCTATTCTGCTACCACTACACATCCGGACATCTCCTGCCTGTTCATCATGTTCCATACTGTGCCTATTCTGCTATCACTACACATCCGGACATCTCCTGCCTGTACATCATGTTCCATACTGTGCCTATTCTGCTACCACTGCACATCCGGACATCTCCTGCCTGTTCATCATGTTACATACTGTATACACCAAAAGAGAACGCCTCATATACCAAACTAAGAGGCAGAAAAGAACGAGGGATATATATACCTCCACATAAACATGTATGCCGATAGAAGAAAACAATTGGAGGAGCGATATCCAATATAAATCATTTATTAATCATAATATTCACAATACAACATGCAATATACAAAAAGATTTAATACAAAAGAGTACAACTAGATAGAATCATCCATTTGTGGATAGGTTTCAGCAGAAATAGAGAATTACGGGAACAATACCCCAGGCCTGGTAGACCAACTTGAAAACATCCATAGGGCAATATGATAACCCGCCCTAAGTGTTGAAGTGCAAAGAGCAGTCTAATACTATGCTATACCCAATGAAAAACAATCTGCAATATCTCATAATACTGCTTCTTGTATTGCACCAGCCCTATAGCCTAGAATACCATTTAGACCTAATTTATATCATTTTACATAAAGGCACAAGGGAAAGGAAAAAGGGTATGTATTGTACCTGTGGTCATGATGGCCTGAGCGTTTGTCCCGCACTAATGCACCTCGACGCGCGTTTCTCCACACCTGTGGCTTCGTCAGGAGGTGACATACTGTGCCTATTCTGCTACCACTACACATCCGGACATCTCCTGCCTGTACATCATGTTCCATACTGTGCCTATTCTGCTACCACTACACATCCGGACATCTCCTGCCTGTTCATCATGTTCCATACTGTGCCTATTCTGCTATCACTACACATCCGGACATCTCCTGCCTGTACATCATGTTCCATACTGTGCAGATTCTGCTACCACTACACATCCGGACATCACCTGCCTGTTCATCATGTTCCATACTGTGCAGATTCTGCTACCACTACACATCCGGACATCTCCTGCCTGTACATCATGTTCCATACTGTGCCTATTCTGCTATCACTACACATCCGGACATCTCCTGCCTGTACATCATGTTCCATACTGTGCCGATTCTGCTACCACTACACATCCGGACATCACCTGCCTGTTCATCATGTTCCATACTGTGCAGATTCTGCTACCACTACACATCCGGACATCTCCTGCCTGTACATCATGTTCCATACTGTGCCTATTCTGCTATCACTACACATCCGGACATCTCCTGCCTGTACATCATGTTCCATACTGTGCCTATTCTGCTACCACTACACATCCGGACATCTCCTGCCTGTACATCAGGCTCCATACTGTGCCTATTCTGCTACCACCACACATCCGGACATCTCCTGCCTGTTCATCAGTCTCCATACTGTGCAGATTCTGCTACCACTACACATCCGGACACCTCCTGCCTGTTCATCATGTTCCATACTGTGCAGATTCTGCTACCACTACACATCCGGACACCTCCTGCCTGTTCATCATGTTCCATACTGTGCCTATTCTGCTACCACTACACATCCGGACATTTCCTGCCTGTTCATCATGTTCCATACTGAGCCTATTCTGCTACCACTACACATCCGGACATCTCCTGCCTGTTCATCATGTTCCATACTGTGCCGATTCTGCTACCACTACACATCCGGACATCTCCTGCCTGTACATCATGTTCCATACTGTGCATATTCTGCTACCACTACACATCCGGACATCTCCTGCCTGTTCATCATGTTCCATACTGTGCCTATTCTGCTACCACTACACATCCGGACATCTCCTGCCTGTACATCATGTTCCATACTGTGCCTATTCTGCTATCACTACACATCCGGACATCTCCTGCCTGTTTCTCATGTTCCATACTGTGCCGATTCTGCTACCACTACACATCCGGACATCTCCTGCCTGTTCATCATGTTACATACTGTGCCTATTCTGCTACCACTACACATCCGGACATCTCCTGCCTGTTCATCATGTTCCATACTGTGCCTACTCTGCTACCACTACACATCCGGACATCTCCTGCCTGTACATCATGTTACATACTGTGCAGATTGTGCTACCACTACACATCCGGACATCTCCTGCCTGTTCATCATGTTCCATACTGTGCAGATTCTGCTACCACTACACATCCGGACATCTCCTGCCTGTTCATCAGGTTCCATACTGTGCCTATTCTGCTACCACTACACATCCGGACATCTCCTGCCTGTACATCATGTTCCATACTGTGCAGATTCTGCTACCACTACACATCCGGACATCTCCTGCCTGTTCATCATGTTCCATACTGTGCCGATTCTGCTACCACTACACATCCGGACATCTCCTGCCTGTTCATCATGTTCCATACTGTGCCTATTCTGCTACCACTACACATCCGGACATCTCCTGCCTGTACATCATGTTCCATACTGTGCCTATTCTGCTACCACTACACATCCGGACATCTCCTGCCTGTTCATCATGTTCCATACTGTGCCTATTCTGCTATCACTACACATCCGGACATCTCCTGCCTGTACATCATGTTCCATACTGTGCAGATTCTGCTACCACTACACATCCGGACATCTCCTGCCTGTACATCATGTTCCATACTGTGCCTATTCTGCTACCACTACACATCCGGACATCTCCTGCCTGTTCATCATGTTCCATACTGTGCCTATTCTGCTATCACTACACATCCGGACATCTCCTGCCTGTACATCATGTTCCATACTGTGCAGATTCTGCTACCACTACACATCCGGACATCTCCTGCCTGTACATCATGTTCCATACTGTGCCTATTCTGCTACCACTACACATCCGGACATCTCCTGCCTGTTCATCATGTTCCATACTGTGCCTATTCTGCTATCACTACACATCCGGACATCTCCTGCCTGTACATCATGTTCCATACTGTGCAGATTCTGCTACCACTACACATCCGGACATCTCCTGCCTGTACATCATGTTCCATACTGTGCCTATTCTGCTACCACTACACATCCGGACATCTCCTGCCTGTTCATCATGTTCCATACTGTGCCTATTCTGCTACCACTACACATCCGGACATCTCCTGCCTGTTCTTCATGTTCCATACTGTGCAGATTCTGCTACCACTACACATCCGGACATCTCCTGCCTGTTCATCAGGTTCAATACTGTGCCTATTCTGCTACCACTACACATCCGGACATCTCCTGCCTGTTCTTCATGTTCCATACTGTGCCTATTCTGCTACCACTACACATCCGGACATCTCCTGCCTGTTCATCATGTTACATACTGTGCAGATTGTGCTACCACTACACATCCGGACATCTCCTGCCTGTTCATCATGTTCCATACTGTGCCGATTCTGCTACCACTACACATCCGGACATCTCCTGCCTGTTCATCATGTTCCATACTGTGCCTATTCTGCTACCACTACACATCCGGACATCTCCTGCCTGTACATCATGTTCCATACTGTGCAGATTCTGCTACCACTACACATCCGGACATCTCCTGCCTGTACATCATGTTCCATACTGTGCCTATTCTGCTACCACTACACATCCGGACATCTCCTGCCTGTTCATCATGTTCCATACTGTGCCTATTCTGCTATCACTACACATCCGGACATCTCCTGCCTGTACATCATGTTCCATACTGTGCCTATTCTGCTTCCACTACACATCCGGACATCTCCTGCCTGTACATCATGTTCCATACTGTGCCTATTCTGCTACCACTACACATCCGGACATCTCCTGCCTGTACATCATGTTCCATACTGTGCCTATTCTGCTACCACTGCACATCCGGACATCTCCTGCCTGTTCATCATGTTACATACTGTATACACCAAAAGAGAACGCCTCATATACCAAACTAAGAGGCAGAAAAGAACGAGGGATATATATACCTCCACATAAACATGTATGCCGATAGAAGAAAACAATTGGAGGAGCGATATCCAATATAAATCATTTATTAATCATAATATTCACAATACAACATGCAATATACAAAAAGATTTAATACAAAAGAGTACAACTAGATAGAATCATCCATTTGTGGATAGGTTTCAGCAGAAATAGAGAATTACGGGAACAATACCCCAGGCCTGGTAGACCAACTTGAAAACATCCATAGGGCAATATGATAACCCGCCCTAAGTGTTGAAGTGCAAAGAGCAGTCTAATACTATGCTATACCCAATGAAAAACAATCTGCAATATCTCATAATACTGCTTCTTGTATTGCACCAGCCCTATAGCCTAGAATACCATTTAGACCTAATTTATATCATTTTACATAAAGGCACAAGGGAAAGGAAAAAGGGTATGTATTGTACCTGTGGTCATGATGGCCTGAGCGTTTGTCCCGCACTAATGCACCTCGACGCGCGTTTCTCCACACCTGTGGCTTCGTCAGGAGGTGACATACTGTGCCTATTCTGCTACCACTACACATCCGGACATCTCCTGCCTGTTCATCAGGTTCCATACTGTGCCTATTCTGCTACCACTACACATCCGGACATCTCCTGCTTGTTCATCAGGTTCCATACTGTGCCTATTCTGCTACCACTACACATCCGGACATCTCCTGCCTGTTCATCATGTTCCATACTGTGCCTATTCTGCTATCACTACACATCCGGACATCTCCTGCCTGTACATCATGTTCCATACTGTGCAGATTCTGCTACCACTACACATCCGGACATCTCCTGCCTGTACATCATGTTCCATACTGTGCCTATTCTGCTACCACTACACATCCGGACATCTCCTGCCTGTACATCATGTTCCATACTGTGCAGATTCTGCTACCACTACACATCCGGACATCACCTGCCTGTTCATCATGTTCCATACTGTGCAGATTCTGCTACCACTACACATCCGGACATCTCCTGCCTGTACATCATGTTCCATACTGTGCCTATTCTGCTATCACTACACATCCGGACATCTCCTGCCTGTACATCATGTTCCATACTGTGCCGATTCTGCTACCACTACACATCCGGACATCACCTGCCTGTTCATCATGTTCCATACTGTGCAGATTCTGCTACCACTACACATCCGGACATCTCCTGCCTGTTCATCATGTTCCATACTGTGCATATTCTGCTACCACTACACATCCGGACATCTCCTGCCTGTTCATCATGTTCCATACTGTGCCGATTCTGCTACCACTACACATCCGGACATCTCCTGCCGGTTCATCATGTTCAATACTGTGCAGATTCTGCTACCACTACACATCCGGACATCTCCTGCCTGTTCATCATGTTCCATACTGTGCCTATTCTGCTACCACTACACATCCGGACATCTCCTGCCTGTTCATCATGTTCCATACTGTGCCTATTCTGCTGCCACTACACATCCGGACATCTCCTGCCTGTTCATCATGTTCCATACTGTGCCGATTCTGCTACCACTACACATCCGGACATCTCCTGCCTGTTCATCATGTTCCATACTGTGCCGATTCTGCTACCACTACACATCCGGACACCTCCTGCCTGTTCATCATGTTCCATACTGTGCCGATTCTGCTACCACTACACATCCGGACACCTCCTGCCTGTACATCATGTTCCATACTGTGCAGATTCTGCTACCACTACACATCCGGACATTTCCTGCCTGTTCATCAGGTTCCATACTGAGCCTATTCTGCTACCACTACACATCCGGACATCTCCTGCCTGTTCATCATGTTCCATACTGTGCCTATTCTGCTATCACTGCACATCCGGACATCTCCTGCCTGTTCATCATGTTCCATACTGTGCCGATTCTGCTACCACTACACATCCGGACATCTCCTGCCTGTACATCATGTTCCATACTGTGCATATTCTGCTACCACTACACATCCGGACATCTCCTGCCTGTTCATCATGTTCCATACTGTGCCTATTCTGCTACCACTACACATCCGGACATCTCCTGCCTGTACATCATGTTCCATACTGTGCCTATTCTGCTATCACTACACATCCGGACATCTCCTGCCTGTTCATCATGTTCCATACTGTGCCTATTCTGCTACCACTACACATCCGGACATCTCCTGCCTGTTCATCATGTTCCATACTGTGCCTATTCTGCTACCACTACACATCCGGACATCTCCTGCCTGTTTCTCATGTTCCATACTGTGCCGATTCTGCTACCACTACACATCCGGACATCTCCTGCCTGTTCATCATGTTCCATACTGTGCCTACTCTGCTACCACTACACATCCGGACATCTCCTGCCTGTCCATCATGTTCCATACTGTGCAGATTCTGCTACCATTACACATCCGGACATCTCCTGCCTGTTCATCATGTTCCATACTGTGCCTATTCTGCTACCACTACACATCCGGACATCTCCTGCCTGTTCATCATGTTCCATACTGTGCAGGTTCTGCTATCACTGCACATCCGGACATCTCCTGCCTGTTCATCATGTTCCATACTGTGCCGATTCTGCTACCACTACACATCCGGACATCTCCTGCCTGTTCATCATGTTCCATACTGTGCCTATTCTGCTACCACTACACATCCGGACATCTCCTGCCTGTTCATCATGTTCCATACTGTGCAGGTTCTGCTATCACTGCACATCCGGACATCTCCTGCCTGTTCATCATGTTCCATACTGTGCCGATTCTGCTACCACTACACATCCGGACATCTCCTGCCTGTTCATCATGTTCCATACTGTGCCGATTCTGCTACCACTACACATCCGGACATCTCCTGCCTGTTCATCATGTTCCATACTGTGCCTATTCTGCTATCACTGCACATCCGGACATCTCCTGCCTGTTCATCAGGTTCAATACTGTGCCTATTCTGCTACCACTACACATCCGGACATCTCCTGCCTGTTCATCATGTTCCATACTGTGCCTATTCTGCTACCACTACACATCCGGACATCTCCTGCCTGTTCTTCATGTTCCATACTGTGCCTATTCTGCTACCACTACACATCCGGACATCTCCTGCCTGTTCATCATGTTACATACTGTGCAGATTCTGCTACCACTACACATCCGGACATCTCCTGCCTGTTCATCATGTTCCATACTGTGCCGATTCTGCTACCACTACACATCCGGACATCTCCTGCCTGTTCATCATGTTCCATACTGTGCCTATTCTGCTACCACTACACATCCGGACATCTCCTGCCTGTACATCATGTTCCATACTGTGCCTATTCTGCTACCACTACACATCCGGACATCTCCTGCCTGTTCATCATGTTCCATACTGTGCCTATTCTGCTACCACTACACATCCGGACATCTCCTGCCTGTACATCATGTTCCATACTGTGCCTATTCTGCTACCACTACACATCCGGACATCTCCTGCCTGTTCATCATGTTCCATACTGTGCCTATTCTGCTACCACTGCACATCCGGACATCTCCTGCCTGTTCATCAGGTTCCATACTGTGCCTATTCTGCTACCACTACACATCCGGACATCTCCTGCCTGTCCATCATGTTCCATACTGTGCAGATTCTGCTACCATTACACATCCGGACATCTCCTGCCTGTTCATCATGTTCCATACTGTGCAGATTGTGCTACCACTACACATCCGGACATCTCCTGCCTGTTCATCATGTTACATACTGTGCAGATTCTGCTACCACTACACATCCGGACATCTCCTGCCTGTTCATCATGTTCCATACTGTGCCGATTCTGCTACCACTACACATCCGGACATCTCCTGCCTGTTCATCATGTTCCATACTGTGCCTATTCTGCTACCACTAGACATCCGGACATCTCCTGCCTGTTCATCATGTTCCATACTGTGCCTATTCTGCTATCACTGCACATCCGGACATCTCCTGCCTGTTCATCATGTTACATACTGTGCCTATTCTGCTACCACTACACATCCGGACATCTCCTGCCTGTTCATCATGCTCCATACTGTGCCTATTCTGCTACCACTACACATCCGGACATCTCCTGCCTGTTCATCATGTTCCATGCTGTGCCTATTCTGCTACCATTACACATCCGGACATCTCCTGCCTGTTCATCATGTTACATACTGTGCCTATTCTGCTACCACTACACATCCGGACATCTCCTGCCTGTTCATCATGTTACATACTGTGCAGATTCTGCTACCACTACACATCCGGACATCTCCTGCCTGTTCATCATGTTCCATACTGTGCCGATTCTGCTACCACTACACATCCGGACATCTCCTGCCTGTACATCATGTTCCATACTGTGCCTATTCTGCTATCACTGCACATCCGGACATCTCCTGCCTGTTCATCAGGTTCCATACTGTGCCTATTCTGCTACCACTACACATCCGGACATCTCCTGCCTGTACATCATGTTCCATACTGTGCCTATTCTGCTACCACTACACATCCGGACATCTCCTGCCTGTTCATCAGGTTCCATACTGTGCCTATTCTGCTACCACTACACATCCGGACATCTCCTGCCTGTTCATCATGCTCCATACTGTGCCTATTCTGCTACCACTACACATCCGGACATCTCCTGCCTGTTCATCATGTTCCATACTGTGCCTATTCTGCTACCACTACACATCCGGACATCTCCTGCCTGTACATCATGTTACATACTGTGCAGATTGTGCTACCACTACACATCCGGACATCTCCTGCCTGTTCATCATGTTCCATACTGTGCAGATTCTGCTACCACTACACATCCGGACATCTCCTGCCTGTTCATCATGTTCCATACTGTGCCTATTCTGCTACCACTACACATCCGGACATCTGCTGCCTGTTCATCATGTTCCATACTGTGCCTATTCTGCTATCACTACACATCCGGCATCTCCTGCCTGTACATCATGTTCCATACTGTGCAGATTCTGCTACCACTACACATCCGGACATCTCCTGCCTGTTCATCATGTTACATACTGTGCAGATTCTGCTACCACTACACATCCGGACATCTCCTGCCTGTTCATCATGTTACATACTGTGCAGATTCTGCTACCACTACACATCCGGACATCTCCTGCCTGTTCATCATGTTCCATACTGTGCCGATTCTGCTACCACTACACATCCGGACATCTCCTGCCTGTACATCATGTTCCATACTGTGCCTATTCTGCTATCACTGCACATCCGGACATCTCCTGCCTGTTCATCATGTTCCATACTGTGCCTATTCTGCTACCACTACACATCCGGACATCTCCTGCCTGTTCATCATGTTCCATACTGTGCAGATTCTGCTACCACTACACATCCGGACATCTCCTGCCTGTTCATCATGTTCCATACTGTGCCCATTCTGTTATCACTACACATCCGGACATCTCCTGCCTGTTCATCATGTTCCATACTGTGCCTATTCTGCTATCACTACACATCCGGACATCTCCTGCCTGTTCATCATGTTCCATACTGTGCCTATTCTGCTACCACTACACATCCGGACATCTCCTGCCTGTCCATCATGTTCCATACTGTGCCTATTCTGCTATCACTACACATCCGGACATCTCCTGCCTGTACATCATGTTCCATACTGTGCCTATTCTGCTACCACTACACATCCGGACATCTCCTGCCTGTTCATCAGGTTCCATACTGTGCCTATTCTGCTACCACTACACATCCGGACATCTCCTGCCTGTTCATCATGCTCCATACTGTGCCTATTCTGCTACCACTACACATCCGGACATCTCCTGCCTGTTCATCATGTTCCATACTGTGCCTATTCTGCTACCACTACACATCCGGACATCTCCTGCCTGTACATCATGTTACATACTGTGCAGATTGTGCTACCACTACACATCCGGACATCTCCTGCCTGTTCATCATGTTCCATACTGTGCCTATTCTGCTACCACTACACATCCGGACATCTGCTGCCTGTTCATCATGTTCCATACTGTGCCTATTCTGCTATCACTACACATCCGGCATCTCCTGCCTGTACATCATGTTCCATACTGTGCAGATTCTGCTACCACTACACATCCGGACATCTCCTGCCTGTTCATCATGTTCCATACTGTGCCTATTCTGCTACCACTACACATCCGGACATCTCCTGCCTGTTCATCATGTTCCATACTGTGCAGATTCTGCTACCACTACACATCCGGACATCTCCTGCCTGTACATCATGTTCCATACTGTGCAGATTCTGCTACCACTACACATCCGGACATCTCCTGCCTGTTCATCATGTTCCATACTGTGCCTATTCTGCTACCACTACACATCCGGACATCTCCTGCCTGTTCATCATGTTCCATACTGTGCCTATTCTGCTATCACTACACATCCGGACATCTCCTGCCTGTTCATCAGGTTCCATACTGTGCAGATTCTGCTATCACTACACATCCGGACATCTCCTGCCTGTTCATCATGTTCCATACTGTGCCTATTCTGCTACCACTACACATCCGGACATCTCCTGCCTGTTCATCATGTTCCATACTGTGCCTATTCTGCTACCACTACACATCCGGACATCTCCTGCCTGTTCATCATGTTCCATACTGTGCAGATTCTGCTACCACTACACATCCGGACATCTCCTGCCTGTTCATCATGTTCCATACTGTGCCTATTCTGCTATCACTACACATCCGGACATCTCCTGCCTGTTCATCATGTTCCATACTGTGCCTATTCTGCTATCACTACACATCCGGCATCTCCTGTCTGTTCATCATGTTCCATACTGTGCAGATTCTGCTACCACTACACATCCGGACATCTCCTGCCTGTTCATCATGTTCCATACTGTGCCTATTCTGCTACCACTACACATCCGGACATCTCCTGCCTGTTCATCATGTTCCATACTGTGCCTATTCTGCTACCACTACACATCCGGACATCTCCTGCCTGTTCATCATGTTCCATACTGTGCCTATTCTGCTATCACTACACATCCGGACATCTCCTGCCTGTTCATCAGGTTCCATACTGTGCAGATTCTGCTATCACTACACATCCGGACATCTCCTGCCTGTTCATCATGTTCCATACTGTGCCTATTCTGCTACCACTACACATCCGGACATCTCCTGCCTGTTCATCATGTTCCATACTGTGCCTATTCTGCTACCACTACACATCCGGACATCTCCTGCCTGTTCATCATGTTCCATACTGTGCAGATTCTGCTACCACTACACATCCGGACATCTCCTGCCTGTTCATCATGTTCCATACTGTGCCCATTCTGTTATCACTACACATCCGGACATCTCCTGCCTGTTCATCATGTTCCATACTGTGCCTATTCTGCTATCACTACACATCCGGACATCTCCTGCCTGTTCATCATGTTCCATACTGTGCCTATTCTGCTACCACTACACATCCGGACATCTCCTGCCTGTCCATCATGTTCCATACTGTGCCTATTCTGCTACCACTACACATCCGGACATCTCCTGCCTGTACATCATGTTCCATACTGTGCCTATTCTGCTACCACTACACATCCGGACATCTCCTGCCTGTTCATCAGGTTCCATACTGTGCCTATTCTGCTACCACTACACATCCGGACATCTCCTGCCTGTTCATCATGCTCCATACTGTGCCTATTCTGCTACCACTACACATCCGGACATCTCCTGCCTGTTCATCATGTTCCATACTGTGCCTATTCTGCTACCACTACACATCCGGACATCTCCTGCCTGTACATCATGTTACATACTGTGCAGATTGTGCTACCACTACACATCCGGACATCTCCTGCCTGTTCATCATGTTCCATACTGTGCCTATTCTGCTACCACTACACATCCGGACATCTGCTGCCTGTTCATCATGTTCCATACTGTGCCTATTCTGCTATCACTACACATCCGGCATCTCCTGCCTGTACATCATGTTCCATACTGTGCAGATTCTGCTACCACTACACATCCGGACATCTCCTGCCTGTTCATCATGTTCCATACTGTGCCTATTCTGCTACCACTACACATCCGGACATCTCCTGCCTGTTCATCATGTTCCATACTGTGCAGATTCTGCTACCACTACACATCCGGACATCTCCTGCCTGTACATCATGTTCCATACTGTGCAGATTCTGCTACCACTACACATCCGGACATCTCCTGCCTGTTCATCATGTTCCATACTGTGCCTATTCTGCTACCACTACACATCCGGACATCTCCTGCCTGTTCATCATGTTCCATACTGTGCCTATTCTGCTACCACTACACATCCGGACATCTCCTGCCTGTTCATCAGGTTCCATACTGTGCCTATTCTGCTACCACTACACATCCGGACATCTCCTGCCTGTTCATCATGCTCCATACTGTGCCTATTCTGCTACCACTACACATCCGGACATCTCCTGCCTGTTCATCATGTTCCATACTGTGCCTATTCTGCTACCACTACACATCCGGACATCTCCTGCCTGTACATCATGTTACATACTGTGCAGATTGTGCTACCACTACACATCCGGACATCTCCTGCCTGTTCATCATGTTCCATACTGTGCAGATTCTGCTACCACTACACATCCGGACATCTCCTGCCTGTTCATCATGTTCCATACTGTGCCTATTCTGCTACCACTACACATCCGGACATCTGCTGCCTGTTCATCATGTTCCATACTGTGCCTATTCTGCTATCACTACACATCCGGCATCTCCTGCCTGTACATCATGTTCCATACTGTGCAGATTCTGCTACCACTACACATCCGGACATCTCCTGCCTGTTCATCATGTTACATACTGTGCAGATTCTGCTACCACTACACATCCGGACATCTCCTGCCTGTTCATCATGTTACATACTGTGCAGATTCTGCTACCACTACACATCCGGACATCTCCTGCCTGTTCATCATGTTCCATACTGTGCCGATTCTGCTACCACTACACATCCGGACATCTCCTGCCTGTACATCATGTTCCATACTGTGCCTATTCTGCTATCACTGCACATCCGGACATCTCCTGCCTGTTCATCATGTTCCATACTGTGCCTATTCTGCTACCACTACACATCCGGACATCTCCTGCCTGTTCATCATGTTCCATACTGTGCAGATTCTGCTACCACTACACATCCGGACATCTCCTGCCTGTTCATCATGTTCCATACTGTGCCCATTCTGTTATCACTACACATCCGGACATCTCCTGCCTGTTCATCATGTTCCATACTGTGCCTATTCTGCTATCACTACACATCCGGACATCTCCTGCCTGTTCATCATGTTCCATACTGTGCCTATTCTGCTACCACTACACATCCGGACATCTCCTGCCTGTCCATCATGTTCCATACTGTGCCTATTCTGCTATCACTACACATCCGGACATCTCCTGCCTGTACATCATGTTCCATACTGTGCCTATTCTGCTACCACTACACATCCGGACATCTCCTGCCTGTTCATCAGGTTCCATACTGTGCCTATTCTGCTACCACTACACATCCGGACATCTCCTGCCTGTTCATCATGCTCCATACTGTGCCTATTCTGCTACCACTACACATCCGGACATCTCCTGCCTGTTCATCATGTTCCATACTGTGCCTATTCTGCTACCACTACACATCCGGACATCTCCTGCCTGTACATCATGTTACATACTGTGCAGATTGTGCTACCACTACACATCCGGACATCTCCTGCCTGTTCATCATGTTCCATACTGTGCCTATTCTGCTACCACTACACATCCGGACATCTGCTGCCTGTTCATCATGTTCCATACTGTGCCTATTCTGCTATCACTACACATCCGGCATCTCCTGCCTGTACATCATGTTCCATACTGTGCAGATTCTGCTACCACTACACATCCGGACATCTCCTGCCTGTTCATCATGTTCCATACTGTGCCTATTCTGCTACCACTACACATCCGGACATCTCCTGCCTGTTCATCATGTTCCATACTGTGCAGATTCTGCTACCACTACACATCCGGACATCTCCTGCCTGTACATCATGTTCCATACTGTGCAGATTCTGCTACCACTACACATCCGGACATCTCCTGCCTGTTCATCATGTTCCATACTGTGCCTATTCTGCTACCACTACACATCCGGACATCTCCTGCCTGTTCATCATGTTCCATACTGTGCCTATTCTGCTATCACTACACATCCGGACATCTCCTGCCTGTTCATCAGGTTCCATACTGTGCAGATTCTGCTATCACTACACATCCGGACATCTCCTGCCTGTTCATCATGTTCCATACTGTGCCTATTCTGCTACCACTACACATCCGGACATCTCCTGCCTGTTCATCATGTTCCATACTGTGCCTATTCTGCTACCACTACACATCCGGACATCTCCTGCCTGTTCATCATGTTCCATACTGTGCAGATTCTGCTACCACTACACATCCGGACATCTCCTGCCTGTTCATCATGTTCCATACTGTGCCTATTCTGCTATCACTACACATCCGGACATCTCCTGCCTGTTCATCATGTTCCATACTGTGCCTATTCTGCTATCACTACACATCCGGCATCTCCTGTCTGTTCATCATGTTCCATACTGTGCAGATTCTGCTACCACTACACATCCGGACATCTCCTGCCTGTTCATCATGTTCCATACTGTGCCTATTCTGCTACCACTACACATCCGGACATCTCCTGCCTGTTCATCATGTTCCATACTGTGCCTATTCTGCTACCACTACACATCCGGACATCTCCTGCCTGTTCATCATGTTCCATACTGTGCCTATTCTGCTATCACTACACATCCGGACATCTCCTGCCTGTTCATCAGGTTCCATACTGTGCAGATTCTGCTATCACTACACATCCGGACATCTCCTGCCTGTTCATCATGTTCCATACTGTGCCTATTCTGCTACCACTACACATCCGGACATCTCCTGCCTGTTCATCATGTTCCATACTGTGCCTATTCTGCTACCACTACACATCCGGACATCTCCTGCCTGTTCATCATGTTCCATACTGTGCAGATTCTGCTACCACTACACATCCGGACATCTCCTGCCTGTTCATCATGTTCCATACTGTGCCCATTCTGTTATCACTACACATCCGGACATCTCCTGCCTGTTCATCATGTTCCATACTGTGCCTATTCTGCTATCACTACACATCCGGACATCTCCTGCCTGTTCATCATGTTCCATACTGTGCCTATTCTGCTACCACTACACATCCGGACATCTCCTGCCTGTCCATCATGTTCCATACTGTGCCTATTCTGCTACCACTACACATCCGGACATCTCCTGCCTGTACATCATGTTCCATACTGTGCCTATTCTGCTACCACTACACATCCGGACATCTCCTGCCTGTTCATCAGGTTCCATACTGTGCCTATTCTGCTACCACTACACATCCGGACATCTCCTGCCTGTTCATCATGCTCCATACTGTGCCTATTCTGCTACCACTACACATCCGGACATCTCCTGCCTGTTCATCATGTTCCATACTGTGCCTATTCTGCTACCACTACACATCCGGACATCTCCTGCCTGTACATCATGTTACATACTGTGCAGATTGTGCTACCACTACACATCCGGACATCTCCTGCCTGTTCATCATGTTCCATACTGTGCCTATTCTGCTACCACTACACATCCGGACATCTGCTGCCTGTTCATCATGTTCCATACTGTGCCTATTCTGCTATCACTACACATCCGGCATCTCCTGCCTGTACATCATGTTCCATACTGTGCAGATTCTGCTACCACTACACATCCGGACATCTCCTGCCTGTTCATCATGTTCCATACTGTGCCTATTCTGCTACCACTACACATCCGGACATCTCCTGCCTGTTCATCATGTTCCATACTGTGCAGATTCTGCTACCACTACACATCCGGACATCTCCTGCCTGTACATCATGTTCCATACTGTGCAGATTCTGCTACCACTACACATCCGGACATCTCCTGCCTGTTCATCATGTTCCATACTGTGCCTATTCTGCTACCACTACACATCCGGACATCTCCTGCCTGTTCATCATGTTCCATACTGTGCCTATTCTGCTATCACTACACATCCGGACATCTCCTGCCTGTTCATCAGGTTCCATACTGTGCAGATTCTGCTATCACTACACATCCGGACATCTCCTGCCTGTTCATCATGTTCCATACTGTGCCTATTCTGCTACCACTACACATCCGGACATCTCCTGCCTGTTCATCATGTTCCATACTGTGCCTATTCTGCTACCACTACACATCCGGACATCTCCTGCCTGTTCATCATGTTCCATACTGTGCAGATTCTGCTACCACTACACATCCGGACATCTCCTGCCTGTTCATCATGTTCCATACTGTGCCTATTCTGCTATCACTACACATCCGGACATCTCCTGCCTGTTCATCATGTTCCATACTGTGCCTATTCTGCTATCACTACACATCCGGCATCTCCTGCCTGTACATCATGTTCCATACTGTGCAGATTCTGCTACCACTACACATCCGGACATCTCCTGCCTGTTCATCATGTTCCATACTGTGCCTATTCTGCTATCACTACACATACGGACATCTCCTGCCTGTTCATCAGGCTCCATACTGTGCCTATTCTGCTACCACTACACATCCGGACATCTCCTGCCTGTTCATCATGTTCCATACTGTGCCTATTCTGCTACCACTACACATCCGGACATCTCCTGCCTGTTCATCATGTTCCATACTGTGCAGATTCTGCTACCACTACACATCCGGACATCTCCTGCCTGTTCATCATGTTCCATACTGTGCCTATTCTGCTACCACTACACATCCGGACATCTCCTGCCTGTTCATCATGTTCCATACTGTGCAGGTTCTGCTATCACTGCACATCCGGACATCTCCTGCCTGTTCATCATGTTCCATACTGTGCCGATTCTGCTACCACTACACATCCGGACATCTCCTGCCTGTTCATCATGTTCCATACTGTGCCTATTCTGCTACCACTACACATCCGGACATCTCCTGCCTGTTCATCATGTTCCATGCTGTGCCTATTCTGCTATCACTGCACATCCGGACATCTCCTGCCTGTTCATCAGGTTCAATACTGTGCCTATTCTGCTACCACTACACATCCGGACATCTCCTGCCTGTTCATCATGTTCCATACTGTGCCTATTCTGCTACCACTACACATCCGGACATCTCCTGCCTGTTCTTCATGTTCCATACTGTGCCTATTCTGCTACCACTACACATCCGGACATCTCCTGCCTGTTCATCATGTTCCATACTGTGCCTATTCTGCTACCACTACACATCCGGACATCTCCTGCCTGTACATCATGTTCCATACTGTGCCTATTCTGCTACCACTACACATCCGGACATCTCCTGCCTGTTCATCATGTTCCATACTGTGCCTATTCTGCTACCACTACACATCCGGACATCTCCTGCCTGTCCATCATGTTCCATACTGTGCAGATTCTGCTACCATTACACATCCGGACATCTCCTGCCTGTTCATCATGTTCCATACTGTGCCTATTCTGCTATCACTGCACATCCGGACATCTCCTGCCTGTTCATCAGGTTCCATACTGTGCCTATTCTGCTACCACTACACATCCGGACATCTCCTGCCTGTTCATCATGCTCCATACTGTGCCTATTCTGCTACCACTACACATCCGGACATCTCCTGCCTGTTCATCATGTTCCATGCTGTGCCTATTCTGCTACCATTACACATCCGGACATCTCCTGCCTGTTCATCATGTTACATACTGTGCAGATTGTGCTACCACTACACATCCGGACATCTCCTGCCTGTTCATCATGTTACATACTGTGCAGATTCTGCTACCACTACACATCCGGACATCTCCTGCCTGTTCATCATGTTCCATACTGTGCCTATTCTGCTACCACTACACATCCGGACATCTCCTGCCTGTTCATCATGCTCCATACTGTGCCTATTCTGCTACCACTACACATCCGGACATCTCCTGCCTGTTCATCATGTTCCATGCTGTGCCTATTCTGCTACCATTACACATCCGGACATCTCCTGCCTGTTCATCATGTTACATACTGTGCAGATTGTGCTACCACTACACATCCGGACATCTCCTGCCTGTTCATCATGTTACATACTGTGCAGATTCTGCTACCACTACACATCCGGACATCTCCTGCCTGTTCATCATGTTCCATACTGTGCCTATTCTGCTACCACTACACATCCGGACATCTCCTGCCTGTTCATCATGTTCCATACTGTGCCTATTCTGCTACCACTACACATCCGGACATCTCCTGCCTGTTCATCAGGTTCCATACTGTGCAGATTCTGCTACCACTACACATCCGGACATCTCCTGCCTGTTCATCAGGTTCCATACTGTGCCTATTCTGCTATCACTGCACATCCGGACATCTCCTGCCTGTTCATCATGCTCCATACTGTGCCTATTCTGCTACCACTACACATCCGGACATCTCCTGCCTGTTCATCATGTTCCATACTGTGCCTATTCTGCTACCACTACACATCCGGACATCTCCTGCCTGTACATCATGTTACATACTGTGCAGATTGTGCTACCACTACACATCCGGACATCTCCTGCCTGTTCATCATGTTCCATACTGTGCAGATTCTGCTACCACTACACATCCGGACATCTCCTGCCTGTTCATCATGTTCCATACTGTGCCTATTCTGCTACCACTACACATCCGGACATCTGCTGCCTGTTCATCATGTTCCATACTGTGCCTATTCTGCTATCACTACACATCCGGCATCTCCTGCCTGTACATCATGTTCCATACTGTGCAGATTCTGCTACCACTACACATCCGGACATCTCCTGCCTGTTCATCATGTTCCATACTGTGCCTATTCTGCTACCACTACACATCCGGACATCTCCTGCCTGTTCATCATGTTCCATACTGTGCAGATTCTGCTACCACTACACATCCGGACATCTCCTGCCTGTACATCATGTTCCATACTGTGCAGATTCTGCTACCACTACACATCCGGACATCTCCTGCCTGTTCATCATGTTCCATACTGTGCAGATTCTGCTATCACTACACATCCGGACATCTCCTGCCTGTTCATCATGTTCCATACTGTGCCTATTCTGCTACCACTACACATCCGGACATCTCCTGCCTGTTCATCATGTTCCATACTGTGCCTATTCTGCTACCACTACACATCCGGACATCTCCTGCCTGTTCATCATGTTCCATACTGTGCAGATTCTGCTACCACTACACATCCGGACATCTCCTGCCTGTTCATCATGTTCCATACTGTGCCTATTCTGCTACCACTACACATCCGGACATCTCCTGCCTGTTCATCATGTTCCATACTGTGCCTATTCTGCTACCACTACACATCCGGACATCTCCTGCCTGTTCATCATGTTCCATACTGTGCCTATTCTGCTACCACTACACATCCGGACATCTCCTGCCTGTTCATCATGTTCCATACTGTGCAGATTCTGCTACCACTACACATCCGGACATCTCCTGCCTGTTCATCATGTTCCATACTGTGCCTATTCTGCTATCACTACACATCCGGACATCTCCTGCCTGTTCATCATGTTCCATACTGTGCCTATTCTGCTATCACTACACATCCGGCATCTCCTGCCTGTACATCATGTTCCATACTGTGCAGATTCTGCTACCACTACACATCCGGACATCTCCTGCCTGTTCATCATGTTCCATACTGTGCAGATTCTGCTACCACTACACATCCGGACATCTCCTGCCTGTTCATCATGTTCCATACTGTGCCTATTCTGCTACCACTACACATCCGGACATCTCCTGCCTGTTCATCATGTTCCATACTGTGCCTATTCCGCTACCACTACACATCCGGACATCTCCTGCCTGTTCATCATGTTCCATACTGTGCCTATTCTGCTATCACTACACATCCGGCATCTCCTGCCTGTACATCATGTTCCATACTGTGCAGATTCTGCTACCACTACACATCCGGACATCTCCTGCCTGTTCATCATGTTCCATACTGTGCAGATTCTGCTACCACTACACATCCGGATATCTCCTGCCTGTTCATCATGTTCCATACTGTGCCTATTCTGCTACCACTACACATCCGGACATCTCCTGCCTGTTCATCAGGTTCCATACTGTGCCTATTCTGCTACCACTACACATCCGGACATCTCCTGCCTGTTCATCATGTTCCATACTGTGCAGATTCTGCTACCACTACACATCCGGACATCTCCTGCCTGTACATCATGTTCCATACTGTGCAGATTCTGCTACCACTACACATCCGGACATCTCCTGCCTGTTCATCATGTTCCATACTGTGCCTATTCTGCTATCACTACACATCCGGCATCTCCTGCCTGTACATCATGTTCCATACTGTGCAGATTCTGCTACCACTACACATCCGGACATCTCCTGCCTGTTCATCATGTTCCATACTGTGCAGATTCTGCTACCACTACACATCCGGACATCTCCTGCCTGTTCATCATGTTCCATACTGTGCCGATTCTGCTACCACTACACATCCGGACATCTCCTGCCTGTTCATCAGGTTCCATACTGTGCCTATTCTGCTACCACTACACATCCGGACATCTCCTGCCTGTTCATCATGTTCCATACTGTGCAGATTCTGCTACCACTACACATCCGGATATCTCCTGCCTGTTCATCATGTTCCATACTGTGCCTATTCTGCTACCACTACACATCCGGACATCTCCTGCCTGTTCATCATGTTCCATACTGTGCCTATTCTGCTACCACTACACATCCGGCATCTCCTGCCTGTTCATCATGTTCCATACTGTGCCTATTCTGCTACCACTACACATCCGGACATCTCCTGCCTGTTCATCATGTTCCATACTGTGCCTATTCTGCTACCACTACACATCCGGACATCTCCTGCCTGTTCATCATGTTACATACTGTGCCTATTCTGCTACGACTACACATCCGGACATCTCCTGCCTGTTCATCATGTTCCATACTGTGCCGAGACTGCTAATAGCTCCGCACTGGTACATTGTTATACTAACCCAATCAATGGGAGAATTCGCAGGGAAGTCAGAAGCTTGAGTGAAAACCAGAACAGCTGAAATTAACGGTTGGAAGTTTAATCTTGGATATTACTCCAAATTCCAAGGCTTCGGAACCACTACCAAAGCCTGTCAGCTGCTAATGGAGGCAACAGTCAGGTTTTTGATATGAGGGTCTGAAGGACACCAAGGTCCTGGCAGGGCAAGAAGCGTTTTCTTAACATTTCTTATACAGAGGAGGAAAGGAGTCTGTACTTAGGTTTTATTCCAGTCACTGAAGTGGTCTTCCTGAATAAAATTGATAATTTCTTTGAAAGATTTTGGTGACTTCCTAACAGTCAGTGAACATTTTCTGTCAATAAATAAAACATTAAGTTTTCCCTCAGATGCCGGTCTCTTGTGCAGCTGATATTCAGTTATAAAGTATCCAAAGAACTAATTCTACACCACAAGCGAGATGTCTCCACTCTGATGTCAGGTGTGCCGGGACCAGGGCTTCCTTCCCTATCCCCAAAGTTAGGGACGCCTTAGCGCGCCCTGTTCCCCGGATCACTTCTGATGGTGAACTTGTCTTAGCAGAGGAATCCGTCCTCAGTCTGTGCCTTACCCTACCCAGGGAAGAGGGGAGTAGTAGTGCACCATAATACACCAACCAGACGAACAGTAATACAAAACAGGAGTAAAGGAAAATACCAATCATACAGACATATTCACAGATATAACAGAAGAATACACCAAGGAGTGGAGGATGGGGATAAGCACACACAGATAAATCCACCAAACACCTTCTCAAACAACAACAAACCAACATCTCAACCATGCAGCAAAAGCTAGCTCTGGCAATGAGTGATAGCCATGGCCCAGATTATATGGCAGATGGGAGTGGCCAACAGTGAACAGCTGAGAGCATTAATGCAGGAAAGCTTCCAGGAGCTCAAATGAGAAGATTAACCCCTCAACTGCTAAAAGAAACTGACAACTTTTAATATGAAGGTGAAGTGCTTCTAATCAGTCCAGGAATAGGAGAAATCAGACACAAAGGGTCTTCTGGCCCCTCTTTGTTGAGGAAAACCAGTGACACAGGATACAATAGGCACAAGAGATAGATGTTAATCTCCACACATCAGTCCATCACTATTATCAGATTTGTTACTGTCACATAGCTGTAAGGTGGAACGGCACCAGAAGACCCTGGTGACCACAGTATATCATACCTGCGGTATCATCTCCTGGACTCTCCTCCTCCTTCACATCGCTCATACACGGCTGGTCGTCCTTTATCTGCTGTTCTTCATACTCCACTTTAATGATGGTCAGGTCTCCACTCTGATGTCACATATATAACAGCTCAGTACAATACAGCAGATATCACAAGAAAAAGCCCCCGAATCTCTGAGCGCGGCCCCATATAGATGTGGTGGAGGAGCAGCTTCATCTACCTTGTGACTCTCCGGACAGTCCTGGGAATACGGAGGAGCCGGACATCTCTCCCGGGGATTTCTTACACGGAGTCCATCTGTAGGAAACAGCCGAGCAAAAGAGTGTTACATGGGATGACGGGAGTAGCATGTAGGTGACCCTCTAAACAGACATTAACAACAACCTCCTTACACTGCTGCTCGGACAGGAAATCTGTTCCCTCATCTTCATCTATGACCTCAACCTTAATACTAACCAGATCTTCACCCTAAAACACAAGAAAAATGTGAAATGAGCCACAAATCAGTGGTTTGTACAGTATGTGGGGGGAGATCATAGCATCATCTACCTGATTATTCTCCGAGACATTCTCCTCCGGACAGTCCTGGGAAGAGAGAGGAGACAAACATCTCTCCGGGGAATTTCTTACACTGCGTCCGTCTATAGGAAACAAACCGTGACAATACACCTGTATTTCATATCAGGGTCTTCTCTTTCAGACATTGCAGTAACCTCCATGACAGCAGAGGAGGAGAAGGCATGGAAGCGGGGGAAGGCATGGAAGCGGGGGAAGGCATGGAAGCGGGGGAAGGCATGGAAGCGGGGGAAGGCATGGAAGCGGGAGAAGGCATGGAAGCGGGAGAAGGCATGGAAGCGGGAGAAGGCATGGAAGCGGGAGAAGGCATGGAAGCGGGAGAAGGCATGGAAGCGGGAGAAGGCATGGAAGCGGGAGAAGGCATGGAAGCGGGAGAAGGCATGGAAGCGGGAGAAGGCATGGAAGCGGGAGAAGGCATGGAAGCGGGAGAAGGCATGGAAGCGGGAGAAGGCATGGAAGCGGGAGAAGGCATGGAAGCGGGAGAAGGCATGGAAGCGGGAGAAGGCATGGAAGCGGGAGAAGGCATGGAAGCGGGAGAAGGCATGGAAGCGGGAGAAGGCATGGAAGCGGGAGAAGGCATGGAAGCATTCGTCTCGATAATGTGTCTTCTCTCGTAACAAAATCAGACTGAAAATAAAACTCATGATATTGAGTCTCCTCTCAGCATGATGTGATTCTATTTACAAGCAGGAAATTATCTTGTGACATAAAGACCAAAGTACAAAACTATCAGTCAGGAAGGAGGGGAGAGGACTTGTCTGTGGCCACCGCCGACACCGCTCCCTTCTTATGGGTCGTATTCCTGATCCCTCCATGCCTCCTGTGGTCACTTACATCAAAGCTGAAAACAAGGACTCACAATCGCTTCTACATCAGGACAAGAAAGATTAATATCCCGGAAGTGACCAGAGGGCTAATGTGTGCGAGATTCTCCTCCAGTTATATTCTGGCCTCTCCTTACCGGGGAACATAGGAAGTCGCTGATCCTCCATCACCACATCCTGATGTCCTCCATAGTCCTCCGACACCTGTAGGAAGAAATGGCAGATGGTACACGAGGCCAACATCACCCAGAATCCTCCAGTGTATACTGCATAATCTCCCAACAGTCTCCTCCCATCACCCAGAATCCTCCAGTGTACACGGTGTAATCTCCCAGCAGTCACCTCTCCGGTCAGCAGCTCAGTGATCTTGGTGGTCAGCTCCAGGATCTTCTCCTTCCTGTCAGGTACCAGTGACGTTGGGGGAGGCTCGGTGATGGGGCTCGGGCCCCCCGCTGTCTTCCTCACCACTGTGTATTCCTGTGTGAGGAGATGATAATTTCTCGCAGGTTTCGCACACTGTGATCTCATCTCTCGCATTATATTCTCTTACTTCTACTTTTCTGCATTGATAATTGAGTTTTCTACACTGGGTGCGGAAAGTATTAATTCTCCTCTAAATGTTTCACTCTGTTTCATTGCAGCCATTTGTTACATTCAAAAAGGTTCAGTTTTTCTCATTAATGTACACTCTGCACCTCATCTTCACAGGAAAAAAAAAAAAAAAAAAAAAAAAAAAATCAGAAATGTATAAATTTTTGCAACTTTATTAAAAAAAGAAAAAAACTGAAAAGTCACCTGGCCATAAGTCTTCAGCCCCTTTGCTCAGACGCTCATATGTAATCCCATGCCGTCCATTTCCTTGTGATCCTCCTTGAGATGGTTCTCCTCCTTCACTGGAGTCCAGCCGTGTGTAATTACACTGATAGGACTTGATTTGGAAAGGCGCACACCTGTCTATATAAGGGTATGTGTCCACGTGCAGGATGGCATCAGGATTTTTCATCAGTATTTGTAAGCCAAAACCAGGAGTGGAACAATTAGGGCTTGTGTCCACCTGCGACAATCACGTCCGTGTCTCACATGTGGAAGCCAAGCTCTGGTGCCGGCACATTGGAGCGGAGCGTGCAGCTCCATGTGTTCCTATGCGGCCGCACGCTCCACTCTGGAGTGCAGGCGCCACAGCTTGATTTCCACATGCGAGACACGGACATGATTCTCGCAAGTGGAAACAAGCCCTAATTGTTCCACTCCTGGTTTTGGCTTACAAATACTGATGAAAAACCCTGACCAAATCCTGATGCCATCCTGAACGTGGACACATACCCCAAGACCTCACAGCTCACAGTGCATGTCAGACCAAATGAGAATCATGAGGTCAAAGGAACTGACCAAGGAGCTCAGAGACAGAATTGTAGCAAGGCACAGATCTGGCCAAGGTTACAACAGAATTTCTGCACTACTCAAGGTTCCTAAGAGCGCAGTGGCCTCCATAATCCTTAAATGGAAGAAGTTTGGGACCACCAGGAGTCTTCCTAGACCTGGCGTCCAGCCAAACTGAGCAATCATGGGAGAAGAGCCTTGGTGAGAAGGTAAAGAAGAACCCCAAGATCACTGTGGCTGAGCTCCAGAGATGCAGTACGGAGATGGGAGAAAGCTCCACAAAGTCAACTATCACTGCAGCCTCCACCAGTCCGGCCTTTATGGCAGAGTGGCCCGACGGAAGCCTCTCCTCAGCGCAAGACATATGAAAGCCGGCATAGAGTTTCCTAAAAAAACACATGAAGGACTCCCAGACTATGAGAAATAAGATTCTCTGGTCTGATGAGATGAAGATAGACATTTTTGGTGATAATTCTAAGCGGAATGTGTGGAGAAAACCAGGCACTGCTCATCACTGCCCAATACAATCCCCACAGTGAAACATGGTGGTGGCAGCATCATGCTATGGGGGTGTTCTTCAGGTGCAGGGACAGGACGACTGGTTGTCATTGAAGGAAACATGAATGCGGCAATTACAGAGATATCCTGGATGAAAACCTCTTCCAGAGTACTCTGGACCTCAGACTTGGCCAAAGGTTCACCTTCCAACAAGACAGTGACCCTAAGCACACAGCTAAAATAATAAAGGAGTGGCTTCAGAACAACTCTGTGACCATTCTTGACCGGCCCAGCCAGAGCCCTGACCTAAACCCAATGGAGCATCTCTGGAGAGACCTGAAAATGGCGTCCACCAACGTTCACCATCCAACCTGACGGAACTGGAGAGGATCTGCAAGGAAGAATGGCCGAGGATCCCCAAATCCAGGTGTGAAAAACTTGTTGCATCATTCCCAAGAAGACTCATGGCTGTACTAGGTCAAAAGGTGCTTCTACTCAATACTGAGCAAAGGGGCTGAAGACTTATGACCATGGGAGATTTCAGTTTTTCTTTAATAAATTTGCAAAAATTACTGCATTTCTGTTTTTCCCAGTCAAGACGGGGTGCAGAGAGGACATTAATGAGGGGGAAAAAAAAAAAACTTTTCTGAATTTTCGAAATGGCTGCTGTTCCTCCCACGTCACCAATCCGTGATGCAACTACACAGGCACAGCACTCCGGCGCCCCCTTTGTCTCTCAGGTCAGTAAGGGTACTGCACCTAGGGCACATGGCGGCCGGGGGGGGGGAAATGAAAGGATCAGCCCAAAATTAATTTATGGTTCAATTGCCTTTAAGGGCGCACTAGATAATTACCAGAAATATACAGTAAAAATATACCAAGAGTTACAGTCAGAGTAAATATAACAATGGCCGGTCGTACAGGGATCAAACGTGGACCCATTCGGTCGCTGTGGGAGGCTGATCTCTATATCTCAGGTTCCAGAACTCACTGACCCGCGAGTTGCACCGTCAGATGCGCAATTTCTTCAGGGCGATGAGGATATTTTTATGAGCCTGTACCTCGGACGATGCGTCCATAATTCAATGTTGCAGACGCTCCGGCTGGGGAGACAATAGACGTGTCCTCCTGTAGCCACCTGACGTGTGCTTTAATTGAGCCCCCAGGCACCTCCATGCCCCCTGATGGCTCGGCTTCCTCACTCAAGCTTTGAAGTGCCATCTGCCTGCTACACTGGTCTGGTCCATTACCCTACTAAAGGGTCTTCACTCAGGTAGGAAAAAGGTGGGAGCCTGGAGAGCTCGTGTCCCTGCAGGCGTGTGACCAGGTGAATTCTGATATGAGACGGAGTCAGGCCGATCTCTGATAGGAGGCAAGTGTTATGCCCCATATCCAAGATGGCGGCTGCTCCCTCATCACAGCTGCAATGAAACAGAGTGAAAAATGTAAAGGGGTCTGAACACGTCCCGTACCCTCCGTACATCTGTATCTTATCAAACCGTATACAGCCGCTATCACATCCCATTCCAGGATAGCACCCTGCACATGAAGGACCACAGAGCTCTGTCTACCCCTCAGCAGATAATGATAGAGATATAGAAGAGTTTACCTCTCCACTCAGCAGATACTGATAGAAATATAGAAGAGTTTACCTCTCCACTCAGCAGATAATAATAGAAATATAGAAGAGTTTACCTCTCCGCTCAGCAGATAATAATAGAAATATAGAAGAGTTTACCTCTCCACTCAGCAGATAATAATAGAAATATAGAAGAGTTTACCTCTCCACTCAGCAGATAATAATAGAAATATAGAAGAGTTTACCTCTCCACTCAGCAGATAATAATAGAAATATAGAAGAGTTTACCTCTCCACTCAGCAGATAATGATAGAAATATAGAAGAGTTTACCTCTCCGCTCAGCAGATAATAATAGAAATATAGAAGAGTTTACCTCTACACTCAGCAGATAATAATAGAAATATAGAAGAGTTTACCTCTCCACTCAGCAGATAATGATAGATATATAGAAGAGTTTACCTCTCCACTCAGCAAATAATAATAGAAATATAGAAGAGTTTACCTCTCCACTCAGCAGGTAATAATAGAAATATAGAAGAGTTTACCTCTCCACTCAGCAGATAATAATAGAAATATAGAAGAGTTTACCTCTCCACTCAGCAAATAATAATAGAAATATAGAAGAGTTTACCTCTCCACTCAGCAGGTAATAATAGAAATATAGAAGAGTTTACCTCTCCGCTCAGCAGATAATAATAGATATATAGAAGAGTTTACCTCTCCACTCAGCAGATAATAGAAATATAGAAGAGTTTACCTCTCCACTCAGCAGATAATAGAAATATAGAAGAGTTTACCTCTCCACTCAGCAGATAATAGAAATATAGAAGAGTTTACCTCTCCGCTCAGCAGATAATAATAGAAATATAGAAGAGTTTACCTCTCCACTCAGCAGATAATAATAGAAATATAGAAGAGTTTACCTCTCCACTCAGCAGATAATAATAGAAATATAGAAGAGTTTACCTCTCCACTCAGCAGATAATAATAGAAATATAGAAGAGTTTACCTCTCCACTCAGCAGATAATAATAGATATATAGAAGAGTTTACCTCTCCACTCAGCAGGGAGATGATCTCCAAGGCGAAGTCGATTATTCTTCTGGTGATCTCTTTCTCCATTCGAGGTTGGTGATTCAGGAGAGGGAACGTAAGAGAACTGGATGATCTGGAGGGATCTAGTCCTGCAGGCGTCTTTATGATATAAAGAGAGGCTTCAAGTCAGAGGGATCATTCATACATTCAGAAAATATTGAGACGCTTTTTTTTTTTTTAGAGCTCCCATCCCCAAATTCACATCCAGGAGCTTCTCTGTCCTCCATCTACATCTATAAGCATTACTATGGCATTTGCCCATCTGCAGATGTAATAGCTCCCGCTCTTGAGGATTGTTACAAGATTTGGGAGGTGTCTATGGGAATTGTCGCCCATTCATTCAGATAAGCATTTGTTAAGTCACACTGATGTGCTCGACCTCTTCCCAACAATCTCAGCTTTTGTTCATCCCCCTGGTCTTGGATGGGGTTGAGGTTTGAACTGTGTGGCCCCAATAAGCCCACAGCATTATCGTCCTCCACCATCTGTACAGGCTCAGTATTGGGGTATCAGGTGCAGTAATAGGGTCACATACGGCAGCAGCGGCTCAGTATTGGGGTCTCAGGTGCAGTAATAGGACACATACGGCAGAGGCTCAGTATTGGGTATCAGGGGCAGTAATAGGGATACATACGGCAGCAGCGGCTCAGTATTGGGGTATCAGGGGCAGTAATAGGGACACATACGGCAGCAGAGGCTCAGTATTGGGGTATCAGGTGTAGTAATATGGACACATACGGCAGCAGAGGCTCAGTATTGGGGTATCAGGTGCAGTAATAGGGTCACATACGGCAGCAGAGCCTCAGTATTGGGGTATCAGGTGCAGTAATAGGGACACATACGGCAGCAGAGGCTCAGTATTGGGGTATCAGGTGCAGTAATAAGGACACATACGGCAGCAGCGGCTCAGTATTGGGGTATCAGGTGCAGTAATAAGGACACATACGGCAGCAGCGGCTCAGTATTGGGGTATCAGGTGCAGTAATAAGGACACATACGGCAGAGGCTCAGTATTGGGGTATCAGGTGCAGTAATAAGGACACATACGGCAGCAGAGGCTCAGTATTGGGGTATCAGGTGCAGTAATAGGGTCAAATACGGCAGCAGCGGCTCAGTATTGGGGTATCAGGTGTAGTAATAGGGACACATACGGCAGCAGCTCAGTATTGGGGTATCAGGTGCAGTAATAAGGACACATACGGCAGCAGCGGCTCAGTATTGGGGTATCAGGGGCAGTAATAAGGACACATACGGCAGCAGCGGCTCTGTATTGGGGCATCAGGAGCAGTAATAGGGACACATACGGCAGCAGCGGCTCAGTATTGGGGTATCAGGAGCAGTAATAGGGTCACATACGGCAGCAGCGGCTCAGTATTGGGGTATCAGGGGCAGTAATATGGACACATACGGCAGCAGCGGCTCAGTATTGGGGTATCAGGTGCAGTAATAGGGACACATACGGCAGCAGCGGCTCAGTATTGGGGTATCAGGTGCAGTAATAGGGACACATACGGCAGCAGCGGCTCAGTGTTGAGGTATCAGGTGCAGTAATAGGGACACATACGGCAGCAGCGGCTCAGTATTGGGGTATCAGGTGCAGTAATAGGGTCACATACGGCAGCAGCGGCTCAGTATTGGGGTATCAGGTGCAGTAATAGGGACACATACGGCAGCAGCGGCTCAGTATTGGGGTATCAGGGGCAGTAATAGGGACACATATGGCAGCAGCGGCTCAGTATTGGGGTATCAGGTGTAGTAATAAGGACACATACAGCAGCAGCGGCTCAGTATTGGGGTATCAGGTGCAGTAATAGGGACACATACGGCAGCAGAGGCTCAGTATTGGGGTATCAGGTGCAGTAATAGGGACACATACGGCAGCAGCGGCTCAGTATTGTGGTGTTAGGTGCAGTAATAGGGACACATATGGCAGCAGAGGCTCAGTATTGGGGTATCAGGTGCAGTAATAGGGACACATACGGCAGCAGCGGCTCGGTATTGGGGTATCAGGGGCAGTAATAGGGACACATACGGCAGCAGCGGCTCAGTATCGGGGTATCAGGTCTAGTAATAGGGACACATACGGCAGCAGCGGCTCAGTATTGGGGTATCGGGTGCAGTAATAGGGACACATACGGCAGCAGTGGCTCAGTATTGAGGTATCAGGTGCAGTAATAGGGACACATACGGCAGCAGCGGCTCAGTATTGGGGTATCAGGTGCAGTAATAGGGACACATACGGCAGCAGCGGCTCAGTATTGGGGTATCAGGTGCAGTAATAGGGACATTTACGGCAGCAGCGGCTCAGTATTGGGGTATCAGGTGCAGTAATAGGGACACATACGGCAGCAGCGGCTCAGTATTGGGGTATCAGGGGCAGTAATAGGGACACATACGGCAGCAGCGGCTCAGTATTGGGGTATCAGGTGCAGTAATAGGGACACATACGGCAGCAGCGGCTCAGTATTGGGGTATCAGGTGCAGTAATAGGGACACATACGGCAGCAGAGGCTCAGTATTGGGGTATCAGGGGCAGTAATAAGGACACATACGGCAGCAGTGGCTCAGTATTGGGGTATCAGGTGCAGTAATAGGGACACATACGGCAGCAGCGGCTCAGTATTGGGGTATCAGGTGCAGTAATAGGGACATTTACGGCAGCAGCGGCTCAGTATTGGGGTATCAGGTGCAGTAATAGGGACACATACGGCAGCAGCGGCTCAGTATTGGGGTATCAGGGGCAGTAATAGGGACACATACGGCAGCAGCGGCTCAGTATTGGGGTATCAGGTGCAGTAATATGGACACATACGGCAGCAGCGGCTCAGTATTGGGGTATCAGGGGCAGTAATAAGGACACATACGGCAGCAGCGGCTCTGTATTGGGGCATCAGGAGCAGTAATAGGGACACATACGGCAGCAGCGGCTCAGTATTGGGGTATCAGGGGCAGTAATAGGGACACATACGGCAGCAGCGGCTCAGTATTGGGGTATCAGGAGCAGTAATATGGACACATACGGCAGCAGAGGCTCAGTATTGGGGTATCAGGTGCAGTAATAGGGACACATACGGCAGCAGCGGCTCAGTATTGGGGTATCAGGGGCAGTAATAGGGACACATACGGCAGCAGCGGCTCAGTGTTGAGGTATCAGGTGCAGTAATAAGGACACATACGGCAGCAGCGGCTCAGTATTGGGGTATCAGGTGCAGTAATAGGGACACATACGGCAGCAGAGGCTCAGTATCGGGGTATCAGGTGTAGTAATAAGGACACATACGGCAGCAGCGGCTCAGTATTGGGGTATCAGGTGCAGTAATAGGGACACATACGGCAGCAGAGGCTCAGTATTGGGGTATCAGGTGCAGTAATAGGGACACATACGGCAGCAGCGGCTCAGTATTGGGGTATCAGGGGCAGTAATAGGGACACATACGGCAGCAGAGGCTCAGTATTGGGGTATCAGGTGCAGTAATAGGGACACATACGGCAGCAGCGGCTCAGTATTGGGGTATCGGGTGCAGTAATAAGGACACATACGGCAGCAGCGGCTCAGTATTGGGGTATCAGGTGCAGTAATAGGGACACATACGGCAGCAGCGGCTCAGTATTGGGGTATCAGGGGCAGTAATAGGGACACATACGGCAGCAGAGGCTCAGTATTGGGGTATCAGGTGCAGTAATAGGGACACATACGGCAGCAGCGGCTCAGTATTGGGGTATCAGGGGCAGTAATAGGGACACATACGGCAGCAGAGGCTCAGTATTGGGGTATCAGGTGTAGTAATAGGGACACATACGGCAGCAGCGGCTCAGTATTGGGGTATCAGGTGCAGTAATAGGGACACATACGGCAGCAGCGGCTCAGTATTGGGGTATCAGGGGCAGTAATAGGGACACATACGGCAGCAGAGGCTCAGTATTGGGGTATCAGGTGCAGTAATAGGGACACATACGGCAGCAGCGGCTCAGTATTGGGGTATCAGGGGCAGTAATAGGGACACATACGGCAGCAGAGGCTCAGTATTGGGGTATCAGGTGTAGTAATAGGGACACATACGGCAGCAGAGGCTCAGTATTGGGGTATCAGGGGCAGTAATAGGGACACATACAGCAGCAGCGGCTCAGTATTGGGGTATCAGGTGCAGTAATAAGGACACATACGGCAGCAGCGGCTCAGTATTGGGGTATCAGGTGCAGTAATAGGGACACATACGGCAGCAGTGACTCAGTATTGGGGTATCAGGTGCAGTAATAAGGACACATACGGCAGCAGTGGCTCAGTATTGGGGTATCAGGTGCAGTAATAGGACACATACGGCAGCAGCGGCTCAGTATTGGGGTATCAGGTGCAGTAATAGGGACACATACGGCAGCAGCGGCTCAGTATTGGGGTATCGGGTGCAGTAATAAGGACACATACGGCAGCAGCGGCTCAGTATTGGGGTATCAGGTGCAGTAATAGGGACACATACGGCAGCAGCGGCTCAGTATTGGGGTATCAGGGGCAGTAATAGGGACACATACGGCAGCAGCGGGTCAGTATTGGGGTATCAGGTGCAGTAATAGGGACACATACGGCAGCAGAGGCTCAGTATTGGGGTATCAGGGGCAGTAATAGGGTCACATACGGCAGCAGCGGCTCAGTATTGGGGTATCAGGTGCAGTAATAGGGACACATACAGCAGCAGCGGCTCAGTATTGGGGTATCAGGGGCAGTAATAGGGACACATACGGCAGCAGAGGCTCAGTATTGGGGTATCAGGTGCAGTAATAGGGACACATACGGCAGAGGCTCAGTATTGGGGTATCAGGTGCAGTAATAAGGACACATACGGCAGCAGTGGCTCAGTATTGGGGTATCAGGGGCAGTAATAGGGACACATACGGCAGCAGAGGCTCAGTATTGGGGTATCAGGGGCAGTAATAAGGACACATACAGCAGAGGCTCAGTATTGGGGTATCAGGTGCAGTAATATGGACACATACGGCAGCAGCGGCTCAGTATTGGGGTATCAGGTGCAGTAATAGGGACACATACGGCAGCAGAGGCTCAGTATTGGGGTATCAGGTGCAGTAATAGGGACACATACGGCAGCAGCGGCTCAGTATTGGGGTATCAGGTGTAGTAATAGGGACACATACGGCAGCAGCGGCTCAGTATTGTGGTATCAGGTGCAGTAATAGGGACACATACGGCAGCAGCAGCTCAGTATTGGGGTATCAGGGGCAGTAATAGGGACACATACGGCAGCAGCGGCTCAGTATTGGGGTATCAGGGGCAGTAATAGGGACACATACGGCAGCAGAGGCTCAGTATTGGGGTATCAGGGGCAGTAATAGGGACACATACGGCAGCAGAGGCTCAGTATTGGGGTATCAGGGGCAGTAATATGGACACATACGGCAGCAGCGGCTCAGTATTGGGGTATCAGGGGCAGTAATAGGGACACATACGGCAGCAGCGGCTCAGTATTGGGGTATCAGGTGTAGTAATAAGGACACATACGGCAGCAGCGGCTCAGTATTGGGGTATCAGGGGCAGTAATAGGGACACATACGGCAGCAGCGGCTCAGTATTGGGGTATCAGGTGTAGTAATAAGGACACATATGGCAGCAGCGGCTCAGTATTGGGGTATCAGGGGCAGTAATAGGGACACATACGGCAGCAGCGGCTCAGTATTGTGGTGTTAGGTGCAGTAATAGGGACACATACGGCAGCAGCGGCTCAGTATTGGGGTATCAGGGGCAGTAATAGGGACACATACGGCAGCAGCGGCTCAGTGTTGAGGTATCAGGGGCAGTAATAGGGATACATGCGGCAGCAGCGGCTCAGTATTGGGGTATCAGGTGCAGTAATAGGGACACATACGGCAGCAGCGGCTCAGTATTGGGGTATCAGGGGCAGTAATAGGGACACATACGGCAGCAGAGGCTCAGTATTGGGGTATCAGGTGCAGTAATAGGGACACATACGGCAGCAGAGGCTCAGTATTGGGGTATCAGGTGCAGTAATAGGGACACATACGGCAGCAGCGGCTCAGTATTGGGGTATCAGGGGCAGTAATAGGGACACATACGGCAGCAGAGGCTCAGTATTGGGGTATCAGGTGCAGTAATAGGGACACATACGGCAGCAGTGGCTCAGTATTGGGGTATCAGGTGCAGTAATATGGACACATACGGCAGCAGCGGCTCGGTATTGGGGTATCAGGGGCAGTAATAGGGACACATACGGCAGCAGCGGCTCAGTATCGGGGTATCAGGGGCAGTAATAGGGACACATACGGCAGCAGCGGCTCAGTATCGGGGTATCAGGTGTAGTAATAGGGACACATACGGCAGCAGCGGCTCAGTATTGGGGTATCAGGGGCAGTAATAAGGACACATACGGCAGCAGCGGCTCAGTATTGGGGTATCGGGTGCAGTAATAAGGACACATACGGCAGCAGCGGCTCAGTATTGGGGTATCAGGTGCAGTAATAGGGACACATACGGCAGCAGCGGCTCAGTATTGGGGTATCAGGGGCAGTAATAGGGACACATACGGCAGCAGCGGCTCAGTATTGGGGTATCAGGTGCAGTAATAAGGACACATACAGCAGCAGCGGCTCAGTATTGGGGTATCAGGTGCAGTAATAGGGACACATACGGCAGCAGAGGCTCAGTATTGGGGTATCAGGGGCAGTAATAGGGTCACATACGGCAGCAGCGGCTCAGTATTGGGGTATCAGGTGCAGTAATAGGGACACATACAGCAGCAGCGGCTCAGTATTGGGGTATCAGGGGCAGTAATAGGGACACATACGGCAGCAGAGGCTCAGTATTGGGGTATCAGGTGCAGTAATAGGGACACATACGGCAGCAGCGGCTCAGTATTGGGGTATCAGGTGCAGTAATAGGGACACATACGGCAGCAGAGGCTCAGTATTGGGGTATCAGGGGCAGTAATAGGGACACATACGGCAGCAGCGGCTCAGTATTGGGGTATCAGGTGCAGTAATAAGGACACATACAGCAGCAGCGGCTCAGTATTGGGGTATCAGGTGCAGTAATAGGGACACATACGGCAGCAGAGGCTCAGTATTGGGGTATCAGGGGCAGTAATAGGGTCACATACGGCAGCAGCGGCTCAGTATTGGGGTATCAGGTGCAGTAATAGGGACACATACAGCAGCAGCGGCTCAGTATTGGGGTATCAGGGGCAGTAATAGGGACACATACGGCAGCAGAGGCTCAGTATTGGGGTATCAGGTGCAGTAATAAGGACACATACGGCAGCAGCGGCTCAGTATTGGGGTATCAGGTGTAGTAATAGGGACACATACGGCAGCAGCGGCTCAGTATTGGGGTATCAGGGGCAGTAATAGGGACACATACGGCAGCAGCGGCTCAGTATTGGGGTATCAGGTGCAGTAATAGGGACACATACGGCAGCAGCGGCTCAGTATTGGGGTATCAGGTGCAGTAATAGGGACACATACGGCAGCAGAGGCTCAGTATTGGGGTATCAGGTGCAGTAATAAGGACACATACGGCAGCAGCGGCTCAGTATTGGGGTATCAGGGGCAGTAATAGGGACATACAGCAGAGGCTCAGTATTGGGGTATCAGGTGCAGTAATATGGACACATACGGCAGCAGCGGCTCAGTATTGGGGTATCAGGTGCAGTAATAGGGACACATACGGCAGCAGAGGCTCAGTATTGGGGTATCAGGTGCAGTAATAGGGACACATACGGCAGCGGCTCAGTATTGGGGTATCAGGTGCAGTAATAGGGACACATACGGCAGCGGCTCAGTATTGGGGTATCAGGTGCAGTAATAAGGACACATACGGCAGCAGCGGCTCAGTATTGGGGTATCAGGGGCAGTAATAGGGACACATACGGCAGCAGCGGCTCAGTATTGGGGTATCAGGGGCAGTAATGAGGACACATACGGCAGCAGCGGCTCAGTATTGGGGTATCAGGTGCAGTAATAGGGACACATACGGCAGAGGCTCAGTATTGGGGTATCAGGGGCAGTAATAGGGACACATACGGCAGCAGCGGCTCAGTATTGGGGTATCAGGGGCAGTAATAAGGACACATACGGCAGCAGCGGCTCAGTATTGGGGTATCAGGTGCAGTAATAGGGACACATACGGCAGCAGCGGCTCAGTGTTGGGGTATCAGGTGCAGTAATAGGGTCACATACGGCAGCAGCGGCTCAGTGTTGGGGTATCAGGTGCAGTAATAGGGACACATGTCAGGAGCGGCTCAGTATTGGGGTATCAGGTGCAGTAATACGGACACATACGGCAGCAGCGGCTCAGTATTGGGGTATCAGGGGCAGTAATAGGGACACATACGGCAGCAGAGGCTCAGTATTGGGGTATCAGGGGCAGTAATAGGGACACATACGGCAGCAGCGGCTCAGTATTGGGGTATCAGGTGCAGTAATAGGGACACATACGGCAGCAGCGGCTCAGTGTTGGGGTATCAGGGGCAGTAATAGGGACACATACGGCAGCAGAGGCTCAGTATTGGGGTATCAGGGGCAGTAATAGGGACACATACGGCAGCAGCGGCTCAGTATTGGGGTATCAGGTGCAGTAATAGGGACACATACGGCAGCAGCGGCTCAGTGTTGGGGTATCAGGGGCAGTAATAGGGACACATACGGCAGCAGAGGCTCAGTATTGGGGTATCAGGGGCAGTAATAGGGACACATACGGCAGCAGCGGCTCAGTATTGGGGTATCAGGGGCAGTAATAAGGACACATACGGCAGCAGCGGCTCAGTATTGGGGTATCAGGTGCAGTAATAAGGACACATACGGCAGTAGCGGCTCAGTATTGGGGTATCAGGGGCAGTAATAGGGACACATACGGCAGCAGCGGCTCAGTATTGGGGTATCAGGGGCAGTAATAAGGACACATACGGCAGCAGCGGCTCAGTATTGGGGTATCAGGTGCAGTAATAGGGACACATACGGCAGCAGCGGCTCAGTATTGGGGTATCAGGGGCAGTAATAGGGACACATACGGCAGCAGCGGCTCAGTATTGGGGTATCAGGTGCAGTAATAAGGACACATACGGCAGCAGAGGCTCAGTATTGGGGTATCAGGGGCAGTAATAGGGACACATACGGCAGCAGCGGCTCAGTATTGGGGTATCAGGGGCAGTAATAAGGACACATACGGCAGCAGCGGCTCAGTATTGGGGTATCAGGTGCAGTAATAGGGACACATACGGCAGCAGCGGCTCAGTGTTGGGGTATCAGGTGCAGTAATAGGGACACATACGGCAGCAGCGGCTCAGTATTGGGGTATCAGGGGCAGTAATAGGGACACATACGGCAGCAGCGGCTCAGTATTGGGGTATCAGGTGCAGTAATAGGGACACATACGGCAGCAGCGGCTCAGTGTTGGGGTATCAGGTGCAGTAATACGGACACATACGGCAGCAGCGGCTCAGTATTGGGGTATCAGGTGCAGTAATAGGGACACATACGGCAGCAGAGGCTCAGTATTGGGGTATCAGGGGCAGTAATAGGGACACATACAGCAGCAGCGGCTCAGTATTGGGGTATCAGGTGCAGTAATAGGGACACATACGGCAGCAGCGGCTCAGTATTGGGGTATCAGGTGCAGTAATAGGGACACATACGGCAGCAGCGGCTCAGTATTGGGGTATGAGGTGCAGTAATAAGGACACATACGGCAGCAGAGGCTCAGTATTGGGGTATCAGGTGCAGTAATAAGGACACATACGGCAGCAGCGGCTCAGTATTCGGGTATCAGGTGCAGTAATAAGGACACATACGGCAGCAGCGGCTCAGTATTGGGGTATCAGGTGCAGTAATAGGGACACATACGGCAGCAGCGGCTCAGTGTTGGGGTATCAGGGGCAGTAATAGGGACACATACGGCAGCAGAGGCTCAGTATTGGGGTATCAGGGGCAGTAATAGGGACACATACGGTAGCAGCGGCTCAGTATTGGGGTATCAGGTGCAGTAATAGGGACACATACGGCAGCAGCGGCTCAGTGTTGGGGTATCAGGTGCAGTAATAGGGACACATACGGCAGCAGAGGCTCAGTATTGGGGTATCAGGGGCAGTAATAAGGACACATACGGCAGCAGCGGCTCAGTATTGGGGTATCAGGTGCAGTAATAGGGACACATACGGCAGCAGCGGCTCAGTATTGGGGTATCAGGGGCAGTAATAGGGACACATACGGCAGCAGCGGCTCAGTATTGGAGTATCAGGGGCAGTAATAGGGACACATACGGCAGCAGCGGCTCAGTATTGGGGTATCAGGTGCAGTAATAGGGACACATACGGCAGCAGCGGCTCAGTGTTGGGGTATCAGGTGCAGTAATAAGGACACATACGGCAGCAGAGGCTCAGTATTGGGGTATCAGGGGCAGTAATAGGGACACATACGGCAGCAGCGGCTCAGTATTGGGGTATCAGGGGCAGTAATAAGGACACATACGGCAGCAGCGGCTCAGTATTGGGGTATCAGGTGCAGTAATAGGGACACATACGGCAGCAGCGGCTCAGTATTGGGGTATCAGGTGCAGTAATAAGGACACATACGGCAGCAGAGGCTCAGTATTGGGGTATCAGGGGCAGTAATAGGGACACATACGGCAGCAGCGGCTCAGTATTGGGGTATCAGGGGCAGTAATAAGGACACATACGGCAGCAGCGGCTCAGTATTGGGGTATCAGGTGCAGTAATAGGGACACATACGGCAGCAGCGGCTCAGTGTTGGGGTATCAGGTGCAGTAATAGGGACACATACGGCAGCAGGGGCTCAGTATTGGGGTATCAGGTGCAGTAATAGGGTCACATATGGCAGCAGCAGCTCAGTATTGGGGTATCAGGTGCAGTAATAGGGACACATACGGCAGCAGCGGCTCAGTGTTGGGGTATCAGGTGCAGTAATAGGGACACATACGGCAGCAGAGGCTCAGTATTGGGGTATCAGGTGCAGTAATAGGGACACATACGGCAGCAGCGGCTCAGTATTGGGGTATCAGGTGCAGTAATAAGGACACATACGGCAGCAGCGGCTCAGTATTGGGGTATCAGGGGCAGTAATAGGGACACATACGGCAGCAGCGGCTCAGTATTGGGGTATCAGGTGCAGTAATAGGGACACATACGGCAGCAGCGGCTCAGTGTTGGGGTATCAGGTGCAGTAATACGGACACATACGGCAGCAGCGGCTCAGTATTGGGGTATCAGGGGCAGTAATAGGGACACATACGGCAGCAGAGGCTCAGTATTGGGGTATCAGGGGCAGTAATAGGGACACATACGGCAGCAGCGGCTCAGTATTGGGGTATCAGGTGCAGTAATAGGGACACATACGGCAGCAGCGGCTCAGTGTTGGGGTATCAGGTGCAGTAATAGGGACACATACGGCAGCAGCGGCTCAGTATTGGGGTATCAGGGGCAGTAATAGGGACACATACGGCAGCAGCGGCTCAGTATTGGGGTATCAGGTGCAGTAATAGGGACACATACGGCAGCAGCGGCTCAGTGTTGGGGTATCAGGTGCAGTAATACGGACACATACGGCAGCAGCGGCTCAGTATTGGGGTATCAGGGGCAGTAATAGGGACACATACGGCAGCAGAGGCTCAGTATTGGGGTATCAGGGGCAGTAATAGGGACACATACGGCAGCAGCGGCTCAGTATTGGGGTATCAGGGGCAGTAATAGGGACACATACGGCAGCAGAGGCTCAGTATTGAGGTATCAGGGGCAGTAATAGGGACACATACGGCAGCAGCGGCTCAGTATTGGGGTATCAGGTGCAGTAATAGGGACACATACGGCAGCAGCGGCTCAGTGTTGGGGTATCAGGGGCAGTAATAGGGACACATACGGCAGCAGAGGCTCAGTATTGGGGTATCAGGGGCAGTAATAGGGACACATACGGCAGCAGCGGCTCAGTATTGGGGTATCAGGGGCAGTAATAAGGACACATACGGCAGCAGCGGCTCAGTATTGGGGTATCAGGTGCAGTAATAAGGACACATACGGCAGTAGCGGCTCAGTATTGGGGTATCAGGGGCAGTAATAGGGACACATACGGCAGCAGCGGCTCAGTATTGGGGTATCAGGGGCAGTAATAAGGACACATACGGCAGCAGCGGCTCAGTATTGGGGTATCAGGTGCAGTAATAGGGACACATACGGCAGCAGCGGCTCAGTATTGGGGTATCAGGGGCAGTAATAGGGACACATACGGCAGCAGCGGCTCAGTATTGGGGTATCAGGTGCAGTAATAAGGACACATACGGCAGCAGAGGCTCAGTATTGGGGTATCAGGGGCAGTAATAGGGACACATACGGCAGCAGCGGCTCAGTATTGGGGTATCAGGGGCAGTAATAAGGACACATACGGCAGCAGCGGCTCAGTATTGGGGTATCAGGTGCAGTAATAGGGACACATACGGCAGCAGCGGCTCAGTGTTGGGGTATCAGGTGCAGTAATAGGGACACATACGGCAGCAGCGGCTCAGTATTGGGGTATCAGGGGCAGTAATAGGGACACATACGGCAGCAGCGGCTCAGTATTGGGGTATCAGGTGCAGTAATAGGGACACATACGGCAGCAGCGGCTCAGTGTTGGGGTATCAGGTGCAGTAATACGGACACATACGGCAGCAGCGGCTCAGTATTGGGGTATCAGGTGCAGTAATAGGGACACATACGGCAGCAGAGGCTCAGTATTGGGGTATCAGGTGCAGTAATAGGGACACATACGGCAGCAGCGGCTCAGTATTGGGGTATCAGGGGCAGTAATAGGGACACATACAGCAGCAGCGGCTCAGTATTGGGGTATCAGGTGCAGTAATAGGGACACATACGGCAGCAGCGGCTCAGTATTGGGGTATCAGGTGCAGTAATAGGGACACATACGGCAGCAGCGGCTCAGTATTGGGGTATGAGGTGCAGTAATAAGGACACATACGGCAGCAGAGGCTCAGTATTGGGGTATCAGGTGCAGTAATAAGGACACATACGGCAGCAGCGGCTCAGTATTCGGGTATCAGGTGCAGTAATAAGGACACATACGGCAGCAGCGGCTCAGTATTGGGGTATCAGGTGCAGTAATAGGGACACATACGGCAGCAGCGGCTCAGTGTTGGGGTATCAGGGGCAGTAATAGGGACACATACGGCAGCAGAGGCTCAGTATTGGGGTATCAGGGGCAGTAATAGGGACACATACGGTAGCAGCGGCTCAGTATTGGGGTATCAGGTGCAGTAATAGGGACACATACGGCAGCAGCGGCTCAGTGTTGGGGTATCAGGTGCAGTAATAGGGACACATACGGCAGCAGAGGCTCAGTATTGGGGTATCAGGGGCAGTAATAAGGACACATACGGCAGCAGCGGCTCAGTATTGGGGTATCAGGTGCAGTAATAGGGACACATACGGCAGCAGCGGCTCAGTATTGGGGTATCAGGGGCAGTAATAGGGACACATACGGCAGCAGCGGCTCAGTATTGGAGTATCAGGGGCAGTAATAGGGACACATACGGCAGCAGCGGCTCAGTATTGGGGTATCAGGTGCAGTAATAGGGACACATACGGCAGCAGCGGCTCAGTGTTGGGGTATCAGGTGCAGTAATAGGGACACATACGGCAGCAGCGGCTCAGTATTGGGGTATCAGGGGCAGTAATAGGGACACATACGGCAGCAGCGGCTCAGTATTGGGGTATCAGGGGCAGTAATAGGGACACATACGGCAGCAGCGGCTCAGTGTTGGGGTATCAGGTGTAGTAATAGGGACACATACGGCAGAGGCTCAGTATTGGAGTATCAGGGGCAGTAATAGGGTTACATACGGCAGCAGCGGCTCAGTATTGGGGTATCAGGGGCAGTAATAAGGACACATACGGCAGCAGCGGCTCAGTATTCGGGTATCAGGTGCAGTAATAGGGACACATACGGCAGCAGCGGCTCAGTATTGGGGTATCAGGTGCAGTAATAAGGACACATATGGCAGCAGCGGCTCAGTATTGGGGTATCAGGTGCAGTAATAGGGACACATACGGCAGCAGCGGCTCAGTATTGGGGTATCAGGTGCAGTAATAAGGACACATACGGCAGCAGCGGCTCAGTATTGGGGTATCAGGTGCAGTAATAGGGTCACATACGGCAGCAGCGGCTCAGTATTGGGGTATCAGGGGCAGTAATAGGGACACATACGGCAGCAGCGGCTCAGTATTGGGGTATCAGGTGCAGTAATAGGGACACATACGGCAGCAGAGGCTCAGTATTGGGGTATCAGGTGTAGTAATAGGGTCACATACGGCAGCAGAGGCTCAGTATTGGGGTATCAGGGGCAGTAATAGGGACACATACGGCAGCAGCGGCTCAGTATTGGGGTATCAGGTGCAGTAATAAGGACACATATGGCAGCAGCGGCTCAGTATTGGGGTATCAGGTGCAGTAATAAGGACACATACGGCAGCAGCGGCTCAGTATTGGGGTATCAGGTGCAGTAATAAGGACACATACGGCAGCAGCGGCTCAGTATTGGGGTATCAGGTGCAGTAATAGGGTCACATACGGCAGCAGCGGCTCAGTATTGGGGTATCAGGGGCAGTAATAGGGACACATACGGCAGCAGCGGCTCAGTATTGGGGTATCAGGTGCAGTAATAGGGACACATACGGCAGCAGAGGCTCAGTATTGGGGTATCAGGTGTAGTAATAGGGTCACATACGGCAGCAGCGGCTCAGTATTGGTGTATCAGGTGCAGTAATAGGGACACATACGGCAGCAGAGGCTCAGTATTGGGGTATCAGGTGTAGTAATAGGGACACATACGGCAGCAGCGGCTCAGTATTGGGGTATCAGGTGCAGTAATAAGGACACATACGGCAGCAGCGGCTCAGTATTGGGGTATCAGGTGCAGTAATAAGGACACATACGGCAGCAGCGGCTCAGTATTGGGGTATCAGGTGCAGTAATAAGGACACATACGGCAGCAGCGGCTCAGTATTGGGGTATCAGGTGCAGTAATAAGGACACATACGGCAGCAGCGGCTCAGTATTGGGGTATCAGGGGCAGTAATAGGGACACATACGGCAGCAGCGGCTCAGTATTGGGGTATCGGGTGCAGTAATAAGGACACATACGGCAGCAGAGGCTCAGTATTGGGGTATCAGGTGCAGTAATAGGGACACATACGGCAGCAGAGGCTCAGTATTGGGGTATCAGGTGCAGTAATAGGGACACATACGGCAGCAGCGGCTCAGTATTGGGGTATCAGGTGCAGTAATAGGGACACATACGGCAGCAGAGGCTCAGTATTGGGGCATCAGGTGCAGTAATAAGGACACATACGGCAGCAGCGGCTCAGTATTGGGGTATCAGGGGCAGTAATAGGGACACATACGGCAGCTGCGGCTCAGTATTGGGGTATCAGGTGCAGTAATAGGGACACATACGGCAGCAGCGGCTCAGTATTGGGGTATCAGGTGCAGTAATAGGGACACATACGGCAGCAGCGGCTCAGTATTGGGGTATCAGGGGCAGTAATAGGGACACATACGGCAGCAGCGGCTCAGTATTGGGGTATCAGGTGCAGTAATAGGGTCACATACGGCAGCAGAGGCTCAGTATTGGGGTATCAGGTGCAGTAATAGGGACACATACGGCAGCAGAGGCTCAGTATTGGGGTATCAGGGGCAGTAATAGGGACACATACGGCAGCAGAGGCTCAGTATTGGGGTATCAGGTGCAGTAATAAGGACACATACGGCAGCAGCGGCTCAGTATTGGGGTATCAGCAGGATGAGGAGGTTGTGCAGGTTGGGAATAGATGGTTATGGTGCTGGAATATGAGAAATGAAACGTGTCTTTGTTGTTTTCTCTGCAGACGAGTTGTAGCTGGAGAAGTTGTCATGTCGGTCTGGGCCAGATGTGACGACTCCATCAGAGAACGTCAGACATCATCTATAACCACGCTGTAGAGCCGGCATCTACCACTGACCATATGGCGGTAATATCCATGGTGGTCATATATAGAGATTATGGTCAGTAATAGTGCGGTCATCTGCTCAGGGTCTCCCCCACTATTAGTGCGGTTACCTGGTTAGCGGCCACTCAGAAGCTTCGCCCCCCGGACCCCAGTCTTAGGTCGCCCCTGGTGAGTCCGCCCGCACAATGGCGCCCAATGCTGCCCAGCGGCCTCTTACCTTGTCCCGGAGCCGCCACATAACAGCCGGGAGGGGAGGAGCCGTGCGCGGCCCGTGGTCACTGGGGAGGAGCCGTGCGCGGCCCGTGGTCACTGGGGAGGAGCTACTTATACGTCCAACGTACACAGCACCTGCCCGCGCCGCACAAGCTGAAGGTAGAGGCTAAATCCAAGTCGGCTAAAGGACCTCTGCCCATGTGACCGGAAGGGGCGGTGCCTCTTCCTCCATAGAACAGACAGAGCACACACGAGGAAGCTGTGGATGTCATGGCGGGATTTCGTGCAGGATTTGGTTTTGGAATGTTTTGTGCAGGATTTGCCTCTTCCTCCATAGAGCAGAGCAGACAGGAGGAGGCTGTGGATGTCATGGCTGGATTTCGAGGATTTTTGTGCAAGATTTGGGGTATTATGGGGGTCATTCTCCAAAGTCATAGATCAGGTAAGTGGGAGTCTGCCTGGGGAGAATGGGGTGGTGTTGCTTGCATGGGGCTGCTGGGGAGAATGGGGTGTTGCTTGCATGGGGCTGCTGGGGAGAATGGGGTGGTGATGCTTGCATGGGGCTGCCTGGGGAGAATGGGGTGATGATGCTTGCATGGGGCTGCTTGGGGAGAATGGGGTGATGTTGCTTGCATGGGGCTGCCTGGGGAGAATGGGGGGTGTTGCTTGCATGGGGCTGCCTGGGGAGAATGGGGGGTGTTGCTTGCATGGGGCTGCCTGGGGAGAATGGGGGGGTGTTGCTTGCATGGGGCTGCCTGGGGAGAATGGGGTGATGTTGCTTGCATGGGGCTGCTTGGGGAGAATGGGGTGATGTTGCTTGCATGGGGCTGCTTGGGGAGAATGGGGTGATGCTTGCTTGGGGAGAATGGGGTGATGCTTGCATGGGGCTGCTTGGAGAGAATGGGGTGATGTTGCTTGCATGGGGCTGCCAGGGGAGAATGGGGTGATGTTGCTTGCATGGGGCTGCCTGGGGAGAATGGGGTGATGTTGCTTGCATGGGGCTGCCTGGGGAGAATGGGGTGATGTTGCTTGCATGGGGCTGCCTGGGGAGAATGGGGTGATGTTGCTTGCATGGGGCTGCCTGGGGAGAATGGGGTGATGTTGCTTGCATGGGGCTGCCTGGGGAGAATGGGGTGATGTTGCTTGCATGGGGCTGCCTGGGGAGAATGGGGTGATGTTGCTTGCATGGGGCTGCCTGGGGAGAATGGGGTGTTGCTTGCATGGGGCAGCTGGGGAGAATGGGGTGGTGATGCTTGCATGGGGCTGCTGGGGAGAATGGGGGGTGTTGCTTGCATGGGGCTGCCTGGGGAGAATGGGGGGTGTTGCTTGCATGGGGCTGCCTGGGGAGAATGGGGGGGTGTTGCTTGCCTGGGGAGAATGGGGGGGTGTTGCTTGCATGGGGCTGCCTGGGGAGAATGGGGTGATGTTGCTTGCATGGGGCTGCTTGGGGAGAATGGGGTGATGTTGCTTGCATGGGGCTGCTTGGGGAGAATGGGGTGATGCTTGCTTGGGGAGAATGGGGTGATGCTTGCATGGGGCTGCTTGGAGAGAATGGGGTGATGTTGCTTGCATGGGGCTGCCAGGGGAGAATGGGGTGATGTTGCTTGCATGGGGCTGCCTGGGGAGAATGGGGTGATGTTGCTTGCATGGGGCTGCCTGGGGAGAATGGGGTGATGTTGCTTGCATGGGGCTGCCTGGGGAGAATGGGGTGATGTTGCTTGCATGGGGCTGCCTGGGGAGAATGGGGTGGTGTTGCTTGCATGGGGCTGCCTGGAGAGAATGGGGTGATGTTGCTTGCATGGGGCTGCCTGGGGAGAATGGGGTGATGTTGCTTGCATGGGGCTGCCTGGGGAGAATGGGGTGATGTTGCTTGCATGGGGCTGCCTGGGGAGAATGGGGTGATGTTGCTTGCATGGGGCTGCCTGGGGAGAATGGGGTGATGTTGCTTGCATGGGGCTGCCTGGGGAGAATGGGGTGATGTTGCTTGCATGGGGCTGCCTGGGGAGAATGGGGTGATGTTGCTTGCATGGGGCTGCCTGGGGAGAATGGGGTGATGTTGCTTGCATGGGGCTGCCTGGGGAGAACGGGGTGATGTTGCTTGCATGGGGCTGCTTGGGGAGAACGGGGTGATGTTGCTTGCATGGGGCTGCCTGGGGAGAATGGGGGGGTGTTGCTTGCATGGGGCTGCCTGGGGAGAATGGGGTGATGATGCTTGCATGGGGCTGCTTGGGGAGAATGGGGTGATGTTGCTTGCATGGGGCTGCTTGGGGAGAATGGGGGTGTTGCTTGCATGGGGCTGCCTGGGGAGAATGGGGGGGGGGTGTTGCTTGCATGGGGCTGCCTGGGGAGAATGGGGGGGTGTTGCTTGCATGGGGCTGCCTGGGGAGAATGGGGGGGTGTTGCTTGCATGGGGCTGCTTGGGGAGAATGGGGTGATGTTGCTTGCATGGGGCTGCTTGGGGAGAATGGGGTGATGTTGCTTGCATGGGGCTGCTTGGGGAGAATGGGGTGATGTTGCTTGCATGGGGCTGCTTGGGGAGAATGGGGTGATGCTTGCTTGGGGAGAATGGGGTGATGCTTGCATGGGGCTGCTTGGAGAGAATGGGGTGATGTTGCTTGCATGGGGCTGCCAGGGGAGAATGGGGTGATGTTGCTTGCATGGGGCTGCCTGGGGAGAATGGGGTGATGTTGCTTGCATGGGGCTGCCTGGGGAGAATGGGGTGATGTTGCTTGCATGGGGCTGCCTGGGGAGAATGGGGTGATGTTGCTTGCATGGGGCTGCCTGGGGAGAATGGGGTGATGTTGCTTGCATGGGGCTGCCTGGGGAGAATGGGGTGATGTTGCTTGCATGGGGCTGCCTGGGGAGAATGGGGTGTTGCTTGCATGGGGCAGCTGGGGAGAATGGGGTGGTGATGCTTGCATGGGGCTGCTGGGGAGAATGGGGGGGTGTTGCTTGCATGGGGCTGCCTGGGGAGAATGGGGGGTGTTGCTTGCATGGGGCTGCCTGGGGAGAATGGGGGGGTGTTGCTTGCCTGGGGAGAATGGGGGGGTGTTGCTTGCATGGGGCTGCCTGGGGAGAATGGGGTGATGTTGCTTGCATGGGGCTGCTTGGGGAGAATGGGGTGATGTTGCTTGCATGGGGCTGCTTGGGGAGAATGGGGTGATGTTGCTTGCATGGGGCTGCTTGGGGAGAATGGGGTGATGCTTGCTTGGGGAAAATGGGGTGATGCTTGCATGGGGCTGCTTGGAGAGAATGGGGTGATGTTGCTTGCATGGGGCTGCCAGGGGAGAATGGGGTGATGTTGCTTGCATGGGGCTGCCTGGGGAGAATGGGGTGATGTTGCTTGCATGGGGCTGCCTGGGGAGAATGGGGTGATGTTGCTTGCATGGGGCTGCCTGGGGAGAATGGGGTGATGTTGCTTGCATGGGGCTGCCTGGGGAGAATGGGGTGGTGTTGCTTGCATGGGGCTGCCTGGAGAGAATGGGGTGGTGTTGCTTGCATGGGGCTGCCTGGGGAGAATGGGGTGATGTTGCTTGCATGGGGCTGCCTGGGGAGAATGGGGTGATGTTGCTTGCATGGGGCTGCCTGGGGAGAATGGGGTGATGTTGCTTGCATGGGGCTGCCTGGGGAGAATGGGGTGATGTTGCTTGCATGGGGCTGCCTGGGGAGAATGGGGTGATGTTGCTTGCATGGGGCTGCCTGGGGAGAATGGGGTGATGTTGCTTGCATGGGGCTGCCTGGGGAGAATGGGGTGATGTTGCTTGCATGGGGCTGCCTGGGGAGAATGGGGTGATGTTGCTTGCATGGGGCTGCCTGGGGAGAACGGGGTGATGTTGCTTGCATGGGGCTGCTTGGGGAGAACGGGGTGATGTTGCTTGCATGGGGCTGCCTGGGGAGAATGGGGGGGTGTTGCTTGCATGGGGCTGCCTGGGGAGAATGGGGTGATGATGCTTGCATGGGGCTGCTTGGGGAGAATGGGGTGATGCTTGCTTGGGGAAAATGGGGTGATGCTTGCATGGGGCTGCTTGGAGAGAATGGGGTGATGTTGCTTGCATGGGGCTGCCAGGGGAGAATGGGGTGATGTTGCTTGCATGGGGCTGCCTGGGGAGAATGGGGTGATGTTGCTTGCATGGGGCTGCCTGGGGAGAATGGGGTGATGTTGCTTGCATGGGGCTGCCTGGGGAGAATGGGGTGATGTTGCTTGCATGGGGCTGCCTGGGGAGAATGGGGTGATGTTGCTTGCATGGGGCTGCCTGGGGAGAATGGGGTGATGTTGCTTGCATGGGGCTGCCTGGGGAGAATGGGGTGATGTTGCTTGCATGGGGCTGCCTGGGGAGAACGGGGTGATGTTGCTTGCATGGGGCTGCTTGGGGAGAACGGGGTGATGTTGCTTGCATGGGGCTGCCTGGGGAGAATGGGGGGGTGTTGCTTGCATGGGGCTGCCTGGGGAGAATGGGGTGATGATGCTTGCATGGGGCTGCTTGGGGAGAATGGGGTGATGTTGCTTGCATGGGGCTGCTTGGGGAGAATGGGGGTGTTGCTTGCATGGGGCTGCCTGGGGAGAATGGGGGGGGGTGTTGCTTGCATGGGGCTGCCTGGGGAGAATGGGGGGGTGTTGCTTGCATGGGGCTGCCTGGGGAGAATGGGGGGGTGTTGCTTGCATGGGGCTGCTTGGGGAGAATGGGGTGGTGTTGCTTGCATGGGGCTGCTTGGGGAGAATGGGGTGATGCTTGCATGGGGCTGCTTGGAGAGAATGGGGTGATGCTTGCATGGGGCTGCCAGGGGAGAATGGGGTGATGTTGCTTGCATGGGGCTGCCTGGGGAGAATGGGGTGATGTTGCTTGCATGGGGCTGCTTGGGGAGAATGGGGTGATGTTGCTTGCATGGGGCTGCCTGGGGAGAATGGGGTGATGTTGCTTGCATGGGGCTGCTTGGGGAGAATGGGGTGATGCTTGCATGGGGGTGATGTTGCTTGCATGGGGCTGCCAGGGGAGAATGGGGTGATGTTGCTTGCATGGGGCTGCCTGGGGAGAATGGGGGGGGGTGCTTGCATGGGGCTGCCTGGGGAGAATGGGGCTGATGTTACTCGCATGGGTCTGTGTGGTGTGCAGGTCAGTGTGTGTGATGTCACTTGCGGTGGGGGGGTGCAGGAAAGTATAGTGCTACGTGTGTGGGGGCGAACAGGGGAGGGGATGAATGATGATGGAGATCTGAGGGATTGATATTACTTAGCATGAGAATCTCTGCCTGGTGGTGAGGGGTCGGTCCTGTTTGTTTTTTTTTTTTTTTTTTTTTTTTTTTTTTTTTTTTTTTTTAATATACATAAAATGTGTTCTCATTAATATTATTGGGGACACATGCTGTCAGGTTGATGACTGAGCTATGACCTCTGGGAGCGAAGCAGCTTTACAACAATGTCTCCAGATCCCTGACTTTATTCTCCCCTCGCACGCTGTGCTGGTCAGTATTAGCCCGGTGGCCACTGGTGTCAGCCACTACTTGTATCCAGTTTTCTGCATGATTTTTTTTCTGTTTTATTCTAGGTATTGTGACTTTTCCCCATCCTGTGCCCCCCAGAGCAGTGACCTCCCTGCAGATGTCATTTCATCACTGGACTTCTTTTCACCAAGTGGAATGGCGGTGCCCCCACAATCCATGTGAGGATCCAAAGGGATGACACTGTGGGCGTCTGATAATGTCAGATAGATGAGTATAATTACTAAATTGTCTCCCTCCCCCGCTCTCCGTCTCCCTCCCCCGCTCTCCGTCTCCCTCCCCCGCTCTCCGTCTCCCTCCCCCGCTCTCCGTCTCCCTCCCCCGCTCTCCGTCTCCCTCCCCCGCTCTCCGTCTCCCTCCCCCGCTCTCCGTCTCCCTCCCCCGCTCTCCGTCTCCCTCCCCCGCTCTCCGTCTCCCTCCCCCGCTCTCCGTCTCCCTCCCCCGCTCTCCGTCTCCCTCCCCCGCTCTCCGTCTCCCTCCCCCGCTCTCCGTCTCCCTCCCCCGCTCTCCGTCTCCCTCCCCCGCTCTCCGTCTCCCTCCCCCGCTCTCCGTCTCCCTCCCCCGCTCTCCGTCTCCCTCCCCCGCTCTCCGTCTCCCTCCCCCGCTCTCCGTCTCCCTCCCCCGCTCTCCGTCTCCCTCCCCCGCTCTCCGTCTCCCTCCCCCGCTCTCCGTCTCCCCCTGTTAAAGGGAACCTGTCACCCCCAAAATCGATGGTAAGCTAAGCCCACCAGCGTCAGGGGCTTATCCTACAGCATTCTGTAATGCTGTAGTTAAGCCTCCAATGTATCTTAAAAGATGAGAAAAAGAGGTTATATTATACTCACGCTGGCGGTCCGATCCAAGTCGCGGTCCGGTCCTGGGCCTCCCATCTTAATAGGATGACTTCCTCTTCTTGTCTTCACGCTGTGGTGCGCAGGCGCCTGGAAAGGTCAGAGGGGCCTGCACACTGCAGTACTTTGTGCTGGAGCCGCAGCGTGAAGACACGAAGAGGACCAAAACAAAAGTCAAGGGTGCTCACTATACTTAGGCAGGGGTGCTCTGGAGAAAAAGAGTCCAATATTCAGGTCCTTCTCAAAAAATTAGCATATAGTGTTAAATTTCATTATTTACCATAATGTAATGATTACAATTAAACTTTCATATATTATAGATTCATTATCCACCAACTGAAATTTGTCAGGTCTTTTATTGTTTTAATACTGATGATTTTGGCCTACAACTCCTGATAACCCAAAAAACCTGTCTCAATAAATTAGCATATCAAGAAAAGGTTCTCTAAACGACCTATTACCCTAATCTTCTGAATCAACTAATTAACTCTAAACACATGCAAAAGATACCTGAGGCTTTTATAAACTCCCTGCCTGGTTCATTACTCAAAACCCCCATCATGGGTAAGACTAGCGACCTGACAGATGTCAAGAAGGCCATCATTGACACCCTTAAGCAAGAGGGTAAGACCCAGAAAGAAATTTCTCAACAAATAGGCTGTTCCCAGAGTGCTGTATCAAGGCACCTCAATGGTAAGTCTGTTGGAAGGAAACAATGTGGCAGAAAACGCTGTACAACGAGAAGAGGTGACCGGACCCTGAGGAAGATTGTGGAGAAGGACCGATTCCAGACCTTGGGGAACCTGAGGAAGCAGTGGACTGAGTCTGGTGTGGAAACATCCAGAGCCACCGTGCACAGGCGTGTGCAGGAAATGGGCTACAGGTGCCGCATTCCCCAGGTAAACAGCGGCAGAAGCGCCTGACCTGGGCTACAGAGAAGCAGCACTGGACTGTTGCTAAGTGGTCCCAAGTACTTTTTTCTGATGAAAGCAAATTTTGCATGTCATTCGGAAATCAAGGTGCCAGAGTCTGGAGGAAGACTGGGGAGAAGGAAATGCCAAAATGCCTGAAGTCCAGTGTCAAGTACCCACAGTCAGTGATGGTGTGGGGTGCCATGTCAGCTGCTGGTGTTGGTCCACTGTGTTTCATCGAGGGCAGGGTCAATGCAGCTAGCTATCAGGAGATTTTGGAGCACTTCATGCTTCCATCGGCTGAAATGCTTTATGGAGATGAAGATTTCATTTTTCAGCACGACCTGGCACCTGCTCACAGTGCCAAAACCACTGGTAAATGGTTTACTGACCATGGTATTACTGTGCTCAATTGGCCTGCCAACTCTCCTGACCTGAACCCCATAGAGAATCTGTGGGATATTGTGAAGAGAAAGTTGAGAGACGCAAGACCCAACACTCTGGATGAGCTTAAGGCCGCTATTGAAGCATCCTGGGCCTCCATAACATCTCAGCAGTGTCACAGGCTGATTGCCTCCATGCCACGCCGCATTGAAGCAGTCATTTCTGCCAAAGGATTCCCGACCAAGTATTGAGTGCATAACAACATTATTATTTGATGGTTTTTTTGTTTGGTATTAAAAAACACTTTTATTTGATTGGTCGGGTGAAATATGCTAATTTATTGAGACAGGTTTTTTGGGTTATCAGGAGTTGTAGGCCAAAATCATCAGTATTAAAACAATAAAAGACCTGACAAATTTCAGTTGGTGGATAATGAATCTATAATATATGAAAGTTTAATTGTAATCATTACATTATGGTAAATAATGAAATTTAACACTATATGCTAATTTTTTGAGAAGGACCTGTATTATAGATAACTCCGGCACACCATAAATCTTCAGCAGTAAATGTATATTTATTATCTCAATTCAGTAGACAGCGGGATGCCATACAGAAAAGAAAAACGATCACAATTGTGGGTATCCCCAACGTTTCGGCATCAAATAGCCTTTCTCAAGGGGTATCAGTTTATTTGTGATGCGACCAACAAGGTGAAAGGCTCCCGCTTAATCTTTTCAGCGTCCGGAACAAGGATCCAAGTAAGGACAAAATGACAAGGACAAAACCTGACCGCAGCATTTTGTCCTTACTTGGAGCCTTGTTCTGGACGTTGAAAAGATTAAGCGGGAGCCTTTCACCTTGTTGGTCGCATCACAAATAAACTGATACCCCTTGAGAAAGGCTATTTGATGCCGAAACGTTGGGGATACCCACAATTGTGATCGTTTTTATTTCTGTATGGCATCCCGCTGTCTACTGAATTGAGACACGAAGAGGACGTCATCTGATGAAGATAGGAGGCTCCGGACTGCGATGCCCATCGGACAGGACTGGGACTGTCCCTGGGTGAGTATAATATAACCTCTTTCTCATTTTTTAGGATACATCGGGGGGCTTATCTACAGCATTACAGAATGCATTACAGAATGCTGTAGATAAGCCCCTGATGCTGGTGGGCTTAGCTCGCCCTCGATTTTGGGGGTGACAGGTTGCCTTTAAGCACCACAATACAATTTTTGCAGCTAAAGCACAGTGGACTTTGGTAAAAAATGTGTTTTTCTTTTGTTATTAATCTGTCTTTAATGTTTAATTCATTGTTTTGATTTCTAAAACTCTTTATTATTGATTTGTATGTATGCATACTTATATATTTCTCTTTTTTATTTCTAACTATTCATCTTGTAATAAACTTGTTTGACAGCTATGAGTTGAAATTTCATTTCCTTGCGGATTTACGTTCTATGGGATAATGGGGAAGAGACAAAAGGTCGGGGGTGCAGTAGCTCTGGTGGTGGTGAGGCGGCAGAATGGTTATTGCAGGCTGTAGGCTTTCCTGAAGAGATGAGTTTTCAGGTTCCATCTGAGGGATCCAAGGGTGGCGGATAATCGGACGTGTTGAGGCGTGGAATTCGAGAGGATGAAGGATATTGGGGAGAAATCTTGGAGGCGGTTGTGTGAGGAATAAGTGTGGAGGAGAGTAGGAGGTCTTGGGAGGATCGGAGATTACGTGAGGGAAGATAGTGGGAGATTAGTTCAGAGATATAGGGAGGGGACAGGTTGTGGATGGCTTTGTAGATCAGTGTTAGTAGTTTAAACTGGATTCATTGTGGAATTGGGAGCCAGTGGAGGGATTTGCAGAGGGGAGAAACAGGAGTAGCGAGGAGAGAGGTGGATTAGCCGGGCAGCAGAGTTGAGGACAGACTGGAGTGGTGCAAGAGAGTTAGCGGGGAGGCCACAGAGGAGGATGTTGCAGTAGTCGAGGCGAGAGATGATGAGGGCATGCACAAGCATTTTAGTAGATTAAGGGCAGAGGAAGGGACGGATTATGGCAATATGTTTGAGTTGGAGGCGACAGGAGGTGGCAAGAGTTTGGACGTGCGGTTTGATGGACAGGGCAGAGTCGAGAGTTACCGCGAGGCAGCGTATTTCAGGTGTGGGAGAGAGCGTGATGCCGCTTACCATAATAGATAGATCAGGTAGGGGGGATACGCGAGATGGAGGAAAGATGAGTTCGGTATTGTCTACATTGAGTTTTAGGAAGCGAGAGGTGAAGAAGGAGGATATGGCTGCTAGACACTTCGGGATTCTGGACAGCAGAGAGGTGACATCTGGGCCAGAGAGGTAGATCTGAGTGTCATCAGCATACAGGTGATACTGGAAGCCATGGGACTTTATGAGTTATCCTAGGCCAAGGGTATAGATGGAAAAAAGTAGGGGCCCCAGGCCAGAGCCTTGAGGGACTCCAACAGAGAGAGGGCGGAATGAGCCAATACAGTCTGCTGTGCCTGCGCAACGACCGCAGAGTTGCCCAGATCTTCCTTACTGATTACTGGGTGGCCACCCTGCTGGATCCCTGCTGCAAAGACAAAGTACCATTATTTGTTCCGTCACTGGAGCGGGATGGCAAAATGTGTGAATACAAGCACATGCTGGTAGAGGCACTACTGACTGCATTCCCACCTGACAGAAGAAACACAACGCAGAGGAGGAGGAAGTCGCCAACGCAGCTGTGGCACCACCTCAGAAGGGAAGGTTAACATGGCTAAAATGTGAAAAAAATTCATCAGCATGACACAGCATCCAGCACCACCATCTGATACGGTCTATACAACCAGGTGCCAGTGTTATAACAACATGGTGGAAGAGTACATGTCTATGTCCACACGTCTGCATGTACTAAGTTGGGTCTGCCCATTTAACTTCTTGGTTTCCAAACTGGACACATGGCCTAGGCTTGGAAGTGCCGGCATGCCCCGTGGCAAGTGTAATGTTGGAACATTTGTTTATCAGAGCAGGGGATATCACACATAGGCGCATCCACCTGTCCAAAGCCAACGTGGCCACTCTCGCCTTCATTAAAAGAAACCAGGAGTGGAGTCCACAGGACTTGTCTTTGCCTTTGGCAAACCAGACAAAGGTACCATCTGCACCCAGACATTGTTATATTTTATTTGCCATTTGTTTTATTTTGGGGCCTTACCAAAAAGGAAGAGAAATAAAATCCACCAAAATAATGGCCTGCCTCTTCCACCTACACTGCAATGTCCACCTACATCTCCTCCTCCACTAGGACATCCGACTACTGTATCTACATTGTTCTTTTTTATTTTATACTATGTTCTTTTAAATGCTGTCCCTAAAAAAAAAAAAATCCTCCAAAAAACTGTTGGATACCTCATCCCCTGCCTCTTCCACCTTCATCGCCACATTCGCCTCAAGCTCATCCACCTACTACACCTCCTCCTACATTTGGACCTATGCCTCTTTTTTCAAGATTATTATTACTTTTTATTCTCTGTTATTTTAAGTGATCTTACTATCCACATTTGTTTTCAGGGCTATTGTCCTGCTTACCCCCTTTTTGTTCTATTTTTCACCTTTACCGCTTACTACCCCCATTTTACCACGCGAAAGTACGAGACCACATTAACTGTGAGCTGGTCTCATTATGCTGGGAAGGGCCCAATAAAGATTTAACTTTTCAGCTTATTAATCAGTGAACAGCTGTCTGCTTTTTCTTTGCTGGTTATTAAAAAATGGGTGGACTCATCCAAAAAATTAATTGGGGCCCCCTCTATTTTTAATAACCAGCTACGGCAAAACAGACAGCTAAGGGCTGATATTAAAAAGCTGTGAAGGTCCATGGATATTGGCCCCTACCAACACTAATGAGACTAGTCCTCAGCCGCACGAGAAATGGAGCATCTATTAGGGTATATTTCCACTGTCAGGATGGCCGGCGGTATCGCCGCAGCGGCGAAGCCCCGCCCCCTTTCTGCGACGCGATCATGCCGGATGTGTTAACTCTTCACATCCGGGATGATCGCTCGCTCCCATAGGGCCCTGTGATATGCCTTGCGGGGACGCTGCGTCCCTGCAAGGTGTACGGACATGCTGCGATCCGAAAAGACGCGCAGCATGTCCGGAGTCGCAGGGCCGCCGCGTGCGGGTTTCCACGCATAGTGGAGACGGGATTTCATAAAATCCCCTCCACTATGCTGGAACATCTGGAAGCTGCTTGTTTGACGCTGCAGCTCTGCGCAGTGTCAAACAAGCAGCGTTTCCTGACCGTGGAAACATACCCTAAGAAGCGCTAATTCTTGAGCATCGACTCAGCTCTTCCTGATTGCATGTGTGCAGTGGCAACTGGGGTAATATATACAGCTCTGGCCAAAATTAAGAAACCACCACATCAAAACTCTGTCATGGCCAGCCCATTCTCCAGACCTGAACCCCACTGGAAACCTCTGGAATGTAATCAAGAGGATGATGGATAGTCACAAGCCATCAAACAAAGAACTGCTTACATTTTTGCGCCAGAAGCAGTGTGAAACACTGCTGGAAAGCATGCCAAGATGCATGAAAGCTGTGATTAAAAATTATGGTTAGTACACAAAATATTAATTTCTGAATAGTGATGGGGTCGAGCAAATTGGAATACTCGGGTACTCAGCCAGAACAGCGAACCCAATATAAGTCTATGGGAGACCCAAGTACTTTTACTACGATCTCCCCCGGGGGTCCTTTTAAGGTCTAAAAATGATGGAAACACTGCTCAAAAGACACAGGAACATCATGGGGATCGCCCCTGAAAAAATTCCTGACTCCTAGTTCACAGCCTTAATAATTTTTTTCCGAGATTCATGCCATTTTTCCTGGTGCCACAAAAAACACATTAAAACGAAACCAAAATGGGTTTTGCTGGCCTGTAAGGCCAAATATTTAACCCCAGGCCGAAAATTTCCTCTCCCTCTTAGGCTGCCGTCACACAAGGAGTATTTGGTCAGTATTTTACATCAGTATTTGTAGCCAAAACCAGGAGTGGGTGATAAATGCAGAAGTGGTGACGTGTTTCTATGATACTTTTCCTCTATTTGTTCCTCTCTGGTTTTGGCTACAAATACTGATGTAAAATACTGACCAAATACTGCTAGTGTGACGGCAGCCTTAGGCTTAGTTCAGACGCAGCGTTTTTGAAGCGTTTTTCAACTTTAACATTGCTTTCAACCACTACAAATGCATTCACTGGGAAATGTCATTGTAACATTTAACTGGCCATGTGGTGTGTGACACATAAGCAGACCCATCTTGTTTCATTTATAAAGGAGGGACTCTTAAAGTCACAGAGCCTATTTTTACTGGCATCAGGCGGCATTAATCTTCTTAAAGGGCCAATATGAAACAGTGGGTCTCCTAAGCTGTTGTAGCCTATGCTGTGAGTGGATGGGCTGCCAAGAATTACGACGCACCACAGTACCCCTGTCATAAGATGTCCAGGGGGGACTCCTGAAAAAGTGTTGCATTGAATTCAAGGCCTGCCCTGCTACCAATTCATATGCACCCCAATAAGCCTTTGAACCCACATAGTGGATGGGCCCATGAAAATCCACTTCACAATATGCATTTTGTACTCCGTACTCCTTTGTTTTACACATTGGCGGCAAGGCCAGCCCTGCTGCATAGTCATATGCACCCCATTAGGCCTTGGAACACACATACTGGATGTGCCCATGAAAATCTACTCGTATTTTTTATGGTATGATGGTTCCCTCTTTGCAGAATTATTTACAGGAAATTTGGCAATTGTGTTTGCCATGTTTTTAACACTAAGGTTCAGATACGGCTTTAAAAAAGTCTAATCCTAGCAATACAAAGCAATTTCATTGCAAACTACAAAAATCAAGGAATATTAAGATTGAATAGTGTGAGTGCGTACATTTTTGTATATGTTACCAATAACATACAAAAGTTAATGATTACATATAAGGATTACATAGATATACTGATTACGTGTATATATGAAGATTAACTTCATACAGTCTACTTAGATCATCACCAAGAGGCTTTTAAATATCATCCGTCTGGAATATCCGAGAAGCAACACCAAGACAGAGAACCCCTTTGAGATTACCTACACTGCATGGGCGTCCCCAATTATGCAGGTATCAGCACACTGTACATGTACAGGTACCCCAGTTTTGGTATCTGTCTTAGTCATGTTTCTCTGGTCTTAAATAGTGATTTACACTATGTAGTAACTCTAGTTTCACCCAGACCTTCAAGTGACCAGCTTTCACGGGTGTATTAAACTGAGATATCATGGAGTCATCAGACGAGTGGCCATAAACCACTAGAAAATAAAAACCACAAGGATTTAGATCAAACCACCACAGGCAGAGTTTCAGTAAACCTTAATGTTTTACAACGACAAACAGCAAACATATAGAGGCTTCAAACTGTTTCTGAAGTGAGAAAACAAACATTTATCAACATGGTGCATTATGAGCATTGTCTGTCACATTTGTAAATGTTTTACAAGACATGCAGCTATGTGATTGTCTGAATGCATTCGGTGTACAGTATTTCAATCTTGTTTACAAATCGCCATTTGTATATTCGCCATTTGTACATTTGAGGCAGCCAAAGTTATCGCTCTCAAGGAGAGAAACTAATATAGTGGACAAAGAAATATTTGTAATAAACTACTGAGCCAAACTAACATCATTGCATTATCAAATTTATATGAAGTGTATTGTGTCCAATTTGCGCAACCAGGCAACACAAAAAGGAGCTTTTCCAGTGAGCTCTTTAAGGTACACAAATGTGAAGTGTTTGCTATCAAGGATGTGGTTTCACCAATGGGGGGTACCTTTTTTAAAAATATACTATTGCCATCACAGCCACCCATGCCCAAACTTCACGGGCCTATAACAATACAAAGCATGTTCACCCAGGTCATGTTGTCGGAGATAAGGAAGAGACATTGCAGGAGACAGTTAAGAATTAGGGCCAATGTAGTGGTGTGGGTCTCTGAGACTTGTAATGCAGTGCATGATCTGCCAAACAATTCCCCAAAGGGGGTACTGTCAAGGTGAAAAGATATATCTTCATACACTTTTTGTACTGTTGTATTCTTATACTGTGAAACAATAAGTTTTTCCCATCTGCTAGCTAATGTAGATGTAATTGTATTTAAAATGGCTGCCAGTATTCACCTTTGCCCTACTTTTTGTCTCTGAGGAAAGAAGTATCATTTCTTCTTAAATTGAAACTTGAGGAATGTGAAGAAAGGAGGATTCGCCAGGAGACATCAGGACAAATCAGAAAGACTGAATACTAGACATATACTGCTTAAACCCCGCCCAATGCATTCCTTCTCCTAACACACAATATAGTACTGTGTATCCGGAAATAAACGCAGTTGCTGTGATCGTGGCCGATACTGGTAGACGCACGAGCATCAACTGAGATTGAACCAGCTATTTGTCTGACTCATTCTTACCCGGTACCAAATGCTCTGCTCATACTTTAATTTGGGATGACTGGTGAATGAGGGTTATTGTCGTGACGACCCCGACAGTACCTTTTTTAAAAGTACACTAGTGCCATCGCATGCCCCTAGCCCAAATATTAACGGCCTATAACAGTACTGAGCATGTTTACCCTGGTGATCTAGTGGCAGGAACATTTTAGATTGCAGGAGAGCAAGTTAAGAAGTCAGCCCAATGTAATGTCATGCCCAGTTCCCCAATGTGTTGTCCTTTTTAAAAAAAAATAAAAGAGTGCCATCAGAGCATCCTTGGCCAAAATGCACCGTACAGACCACGTTCACGCTGGTGATATATTGGTTCTGGAGGAGGAGGATTAGGATAAGGAGGAGGATAAGAACAAACAGACCAAATCTGTAAGCGTATACCCATGTTGGGTTGTGAAGAGGTGCATAAGAATACGCCTCCCCAAAAGAGAGAATGTATTTGAGGTTATGTTTTGCTGTTTTCACTTGGTGGTGTACAGAAGTCTTTCCCAATCCAGGCCTTGTTCATTTTTATAAGAGTCAGCCTGTCAGCATTTTCAGTTGACAGGCGGATGCGCTTTTCTGTTATAATTCCACCAGCGGCACTAAAAACCCTCTCTGACAGAACGCTAGCAGCAGGGCAGGCCAGGACCTCCAAGGTGTAGACAGCCAGTTCATGTCACGTGTCCAGCTTGGATACCCAATAATTCAAAGGCACATAGGAATCCCGGAGGATGTTTGCACGATCTGCAAGGTACTCCCTCACCATCTTCCCAAACATTGCACTTCTTGTGACAGCACCCCTTGCCTCTGTGCCGCCACGATGGGAGTGTCTGAGAAAACTGTCCCAGAACTTGGCCATTGTTCCCCTGCCTGAGCTGGATTGTACTTCTGTCTCTCTCTTGCTTGGAGTCCTTGGTTGTACAACAAACTCTTGAAGTCTGCTGCCAGCGTTCTCACATGGGAATTTTCTAAGTAATTCCGCTACAAGGGCCCTGTGGTACTGCAAAATTTTAGTACACCTCTCTGCCTCAGGCAGAAGAGATTGAAAGTTCTCCTTGTAGCGTGGGTCTAGAAGTGTCACCAACCAGTAATGAGTGTCACCCAAAATTTTGATAATCCGAGGGTCACGTGAAATGCAGTGCAACTTAAAGTCAGCCATGCCTGCCAGACTGCTAACAGGCAAGACTTCCGTGTCCTCATCAACAGGACGACTGACGATGCTGTCCTCCTCCTCCTCCCTGTCCTCAGGTCATCCCCACTGAACAGAAGCTAATACAGATGTGTTTGTAGTACCATCTATAGCACATGAAAGTAGCTCCTGTTCTTCCTCCTCCTCCTGATTGCCTACCAATCCACGTTGAGAAGACATGAGGCTGGGCTGAGTGTAATCCCCCTGTATGTTTCCTTGCTCCATGTCCTCGTGCTCCGCCTGCAATGCATCCTCTTTGATTGTGAGCAGAGAGTTTTTCAGAATGTTGAGAAGCGGGATAGTGATGCTAATTATGGCATCATCGCCACTCACCATCTTAGTGCAGTCCTCAAAGTTTTGGAGGATGTTATATATGTCTGACATCCATGTCCACTCCTGAGGTCTTATGTGTGGAGTCTGACCTGAAATTCGACGGCCTTGTTAATGTTGGTAGTCAACAACGGCCCTCTTCTGCTCCTTTCCAAGATATGCAGCGTAGAGTTCCAGCGCGTGGGGATGGGGGACATCACACAATAGTCAGTGAGCTGGAATCTGAAAACGCTGCTGAAGCACGGCAAGGGCGGCTGAAGCTGTAGCTGACTTTCTAAAATGGTCAGACAGACAGCGTACTTTCACTAGCAGATCCGGCAGCTCCGGGTAGCTTTTCAGAAAACGTTGAACCAAGAGATTAAGCACATGGGCCAAGCAAGGTACGTGTGTGAGCTCACCTTGCCTCAGAGCCGCCACCAGGTTTCGGCCATTGTCACACATGACCATGCCTGGCTGTAGGTTCAGCGGTGTCATCCAAACATCTGACTGCTCTTTCAGCGCTGTCCACAACTCTTCTGCATTGTGCGGTTTGTCACCTATGCAGATTATCTTCAGCACAGCCTGTTGCCGCTTGGCTGAGGCAGTGCTGCAGTGCTTCCAGCTTCTGACTGATGTGTTGATTTCAGAGATGGAGGATGAATAGGAGGAGGAGGTGCAGGAGCTGTAGACTGTGGGGGCAACCCTGATTGACATAGGGCCAGCAATCCTCAGCGTGGGGAGGATGTGTTCCATCTCAAGGTCCAACTGGGTCCCGGCTTCCACTATGTTAACCCAGTGTGCCGTCATTGAGATGTACCATCCCTGCCCACAAGCACTTGTCCACGTGTCCGTGGTTAGGTGGACTTTCCCGGTAACAGCATTGTTGAGGGCACGGGTAATGTTGTGGGACACATGCTGGTGTAATGCCGGTACGGCACACCGAGAGAAATAGTGGCGACTGGGGACCGAGTACCTTGGGATGACCGCTCCATCAGGTTGCGGAATGCTTCCGTCTCAACAAGCCTAAAAGGCAGCATTTCTAGCACAAGCAGAAGAGAAATAATGGAATTGAGGACTGTGGCCTGTGGGGTGTTGGCTGGGTATTTCTGCTTGTGTTCCAAAGACTGGGTTATAGACAACTGAATGCTGTGCTGGGTCAAGGACGTGGACGGGCTTGCTGATGGTGCTGCTTGACTGTGGGCCACAAGAGGTGCAGGGCTAGAGGCATCTTCACATGCACGGTGTACTAGGGATTGGCTTCTATGCAAAACAGTGGAAGAAGCAGTGGTGTGACCAGCATGCAGTGGTCCTCGAGCCTGGGGTTCGGCCCACAAAGTCAGGTGCTTTGCTTGCATGTGCCTGATCATGCTGGTGGTCAGGCTGGTTGTTTTGCTACCCCTGCTGAAGCAGGCATGGCAGGTGCTGCAAATGGCCTGTTTAGGGTTATCGGCAGAGTCTTTAAAAAATAGCCAGACTCGGGAAGATCTCACAGGTGGAATGGCAACTTCACTCATGTTGGTGTTACAGGGAACGGATGCACGCCTTCTGTCTGTGGCCACCACAATGCTTCTTCCTGCCTGTTGGGGGATATGCCTCCTTCCCCATTTGTGCTGCTGTCCTCGCTACGCATGTCCTCCTGCCAGCTTGGGTCATTTACTATGACATCCACCACCTCGTCTTCCACATGTGCACCTTGCTCCTCCTCCTGACTTTCTAGAAATTAGGTCTCATCATGGTCCACCTCTTGTGACACTTTCCCACCATTGCCTTCGTGTGACTGGGGCTGGTCAAAGCTTTGGGCAGCTCTACATGCGATCTCATCTTTCCCCACTTCAAGTTGACCTGCAGAGATTTCTGAATCTTGAAATGGAAAACTGAACAGCTCTTCAGAGTGTCCAAGTGTGGGATCAGTTGTCTCAGGGTACTCGGCATGGTGGGAGGAAGGAGGATCAGGGTGAGTAATATCCTGGCCTCACTCACGGCTACTCAGACTTGACCGTGTGAAAGACAAGGTGGTGGTGGTGATGGCTAAGTGACTGGAAGCATTATCCGCTATCCAACCAACAACCGTTACACACTGCTCTGGCTTCAATAGTTGTGTGCTGCGGTACCCTAGAAACTGGGACAGGAATGTCGAGCGAGAAGATGTGGGTCTTTGTTGTTGCCCACTTTCACCTTGCCCACGGCCTCATCCTATGGATGCACCATCACGTCCACTTCCCCGTCCTTTGCCTCTTGCCTTAACCATTTTAAATGGACTACTGCACTATTTCAAATGCTCAACACAAATGTCTTTATTAGTAGCGAAATAATATGTGATCAGTATGCCTGCAAATCTATGATTTTTCAAACCCAAACACCAGGCAGGCCTCAGCCTGACCTAACAGACTGTATTCATGTTTTTTTTAAGTTAATTTATGCAAAATAGTGCTGTATTGAATTTGAGTATCACACAGCCAAAAAATAAGTACACCAGCCTCCAATGCCCAAACTTGGAGCACAGAGATATATGACGGCTGTAACGGAAACACCACACTGGCAAATCTGTAGCCTTTGAATTTTTTTGATACGAAATAGTGCTGTATAGAATTTGACTATCACACAGTCAAAAAATAAGTACACCGGCCTCCAATGACCAAACATGGAGCACGCAGATATATGAGGCCTTTTTCAGTGAATTTAAAACACCAAAAAAAAGGGAGCACAAGGGTCGCACAGACAACTATGCTACGTATGCCTGACAAACTATAACTTTTCAACAGGCCTCAGTATGACAGAACAGACTGTATTTTTTTTTTTTTTGGGGGGGGGGGATTTTTGAAAAAAATGAAGGAAAAATAAATATATAGACAGTAAATAAGCTGCAGCTGCAGGCAGTTATGGAGCTTTGGGAGGGATGCAGTGGGAGCAATGGACGCACATACAGTGCCTGCAGGCCTTGCACTGATGTGGATATGCTATGCCCTGCCTACCTAGTGCTGCAATATCGGGACCCACAAATTAGCCCTAAAAAGGACTTTTGGTTTCTGAGGAGTTGTGGATGTAAGAGTTGCAGACCTACACTCTAAAACCACGATTCTGACCCTATCTCGGCAGCAGCTCTCCCTATTCTCGCTGAAACAGGAACAGAATGCGGCGAGCAGGGCGGCACCAGGTCTCTTATACTCGGGATGATGCTGTGCGGCCCAGCCAATCACTGCACGACACAACAAAGATGGCTGCCGCGTTTCATGGCCTGGCAGACAATCTCTGCACCATGATTGGGTCTCTAAAGTCCGCTAAAACTTCTGGGTGGAGACTGCAGTTACCGCCGAATAGTACCGGAAATGCTCGCTGCTCGCCGAGTACCCCGATACTCGGGCGAGTAACGAGTAGTGGCAAGCACGTTCACTCATCACTATTTCTGAACTCTTCCTGAGGTAAAACATTAGTACTGTTGTTTCTAAATGATTATGAACTTGTTTTCTTTGCATTATTTGAGGTCTGAAAGCACTGTTTTTTTTAAATTTTGACCATTTTTCTTTGTTAGAAAAAAATACTAAATTTATTTCTTGAAAATTCTGAGACATGTCAGACGTTTATAGAATAAAAGAACAATTTACATTTTACTCAAAAATATACCTAGAAAGAGAAAAATCAGACAAACTGGACATTTTGCAGTGGTCTCTTAATTTTTGCCAGGGCTGTAAGTATAATTACAACTGTGATTTGTCAAAAATCACAGCTGACATCAAGCCCAGGGTTAGTAATAGAGAGGTGTCTATGAAACACCCCGTTTACTAACACTGTAAGTAAAAATAAAGAAACACATTAAAAACATGTACGGTAATTAAAATATAAAAACAGACACCCTCTTTCACCCATTTATCATCATCATCAAGGTCCCAAGACGATCCCCTGCTCCAATACATACAGAAGCCACAGTGACATCATAAAACGTGACCCCTCCCCGTGTCCGCCGTACACACACTAAGGGCGGCATGGAAGCCGCCACCTCTGAGGTCACTGGAGATTACAGTCTGCGGTTATCACAGACCCTCTGAGCTGTCACTGGAGGTGAACTCAAGGAGCACAGTGACCGGCAATACGCATAACCTGGCGGAAACATTGTAGTAGGTTGGATTGCCGGACTGCCCCCTGCGTGACACATCAGCACTACAGTATGTAAGTCCGACAGTGAACTAGTGGAATCATTACAGTGCATCACATTGATGAATCTCTGTTGGACTGCGTTGCCCACTAGACTTTGTTATATACAGCAAGCTAAAGCTAAGTGGGCAGAAGGACCTGGTGTTTTAGCTTACTAAGTCTGGTATTAAACCACTCCAAGGGACCTGGTCCTTTATCCCACTGGGATTTAGCTTTCTCACAGTGAGCAGGCTAAATCCAAGTTGGCAGAAGGACCTGGTCCTTTATCCTGCTAGGTCTAGTATTTAAACACTCCAAGGGACCTGGTCCTTTAGCCGACTGGGATTTAGCTTTCTCACAGAGAGCAGGCTAAATCCAAGTCGGCCGAAGGACCTGGTCCATTTGGCCAATAATTATAGTATTAACCCCTTCACAACGCATGATGCAGTTACATCATATATCATAAAAATATCAGAAAAAGAAATATCGCGTTTGCTCCATTTAAAAAAAAATAAATTTGGAATTGACGTGATCAGAAAGGTCTGACCAATCAAAATGTAAAATAATCTGATCAGCAAATGGCATAACGAGAAAAAAAACGCCATAATTACGTTTTTTTTGGTCGCAGCAACATTGCAATAAAATGAAATAAGAGGTGATCAAAACATGGTATCCGCGCCAAAATGGTATCAATAAGAACGTCCCGCCAAAATAACAAAAAAATCCCAATGGCGATGTGGATGGAAAAATAAGTTATGGGAAGGAAATAAAAAAAAAAAAAAAACGGAAAATTGCCCGAGGGTTAAAACACTCCTAGGTGCATGCATGGAAAAAAATCTGTAGTTGTGTGATCTACAAAAATGATCACCAGTAAATAAAACGGGACGAGGATGAGATTGGCGCAGAATATTGTACACACTGGGATTAAGGGGAAAATTTGTGTGTATAATTGTCACATATAAATAAATGTGTAATCAGATGTCATATCTAGTCTGCGGCTCAATATTACTGCAAAAAATCACATGACAGGATTCATATCTATCTATACACAATAAGGGTCCTTCTATCTGCTGGGATTTAGCATTCTTATATAGAGCAGGCTAAATCCAAGTCGGCTAAAGGACCTGGTCCCTCTGCCGACTGGGAAATAGCCCACTCTGTGTGAGAAAGCTAAATCCCAGTGCACAGAAGGACCTGGGCCTTTAGCCGACTTGGATTTAGCTTTCTCACAGAGAGTGGGCTATTTCCCAGTCGGCAGAGGGACCAGGTCCTTTAGCCGACTTGGATTTAGCCACAACCACAAGCTGAAGGACCTGTGGTGACGTCACCATCATGCGACTAGGAGGGGCGGAGCACAGCAGTAAACTAAGCTGAAGGACCTGTGGTGACGTCACCAGGAGGGGCGGAGCACAGCAGGACAGGAGGGAGCGCTGACTTCCGGAGCCTTATGCTGTCACTTCCGGTGAGAGGTTCCTGCCTGTTGCAGGCGTATCCGCAGTGTCAGCCCCGCCCCCTGCACGCTGCTCATCATTAACCCTATGGGCGCCGCACGGGATCTGCTGGTTTCCCAGGAGACCTTGCACCGCAGATTGTTTGTATCTGAGAACAATGTGAGGGTTTTATTTCCAGGCTCCACCTTATAAACGTCTGTGAAGCTCCTGCGGGTTCAGTGCAGATCTACAGAAGGCCCCTGAGGGTCTGGTGTACACAATGGGGTCACTTGTGGGGGGTTTCCACGGGTATCAGGGGCTCTGCACACGTGGCACGGCAACGGATAATTATTCCAGCAAATTTTACATTCAGAAAGTGAAATGGCTCCTTCCCTTCCGAGCGCCGCCGTGCGCCCAGACAGTAGATTTCCCCATATAAGGAGAATCAGCGGGAGCACCGCAGCAAGGCACGGGAGCAACGCAGCGGAGCACTGCAGCAAGGCACAGGAGCAACGCAGGGGAGCACCGCAGCAAGGCACGGGAGCAACGCAGCGGAGCACTGCAGCAAGGCACAGGAGCAACGCAGGGGAGCACCGCAGCAAGGCACGGGAGCAACACAGGGGAGCAATGCCGGGGAGCACCGCAGCAAGGCACGGGAGCAACGCAGCGGAGCACTGCAGCAAGGCACAGGAGCAACGCAGGGGAGCACCGCAGCAAGGCACGGGAGCAACGCAGCGGAGCACTGCAGCAAGGCACAGGAGCAACGCAGGGGAGCACCGCAGCAAGGCACGGGAGCAACGCAGAGGAGCAATGCCGGGGAGCACCGCAGCAAGGCACGAGAGCAACGCAGGGGAGCACCGCAGCAAGGCACGGGAGCACTGCAGCAAGGCACGGGAGCAATGCCGGGGAGCACCGCAGCAAGGCACGGGAGCAACGCAGGGGAGCACCGCAGCAAGGCACGGGAGCAATGCAGGGGAGCACCGCCGGGGAGCACCGCAGCAAGGCACGGGAGCACCGCAGCAAGGCACGGGAGCAACGCCGGGGAGCACCGCAGCAAGGCACGGGAGCAATGCCGGGGAGCACCGCAGCAAGGCACGGGAGCAATGCCGGGGAGCACCGCAGCAAGGCACGGGAGCACCGCAGCAAGGCACGGGAGCAATGCAGGGGAGCACCGCAGCAAGGCACGGGAGCAACGCAGGGGAGCACCGCAGCAAGGCACGGGAGCAATGCCGGGGAGCACCGCAGCAAGGCACGGGAGCAATGCCGGGGAGCACCGCAGCAAGGCACGGGAGCAATGCCGGGGAGCACCGCAGCAAGGCACGGGAGCAACACCGGGGAGCAATGCCGGGGAGCACCGCAGCAAGGCACGGGAGCAATGCCGGGGAGCACCGCAGCAAGGCACGAGAGCAACGCAGGGGAGCACCGCAGCAAGGCACGGGAGCACTGCAGCAAGGCACGGGAGCAATGCCGGGGAGCACTGCAGCAAGGCACGGGAGCAATGCCGGGGAGCACCGCAGCAAGGCACGAGAGCAACGCAGGGGAGCACTGCAGCAAGGCACGGGAGCACTGCAGCAAGGCACGGGAGCAATGCCGGGGAGCACCGCAGCAAGGCACGGGAGCAACGCAGGGGAGCACCGCAGCAAGGCACGGGAGCAATGCAGGGGAGCACCGCAGCAAGGCACGGGAGCACCGCCGGGGAGCACCGCAGCAAGATAGGGGAGCACTGCAGCAAGGCAGGGGAGCACCGCCGGGGCGCACCGCAGCAAGGCACGGGAACAACGCCGGGGAGCACCGCAGCAAGGCACGGGAGCACCACCGGAGAGCACCGCAGCAAGGCACGGGAGCAACGCAGGGGAGCACCGCAGCAAGGCACGGGAGCAACGCAGCAAGGAACGAGAGCACCGCAGCAAGGCACGGGAGGAACGCAGAAATGCAAGGGAGCACCGCAGCAAGGCAGGGGAGCACCGCCGGGGAGCACCGCAGCAAGGCAGGGGAGCACCGCCGGGGAGCACCGCAGCAAGGCACGGGAGCACCGCCGGGGAGCACCACAGCAAGGCACGGGAGCAACGCAGGGGAACACCACAGCAAGGCACGGGAGCACCGCAGCAACGTAGGGGAGCACTGCAGCACGGCACGGGAGCACCGCCGGGGAGCACCGCAGCAAGGCACGGGAGCACCACCGGAGAGCACCGCAGCAAGGCACGGGAGCAACGCAGGGGAGCACCGCAGCAAGGCACGGGAGCAACGCAGCAAGGAACGAGAGCACCGCAGCAAGGCACGGGAGGAACGCAGAAATGCAAGGGAGCACCGCAGCAAGGCAGGGGAGCACCGCCGGGGAGCACCGCAGCAAGGCAGGGGAGCACCGCCGGGGAGCACCGCAGCAAGGCACGGGAGCACCGCCGGGGAGCACCACAGCAAGGCACGGGAGCAACGCAGGGGAACACCACAGCAAGGCACGGGAGCACCGCAGCAACGCAGGGGAGCACCGCAGCAACGTAGGGGAGCACTGCAGCAAGGCACGGGAGCACCGCCGGGGAGCACCGCAGCAAGGCACGGGAGCAACGCAGGGGAGCTCCGCAGCAAGGCACGGGAGCACCGCAGCAAGGCACGGGAGCACCGCCGGGGAGCACCGCAGCAAGATAGGGGAGCACCGCAGCAAGGCACGGGAACAACGCCGGGGAGCACCGCATCAAGGCACGGGAGCACCACCGGGGAGCACCGCAGCAAGGCAGAGGAGCACCGCAGCAAGGCACGGGAGCAACGCAGGGGAGCACCACAGCAAGGCACGAGAGCAACGCAGGGGAGCACCGCAGCAAGGCGCGGGAGCACCGCCGGGGAGCACCGCAGCAAGGCACGGGAGCACTGCCGGGGAGCACTGCAGCAAGGTATGGGAGCACTGCAGCAAGGCAGGGGAGCACCGCAGCAAGGCAGGGGAGCACCGCAGCAAGGCACGGGAGCAACGCAGGGGAGCACCGCAGCAAGGCACGAGAGCAACGCAGGGGAGCACCGCAGCAAGGCACGGGAGCACCACCGGGGAGCACCGCAGCAAGGCACGGGAGCACCGCCGGGGAGCACCGCAGCAAGGCACGGGAGCAACGCAGGGGAGCACCGCAGCAAGGAACGAGAGCACCGCAGCAAGGCACGGGAGCAACGCAAGGGAGCACCGCAGCAACGTAGGGGAGCACTGCAGCAAGGCACGGGAGCACCGCCGGGGAGCACCGCAGCAAGGCACGGGAGCAACGCAGGGGAGCACCGCAGCAAGGAACAAGAGCACCGCAGCAAGGCACGGGAGCAACGCAAGGGAGCACCGCAGCAACGTAGGGGAGCACTGCAGCAAGGCACGGGAGCACCGCCGGGGAGCACCGCAGCAAGGCACGGGAGCACCGCAGCAAGGCACGGGAGCAACGCAGCAAGGCAGAAGAGCAACGCAGGGGAGCACCGCAGCAAGGCACGGGAGCACCGCCGGGGAGCACCGCAGCAAGGCACGGGAGCACCGCAGCAAGGCACGGGAGCAACGCAGGGGAGCACCGCAGCAAGGCACGGGAGCACCGCAGCAAGGCACGGGAGCAACGCAGGGGAGCACCGCAGCAAGGCACGGGAGCAACGCAGGGGAGCACCGCAGCAAGGCACGGGAGCACCGCCGGGGAGCACCGCAGCAAGGCACGGGAGCACCGCCGGGGAGCACCGCAGCAAGGCACGGGAGCACCGCCGGGGAGCACCACAGCAAGGCACGGGAGCACCGCCGGGGAGCACCGCAGCAAGGCACGGGAGCAACGCAAGGGAGCACCGCAGCAAGGCACGGGAGCAACGCAGGGGAGCACCGCAGCAAGGCATGGGAGCAACACAGGGGAGCACCGCAGCAAGGCACGGGAGCAACGCAGGGGAGCACTGCAGCAATGCACGGGAGCAACGCAGGGGAGCACCGCAGCAAGGCACGGGAGCAATGCAGGGGAGCACCGCAGCAAGGCACGGGAGCAACGCAGGGGAGCACCGCATCAAGGCACGGGAGCAACGCAGGGGAGCACCGCAGCAACGTAGGGGAGCACTGCAGCAAGGCACGGGAGCACCGCCGGGGAGCACCGCAGCAAGGCACGGGAGCAACGCAGGGGAGCACCGCAGCAACGTAGGGGAGCACTGCAGCAAGGCACGAGAGCACCGCAGCAAGGCACGGGAGCAACGCAGCAAGGCACGGGAGCAACACAGGGGAGCACTGCAGCAAGGCACGGGAGCAACGCAGGGGAGCACCGCAGCAAGGCACGGGAGCAACGCAGGGGAGCACTGCAGCAAGGCACGGGAGCAACGCAGGGGAGCACCACAGCAAGGCACGAGAGCACTGCAGCAACACAGGGGAGCACTGCACCAAGGCACGGGAGCAACGCAGGGGAGCACCGCAGCAAGGCACGAGAGCAATGCAGGGGAGCACTGCAGCAAGGCACGGGAGTAACGCAGGGGAGCACTGCAGCAAGGCATGGGAGCACCGCAGCAAGGCACGGGAGCAACACAGGGGAGCACCGCAGCAAGGTACAGGAGAAACACAGGGGAGCACTGCAGTAACGCAGGGGAGCACCGCAGGGGAATATTGCAGCAAGGCACGGGAGCAACTTAGGGGAGCACCGCAGCAAGGTACGGGAGCAAGGCAGGGGAGCACCGCAGGAAGGCACGAGAGCAACGCAAGGGAGCAGCGCACAGGAGCATCGCAGCAAGGAACGAGAGCACAGGAGCAACGCCGGGCAGCACCGCAGCAAGGCACGGGAGCAACGCAGGGGAGCACCGCAGCAAGGTACGGGAGCAAGGCAGGGGAGCACCGCAGGAAGGCACGAGAGCAACGCAAGGGAGCAACGCACAGGAGCATCGCAGCAAGGAACGAGAGCACAGGAGCAATGCCGGGGAGCACCGCAGCAAGGCACGGGAGCAATGTAGGGGAGCACCGCAGTAACGCACGGGAGCAACGCAGGGGAGCACCGCAGGAAGCCACGAGAGCACCGCAGCAATGCACGGGAGCACCGCAGCAAGGCACGAGAGCACTGCAGCAAGGCACGAGAGCACCGCAGCAACGCGGGAGCACCGCAGCAAGGCACGGGAGCACCACGGCAAGGCACGAGAGCACCGCAGCAAGGCACGGGAGCACCGCAGCAAGGCACGGGAGCACCGCAGCGAGGCACAGGAGCAAGGCATGGGAGCACCGCACAACGCAGAGGAGCACCGCAGCAAGACACGAGAGCAACGCAGGGGAGCACCGCAGCAAGGCACGAGAGCACAGCAGCAATGCAGGGGAGCACCGCAGCAAGGCACGGAAGCATCGCAGCAAGGCACGGGAGCACCGCAGCAAGGTACGAGAGCACCGCAGCAACGCAGGGGAGCACCGCAGCAAGGCACGAGAGCACAGCAGCAATGCAGGGGAGCACCGCAGCAAGGCACGGAAGCATCGCAGCAAGGCACGGGAGCACCGCAGCAAGGTACGAGAGCACCGCAGCAACGCAGGGGAGCACCGCAGCAAGGCACAAGAGCACCGCAGCAAGGCACGGGAGCAAAGCACAGGAGCACCGCAGCAAGGCACAGGAGCACCGCAAGGTACAGGAGCACCGCAGCTAGGCACGGGAGCACTGCAGCTAGGCACGGGAGCACCGCAACAAGGCAGGAGAGCACCGTAGCAATGCAGGGGAGCACCACAGCAATGCAGGGGAGCACAGCAGCAATGCACGGGAGCACCACAGCAATGCAGGGGAGCACAGCAGCAAGGCACGGGAGCAACGCACAGGAGCACTGCAGCAACGCAAGGGAGCACCGCAGCAAGGCACGGGAGCACTGCAGCAATGCACGGGAGCACCGCAGCAAGGCACAGGAGCACTCGTCCTAGCTCGTCAAACGCAACATGTTGCATTTTGTTGCAGTCCATGCAGCATCAAAACGATGCATGCGGAGGCATCCACATACATCCGCATGACCTGCGTAACCAATGTTAAAGATAGGGTACGCAGTAAGCATGCATAGACGGAGCTGAAGGAAGAGGTGCTGCAGTGGGCGGGGATTCACGGAGGAAAAAGGCTTTCATCCGCAGCCCTGCCGAACGCAAGTCTTAAGCTAGCCTTACAGAGAACTGCTGCGTACTGGATATTCCTATTTTTGCCCCTTTATTTGTTTAGGTGTTTCTCTACCTTTTAGATATGTCCGTTATTTTATTTTTATATACATATTAAGCACTGGACCTTTTGTGTATTAAAGACTAAGGTCGGGGTCACACTTGCAAGTGTGATGTGAGAAACTCGCGCATCTCTCGCTTCAATACACGGCACTGCCGCCGTCACTCGGGACCTGAGTGTGTTGCATGTATTTCTATATAGTGCCAGGTATTGATGCAAGAGACGCGCGTGAGTTTCTCACATCACACTCGCAAGTGTGACCCCAACCTAAAACTATAAAACCTTTGCCTCGTTGCCCTAAATAACCTATGTGTCTCCGTAAAGACTAAGTGATAGTTTGTGCATGTGACCTGTAGAAGACATGTCAGCCTCACATTGAACATGTGGGATTAATTACAACTAGGGAAGAGAGAAGCTAATTAACTGAAAAAGAAACATAGCAAGAGCTGACACTTCAACCTTCTTTGAAGTTGGAACTTCCTGCAGTGACTAGGTTATTACAGAAGATAAATGCTTTGAAGAAAAGACAGAAAGACAGATTTATTTATGTTAGCACCATGCAGGAGTCCTGCTCTGACAGGCAGGGTCTTCAGTGTGTCTCTTCCCTCACCCATGCCGCAGACCAGAGGTGTCAAACTGCATTCCTCGAGGGCCTCAAACCATGAGTGTTTTCAAGATTTCCTTAGCATTCCACAAGGTGCTGGAATCATTCTGTGCAGGTGATTAAATTATCACCTGTGCAATACAAGGAAATCCTGAAAATATGACCTGTTTGCGTCCCTTGAGGAATGCAGTTTGACACCTCTGCCGCAGACAGTTCTTCCCTTCCCCATGCTCTGCATGCTTCCAGCCGGTCCTCTGGCCATGTCCTTAGGGCCCGTGCGCAGGCACTCCCACCTTCATAAAGAGTCAGCGTGTGCACTTGCTATTTCCTCTCCAGCCAATAGCTGTGGGACATTATGCATATATTGCGTCCTCCCCACTGGGGAGGTGCCTGAGCAACCTTCCTGTTTTGCAGTCTAAGTTGTGTAAGGTTGCGTACCCATCCCTGCTGCAAATCCTTCCTGCAGCACTCTGGTGCAAATCCTGCCTGCACTCTTGTGCAATTCCTGCCTGGTGCACTCTGATACAAACACTGATGTGAACTTTGCCAGCCGCTTCCTCCAATCTGTCCTCTGGGTCCAGCTGTTGCGCATCCGTCGGTCTGTCCTGGAGTGGCATCTGGCGTTCATTAAGAGCCAAGTCTAACTTCACCATCAGAGGCTCTAGTGAAGTCATGTGATTGCTTAGTCACGCCTCTCAAAGCTCTCTACGGTCCGTGGCACAGTGGTTCCACAAACCAGGTTCGTGACAGTTTACATGGGGATGGGGGAATACCCTTCCCTGGGAAAGAGCTTCATCTGATCAAAGAAAACTGGACAATTGCAGGCACAGTGCATGGTGCTATTCAGGTCTAAACTAGCTTCTCCACCATGACAGAAGCTCAGCTCTCCACCTTGCTGTCAAGATCACATCTCACTACTGGCACGCTTGTTCCTCTCCCGTCCCAACTCATCCATAACCTCTCCACAGTCTTCATCCCAACCCTAACACATCAACCTTTCACTTGCAAATGGTGTCTTCCCCTCATCCTTCATACATGCCTCAATCACACCCGTCCTCAATAAGCCCTCCCTCGACCCATCCTCTGTGTCTAGCTATCGCCCAATATCACTTCTCCCTTATACCTCAAAACTACTGGAGCATCACGTCCATCATAAACTGTCCGCTCACCTCTTCTCCTTCTCCCTCTTTTACTGGTTACAATCTGGCTTCCGACCGCATCACTCAACTGAAACTGTTCTAACTAAAGTCACCAATTACCTACTAACTGCCAAGAGCAAGCGCCACTACTCTGTCCTCCTTCTCCTGGACCTGTCTTCTGCCTTTTACACTGTGGACCATTCCCTCCTACTACAGATTCTCTCATCTCTTGGCATCACAGACTTGGCCCTTTCCTGGATCTCGTCATATCTAACAGACCGGACATTCAGTGTCTCCCTCTCCCACACCACCTCCTCACTCCGCCCCTTGTCAGTCGGTGTTCCTCAAGGCTCTGTACTAGGACCCCTACTCTTCTCCATCTACACCTTCAGCCTGGGACACCTCATAGAATCCCACGGTTTGCAGTATTATCTCTACGCCGATGACACGCAGATCTACCTATCTGGACCTGACCTCACCTCCTTACTTACCAAAATCCCACACTGTCTGCTATTTCATCTTTCTTTTCTACTCGCTTTCTAAAACTGAACTTGGCAAAACAGAATTTATCATCTTTCCCTCATCTCACTCTACCCTTAGACCAGACCTATCCATCAATGTCAATGGATGCTCACTTTCCCCAGTCCCGCATGCTCGGTGCCTCGGGGTGATCCTCAACTCTACCCTCTCTTTCAAGCCACGTATCCAAGCCCTTGCCTCCTCCTACCGTCTCAAACTCAAAAACATTTCCCGAATCCGTGCTTTCCTTGACCACGAAACTGCAAAAATGCTAGTGCACGCGCATATCTCCCGCCTTGACTACTGCAACCTCCTACTCTCTGGCCTCCCCTCTAGCACTCTGGCACCACTCCAATCCATCCTACACTCTGGTGACCGACTAATCTACCTGCCTCCCCGCTATTCCCCAGCCTCTCCTCCCTGCCAAGCCCTACACTGGCTACCTATTGTCCAGAGGCTCCAGTTCAAAATCCTAACTATGACATACAAAGCCATCCACAACCTGTCTACTCCATACATCTGCAACCTGGTCTCCCGGTACTTACCTACACGCAACCTTTGATCCTCTCAAGATCTTCTTCTCTACTCCCCTATTATCTCTTCTTCACACATCCGCATACAAGACTTCTCCCGTGCTTCCCCCATACTCTGGAACTCTCTACCACAACATATCAGACTCTCGCCTACCACGGAAACTTTCATAAGGACCTTAAGACCCACCTCTTCCGACAAGCCTACAACCTGCAGTGATCCTCAGTCTACTGAACCGCCGCACAACAGCTCTACCCTCTCGTAGTGTATCCTCACCCATCCCCTGTAGACTGTAAGACCTCTCAGGCACGGTCCTCCCTCCTTATGTACTTGTGTGTGCATTGTATTGCTCATGTTTATTGTACTTATCTATGTATGCCCCTTTTTTCACATGTAAAGCGCCATGGAATAAATGGCACTATAAAAATGAATAATAATGTTTCCTATCTAAGGTAAAATCGCAATAAGAAATATGATGAAAATACCTAGCACCGGGAACCTCCAGGGGCGAAGATATCCTGTAAGTTGAGGATCTCCTAAAATTCTAACAGACCGATGACATCCCACAACCAGCCTGCACATGAGCTCATCAAGGGAAGATATGTGGGCATAACTTTGAGCTAATAAAAACCAGCATTTTGGTTTGGGTGCATTCTGGAAGTCATACGTTCGCTGTGAGCATGCCCCATTTTCGGAGTGCTTCCCTCCCCTAAGCTCTGAGCCATTTTCGTGACCAGGTTTAGGAATTTCTATTTCGTTATTCTTTATGTAATTGTATAGATTGTATTGCTTTGTTCCCATTATGTGTCATATTTTATAAGCACTGCCTGTCTTTCTGGATTAAACACATACAATTTAAAAGCTGTTCCTCTTGCTCTGTAAACTGCACCCCTGGTGGCAGCGGTGTCATCTGTGACAAACTGGTAACAGTGCTGGGATCTGCGTGCCCCCACACCCCAGCTGTTAGTCTTGACAGTGGGCATAACATTGGGACTTATCGTCCATTCAATAAGTGGTGGCAGCATTAAGCGTGTTGGGTGCGTGGACTGGTAAGAACATTCTGTGTTCAGTCTGTAGCCTGAGTGAGGGGCAATGTGGACCCTATATCGTCAACCCAGCTTCATGGAGGCTAAGTACGGGCCTGATGCAGACAGATCCAAACATTAAGGTAAGCATTAATGATGAGTGAGTTATACTCGTTGCTCGGGTTTTCCAGAGCATGCGCGGGTGGTCTCCCGAGTATTTTTAAGTGCTCAGAGATTTAGTTTTTGTTGATGCCGCTGCATGATTTACAGCTGCTAGCCAGCCTGAGTACATGTGTGGGTTGCCTGGTTGCTAGGGAATCCCCACAAGTATTCAAACTGTCTTGCAGCTGTAAATCATTCAGCTGCGGCGACGAAAACGAAATCTCCTAGCACTTACAAATACTCGGAGACCACCCGAGCAACGAGTATACTCGCTCATCACTAGTAAGCATTACAGATGGATCTGGATAAGTTGGAAACTTGGGCCGAGAGGTGGCAGATGAGGTTTAACAATGATAAATGTAAGGTTATACACATGGGAAGAAGGAATCAATATCACCATTACACACTGAACGGGAAACCACTGGGTAAATCTCACATGGAGAAGGACTTGGGGATCCTAGTTAATGATAAACTTACCTGGAGCAGCCAGTGCCAGGCAGCAGCTGCCAAGGCAAACAGGATCATGGGGTGCATTAAAAGAGGTCTGGATACACATGATGAGAGCATTATACTGCCTCTGTATAAATCCCTGGTTACACCGCACATGGAGTACTGTGTACAGTTTTGGCCCCCGGTGCTCAGGATATAATGGAACTAGAGTGAGTACAAAGGAGGGAGGAATAAAGGGGATGGAGGAACTGTTGAGGGAGGATCTAAATTGATCCTTCACGGTTAACCCAGTGATTTCCAAATTAATATACAAGGTGTTGCCGGCAACTGAAAATGACCAGACGGAGACGTGTGTCTCTGTTTGGGGGGGAAACAAGCTGATCTCTCTAGCCCCCGTTTAATGAGTATGAGTTTTCATAGTCATAGAAATTATACTTCAACCAATCAGCATAAGAACACGCTCACAGTTCTTAGCCTATAAGAATGCAGGAACAATCTGTGCGTCAAAGCTTCATAGAACAATACACCCTCAGTCTCATATTCTGTTTAGATTGCAACAATCAAGGTCTCATCAAGGTCTCATAACAGCTGTAAACTTTAGCCTACTAACAAAATTTATATCGAAACAACAAAATGGAGTCGAAAAGCACAAAATGGAGAACCTTTCATAATTTGTTCCTTCACATTCCCCCCTAGATAAATTTTGTTAATTAATGTCCAGCATCAGAGGTACTATCCCAAGCTCTAAGCTTGAGGGGTACTGGTCTTCACATGGCTGGTGCCTTGTTACCAGCCATGTCTGTTGCGGCGTACCCGTCCCCCCTGTATACTAGAATTTACGAATAACAATTATTGATAACAGTAGTGGGGATCTTTTGAAGATAGCCATGCGCTTGGCTTCAACATCTTCATCAGGTAACTTTGTGAAATCGGTGTAGAGAAGAGCAGAGGTGGCAACGCTTTTGGTTTCATCATTAGTTATCCTAGTGCAGAATTTCCTAATACATACAGAAATACACCAAACAACAAGTTTTAGTGTTACATACATGACAAGAATAAAGGCAGCAATATATAACAAACTTTGCAAGATTCCAGCTATCCAGACCCCAAATCCCTTAAACCAATTGGCTGGATTAAGAAAGGAGAAGGTGTCTGCCCCCAACTGTCCTTATTACGGTCATTGTCTTTATCATATTGATCTCTGAGTCTTTGAATATCCTCTAACTTTAACTTCATTGTGCTATTGGGATCTATATAATGACAGCATGCGGGTCCAATAACCTGACACATACCACCCTGTGCTGCTGTTAAGTAATCCAGTACTACAGTGTATTGATTAGTGACTATGATAAGTTGGTTTTGGACAACAACAGTAATATTAAGTATATCCAATATATCCCAAATTTGATCATCTAGAAAATCTGTGGCCCTAAGCAAATTATCCCACATTTGTGTAATCATAGGGTAAATGAAAATATAACTGACAATTTTATTGGCTATACCCATCTGTACTACTAATCTTTCATGATATTGTACAAACTTATTATTCAAGGATATTGGGGAATTTAGGTTGTCCCATGTGGTTACCAATAATAATATAGAAAATGCGAAAACCAAAACATTATGTTCCCTGTTGTGAATTTGGATTCTGGGCTCCCCCGGTGGCTACTGGTGGAATTGAACTTGTGACATCATCTTCCCTGTTCACCTGTTCTGATTAGATCTGGGTGTCGCTATATAACCTGGCTTCTCTGTTAGATGCTTGCCGGTCAACAATGTTATCAGAAGCCTCTCTGTGCTTGTTCCTGCTCCCAGACATCTACTAGATAAGTTGGACATTCGTCCATGTTTTGTTTTTGTATTTTGGTTCCAGTTCACAGCTGCAGTTTCGTTACTGTGTCTGGAAAGCTCTTGTTGATCAGGAATTGCCACTCTGGTATTATGAGTTAATGCCAGAGTCCTAAAGTAATTTCTGGATGTGTTTTGTTAGGGTTTTCTACTGACCATGAAAGTATGCTTTCTGTCTTCTGCTATCTAGAAAGCGGACCTCAAATTTGCTAAAACTATTTTCCTGCTGCGTTTGTTGTTTCATCTCATATCACCGCCAATATATGTGGGGGGCCTCTGTCTCCTTTTTTTGGGCATTTCTCTAGAGGTGAGTCAGGTCTTATATTTCCCTCTGCTAGCATTATTTAGTTCTCCGGCCGGCGCTGGGCATATAGGGATAAAAAGTAGGACATGCTACCTGGCTACTTCTAGATGATGCGGTAGGTTTAGTTCATGGTCAGTACAGTTACATCTTCCAAGAGCTTGTTCCTATAGAGGCTTATGCTAGTTCTCTGGCCATGGAGATCATGACAGTTTGACCGGCCCACTAAAGGGTTAAAATCCTTGGCTGAGAAAGGAGAGAAATAAGAAGTCTGCTGAGAGTTTTTTTTTTTTTTTTCTGTGCTCTTAATTGGATCACTTGCCAGTCTGTCTATGCTGCAGTCTTTCTTTTTTTTCTCTCTCCTTCTAATCTTTGAATGGCTCTATGTTCACCTGTCTATAATGGATCTACAGAGTGTAACTGCAGGTTTGAATAATCTCGCCACGAAAGTACAAAGTTTGCAAGATTTTGTTGTTCATGCTCCGGTATCAGAGCCGAGAATTCCTTTGCCGGAATTCTTCTCAGGGAATAGATCTAGCTTTCAGAATTTCAGAAATAATTGTAAGTTATTTTTGTCCCTGAAATCTCGTTCTGCCGGAGACCCTGCACAGCAGGTTGGGATTGTGATTTCCTTGCTCCGCGGCGACCCTCAAGATTGGGCTTTTGCATTGGCACCAGGGGATCCTGCGTTGCGCAATGTGGATGCGTTTTTTCTGGCCTTGGGGTTGCTGTATGAGGAACCTCATTTGGAACTTCAGGCAGAAAAAACTTTGATGTCCCTATTGCAGGGGCAAGATGAAGCTGAAATTTACTGCCAAAGATTCCGTAAATGGTCTGTGCTTACTCAGTGGAATGAGTGCGCCCTGGCGGCTACTTTCAGAGAGGGTCTCTCTGATGCCATTAAGGATGTTATGGTGGGGTTCCCTGTGCCTGCGGGTCTGAATGAGTCCATGACAATGGCTATTCAGATCGATAGGCGTCTGCGGGAGCGCAAACCAGTGCACCATCTGGCGGTGTCCACTGAGAAGACGCCAGAAAGCATGCAGTGTGATAGAATTCTGTCCAGAAGCGAGCGGCAGAATTTTAGACGGAAAAATGGGTTGTGTTTCTATTGTGGGGATTCTACTCATGTTATATCAGCATGCTCTAAGCGTACTAAAAAGCTTGATAAATCCGTTTCCATTGGCACTTTACCGTCTAAATTTATTCTATCTGTGACCCTGATTTGCTCTTTGTCATCTATTACCACGGACGCCTATATCGACTCTGGCGCCGCTTTGAGTCTTATGGATTGGTCCTTTGCCAATCGTTGTGGGTATGATTTAGAGCCTTTGGAAACTCTTATTCCTCTGAAGGGGATTGACTCCACCCCATTGGCTAATAATAAACCACAATACTGGACACAAGTGACTATGTGTATTAATCCGGATCACCAGGAGACTATTCGTTTTCTAGTGCTGTATAATCTACATGAGGATTTGGTGCTGGGATTGCCATGGCTGCAGTCTCACAACCCAGTCCTTGACTGGAGAGCTATGTCTGTGTTGAGCTGGGGATGTAAGGGGGCTCATGGGGATGTACCTGTGATTTCCATTTCATCATCTATCCCCTCTGAAATCCCTGAGTTCCTGTCTGACTATCGTGACGTCTTTGAAGAACCCAAGCTTGGTTCATTACCTCCGCACCGTGAGTGCGATTGTGCTATAGATTTAATTCCGGGTAGTAAATACCCAAAGGGTCGTTTATTTAATCTGTCTGTGCCTGAACATGCTGCTATGCGAGAATATATAAAGGAGTCCTTGGAAAAGGGACATATTCGTCCATCGTCATCTCCCTTAGGAGCCGGTTTTTTCTTTGTGTCAAAAAAAGACGGCTCTTTGAGACCATGTATTGATTATCGGCTTTTGAATAAAATCACGGTTAAATATCAATACCCATTGCCGTTGCTGACTGATTTGTTTGCTCGCATAAAGGGGGCCAAGTGGTTCTCTAAGATTGATCTCCGTGGGGCGTATAATTTGGTGCGGATCAGGCAGGGGGATGAGTGGAAAACCGCATTTAATACGCCCGAGGGCCACTTTGAGTATTTAGTGATGCCTTTTGGTCTTTCTAATGCCCCTTCAGTCTTCCAGTCCTTTATGCATGATATTTTCCGCGATTTTTTGGATAAATTTATGATAGTGTATCTGGATGATATTCTGATTTTTTCGGATGACTGGGACTCTCATGTCCGGCAAGTTAAGAGGGTTTTTCAGGTTTTGCGGTCTAATTCTCTGTGTGTCAAGGGTTCTAAGTGCGTTTTTGGGGTTCAGAGAATTTCCTTTTTGGGATATATTTTTTCTCCCTCTTCCATTGAGATGGATCCTGTCAAGGTTCAAGCTATTTGTGATTGGACGCAGCCCTCTTCTCTTAAAAGTCTTCAGAAATTTTTGGGCTTTGCCAACTTTTATCGTCGATTTATTTCTGGTTTTTCGGATGTCGTTAAGCCATTGACCGATTTGACTAGACAGGGTGCTGATGTTGCTAATTGGTCCCCTGATGCTGTGGAGGCCTTTCAGGAGCTTAAGCGCTGTTTTTCTTCTGCCCCTGTGTTGCGTCAGCCTGATGTGACTCTTCCTTTTCAGGTTGAGGTCGACGCTTCTGAGATCGGAGCTGGGGCAGTGTTGTCGCAGAAAAGTTCTGACTGCGCCGTGATGAGGCCTTGTGCCTTCTTTTCCCGTAAATTTTCGCCCGCTGAGCGGAATTATGATGTTGGGAATCGGGAGCTTTTGGCCATGAAGTGGGCGTTTGAGGAGTGGCGCCATTGGCTCGAGGGGGCCAGACATCAGGTGGTGGTATTGACTGACCACAAAAATTTGATTTATCTTGAGACCGCCAGGCGCCTGAATCCTAGACAGGCGCGCTGGTCATTATTTTTTTCTCGGTTTAATTTTGTGGTATCGTACCTACCAGGTTCTAAGAATGTTAAGGCGGATGCCCTTTCTAGGAGTTTTGAGCCTGATTCACCTGGCAACTCTGACCCCACAGGTATTCTTAAGGAGGGAGTTATCTTGTCAGCCGTTTCTCCAGACCTGCGGCGGGCCTTGCAGGAGTTTCAGGCGGATAGACCGGATCGTTGTCCGCCTGATAGGCTGTTTGTTCCTGATGATTGGACCAGTAAAGTCATCTCTGAGGTGCATTCTTCTGCGTTGGCAGGTCATCCTGGAATTTTTGGTACCAGGGATTTGGTGGCAAGATCCTTCTGGTGGCCTTCCCTGTCACGAGATGTGCGAGGCTTTGTGCAGTCTTGTGACGTTTGTGCTCGGGCCAAGCCTTGTTGTTCTCGGGCTAGTGGATTATTGTTGCCCTTGCCTATTCCTAAGAGGCCTTGGACACACATCTCGATGGATTTTATTTCAGATCTGCCTGTTTCTCAGAAGATGTCTGTCATCTGGGTGGTGTGTGACCGTTTTTCTAAGATGGTCCATTTGGTTCCTCTGCCCAAATTGCCTTCTTCTTCCGAGTTGGTGCCCCTGTTTTTTCAAAATGTTGTTCGTTTGCATGGTATTCCTGAGAATATCGTTTCTGACAGAGGAACCCAATTTGTGTCTAGATTTTGGCGGGCATTTTGTGCTAGGATGGGCATAGATTTGTCTTTTTCGTCTGCTTTTCACCCTCAGACTAATGGCCAGACCGAGCGGACTAATCAGACCCTGGAGACATATCTGAGGTGTTTTGTGTCTGCTGACCAGGATGATTGGGTTGCTTTTTTGCCATTGGCGGAGTTCGCCCTCAATAATCGGGCCAGCTCTGCCACCTTGGTTTCCCCGTTTTTCTGTAATTCGGGGTTCCATCCTCGATTTTCCTCCGGTCAGATGGAATCCTCGGATTGTCCTGGAGTGGATGCGGTGGTGGAGAGATTGCATCATATCTGGGGGCAGGTGATGGACAATTTAAAGTTGTCCCAGGAGAAGACTCAGCTTTTTGCCAACCGTCACCGTCGTGTTGGTCCTCGGCTTTGTGTTGGAGATTTGGTGTGGTTGTCTTCTCGTTTTGTCCCTATGAGGGTCTCATCTCCTAAGTTTAAGCCTCGGTTCATCGGTCCGTATAAAATATTGGAGATTCTTAACCCTGTTTCCTTCCGTTTGGACCTCCCTGCATCCTTTTCTATTCATAACGTTTTTCATCGGTCGTTATTGCGCAGGTATGAGGCACCGGTTGTGCCTTCCGTTGAGCCTCCTGCTCCGGTGTTGGTTGAGGGTGAGTTGGAGTACGTTGTGGAAAAAATCCTGGACTCCCGTGTTTCCAGACGGAGACTCCAGTATCTGGTCAAGTGGAAGGGATATGGCTAGGAGGATAATTCTTGGGTCACTGCATCTGATGTTCATGCCTCTGATCTGGTTCGTGCCTTTCATAGGGCCCATCCTGATCGCCCTGGTGGTTCTGGTGAGGGTTCGGTGCCCCCTCCTTGAGGGGGGGGTACTGTTGTGAATTTGGATTCTGGGCTCCCCCGGTGGCTACTGGTGGAATTGAACTTGTGACATCATCTTCCCTGTTCACCTGTTCTGATTAGATCTGGGTGTCGCTATATAACCTGGCTTCTCTGTTAGATGCTTGCCGGTCAACAATGTTATCAGAAGCCTCTCTGTGCTTGTTCCTGCTCCCAGACATCTACTAGATAAGTTGGACATTCGTCCATGTTTTGTTTTTGTATTTTGGTTCCAGTTCACAGCTGCAGTTTCGTTACTGTGTCTGGAAAGCTCTTGTTGATCAGGAATTGCCACTCTGGTATTATGAGTTAATGCCAGAGTCCTAAAGTAATTTCTGGATGTGTTTTGTTAGGGTTTTCTACTGACCATGAAAGTATGCTTTCTGTCTTCTGCTATCTAGAAAGCGGACCTCAAATTTGCTAAAACTATTTTCCTGCTGCGTTTGTTGTTTCATCTCATATCACCGCCAATATATGTGGGGGGCTTCTGTCTCCTTTTTTTGGGGCATTTCTCTAGAGGTGAGTCAGGTCTTATATTTCCCTCTGCTAGCTTTATTTAGTTCTCCGGCCGGCGCTGGGCATATAGGGATAAAAAGTAGGACATGCTACCTGGCTACTTCTAGATGATGCGGTAGGTTTAGTTCATGGTCAGTATAGTTACATCTTCCAAGAGCTTGTTCCTATAGAGGCTTATGCTAGTTCTCTGGCCATGGAGATCATGACAGTTCCCTTATTTGCTACTAGTCTGTTTGACCAGCTTCCAGTGCGATACGTGGATCCACGTCGACCTTCCTTCCAGCTTTACTGACATAGGGGTGATGAGGAGGACTTGGTAGGGACCGTCATACAAGGGTTCTAGTCCGTGTTTTCTGACATGGCTTTTCACGACCACTTTAAGTTGTAACAAATATCGGTTTCTGCTGAATCTGGAAGGGAAGAAGAGACTAAAACATGGGTGTTAGTAAGATTTTTACTAAGCTGAATAACATATTGAACAGCAGTGTCAGTTTCTTCTGATAACTACTGAGACTGGAAATTTGCAACTGGGGGCCTAGCACCAAACAATATCTCATATGGGGACAGGCCATGTTTTGCCTTAGGGGTAGTACGAATGTGGTACAGTACAATGGGTAGGAGCTCTGGCCATGGAGCCGTAGTCTTCTGCATCTTTTTGGTCAATTGTCCCTTCAGTGTGCCATTCAGCCTCTCAACTTTCCCACTGGATTGTGGATAGTATGGAGGGCTACAGTGGATCCAAACATTATCAAAACCTCCTGATACACATAGGACTTGGTCACTTTCAACGACTTCTGGAACACCATATCTGCATATGACTTCCATCACCAGTTTCTTCGCTGTAGTCTTTGCAGTCATGTTGGTAACCGGGAATGCTTCCGGCCAACTGGAGAACATGTCGACAACCACCAGACAATATTCATACCTTCCAGACTTAGGTAACGTGATATAGTCCACTTGGAGCCTTTGGAAAGGATAGTCAGGCTTAGCAAGGTGCTTCGGGGGTACACGTTGAAGTTGACCGGGATTGCAGGTCTGACACATATTACATGCACGGTTGAGTGCTGTCAGGACTGGAGAAATACCTGGAGCCCAGTAGAATTTTTGTACCAGGGCTAGGGCCTGGTTTTTTCCTCGATGTGTGGGCCCATGTGCCCATGTGGCAATAGCAGGATACATCCGCTTAGGGAGACACAGAAATTGGTCCTTTTTCCAGAGACCATTGTCCGTACATGCTCCATCAACCTTCCACTGCTTCACTTCTTCCTTTGGGGACATTCTCTGCAGCGTCATTAAGCGGTCTCGCTGGGTCCGACAGAAAACCTCAGTCTGGCGTGGATCATCAGCTTCCTGTAGAGTCAGTGTTTCTTGTAACTGTTTACGCTGAGAGCGTGTGGTCACCAGAGTTGGTATGGTCAGTTCAACGGGTAGGAGAGCAGCAGCTTTTGCTTGCATATCCACAAAGGTGTTACCAACAGTGTGTGGACTGTTCCTAGGACCGTGCGCCTTAACTTTGATAATGGCCACCTTTGTAGGTAATTTGATTGAGTCCATGAGGGTTTTAACAGCTTCAGCATTTTTCACTGGAGTCCCGGCGATGGTAATAAACCCTCGATTGGCCCACAGGGCTCCGAAATCATGAGCAATACCAAATGCATACTGTGAGTCCGTGTATATATTAGCCCACCTGTCTTTGGCCAGAACACATGCAGTAGACAGAGCCTGAAGTTCTACTTCTTGTGCTGACTGTGAGGGAGGGAGTGCAGCTGCGTGCACTACAGTATCTTCCGTAATAACAGCGTATCCGGTGTGGAATCTGCCAAACTCATCAGCACATCTTGAACCGTCTTTCAGGGCATTGTAGAAAGGTTGCATTATACGGGATGCGTCCGGTATCCACTGACAACAATAAGTACATAGTCCAAGAAAACGCTGGAGTTCAGTCTCATCTTTTGGTAAAGGAAGGGAGCTGACGGCTATTTTTCTTTCTTTTGTGAGGTGTCTGGCACCCTGAAGAAGACAGTGACCCAAAAATATCACTTGACCAAGGCGGAACCGAAGTTTCGAGGCCAAAACCCGACAGTTCAGATCTGCCAGATACTTGAGAAGACTAACAGTGGCAGCAATGGCTTCCTGCTCTGTTTGTGCACACAACAAAAGATCAGCCACATACTGAAACAGCGTAACATAGGGGTGTTCTAACTGCCAGGGTACAAGACACTCGCCTATATTTTTTGCAAACTGATTGGGACTATTTTGGGCCCCTTGTGGCATAACTGTCCGAGTCAATTGTCACCCCTGATAAGTGAATACAAACAGAAACTGGCAATCTGGGTGTAATGGAATGCTGAAGAAGGCATTGGCAAAATCGATAACTGTAAACCAAGCAGCATCCTTAGATATCTGGGACAAAAGAGTATGTGGCTTAGGCACCGGAGATTCCAGAACAGTAACTGCATTAACTGCCCGTAGATCTTGTACCAGCCGGTACACGGGGTTGGCCGGGTGGGGGCTTTTTCTTAATGGGAAACAAGGGCGTGTTACATGGGGAAACACAGGGTATCAGGGCACCATTATCGAGTAACGTTTGTATTTGCCCCTTGAGGCACTGCTCCTGATCATGTTTCAAAGGGTATTGATGGACTTTAGAAAAAGGGGCACCAGGTTTGAGAAACACTTTTACTGGTTCTACAGGCATTATTGGGGGAGAATCTGGGTCTATCAGGACCATCATAACTGTGGGAAGGGCATGTAGGATACAGATCTCATTATATTCATCTGCATAGGAGTTATATAACGTAAGTATCAGCTGACCATCATCTTGGAATTATATCCTGGAGCGGAACTGTGATAATAAATCTGCCCCCAGTAAATTTACCGGACATGAGGGAGAGATTAGGAACTGAACAGCAACCTCAAGGAAAGGACCCACAGGGTTTTGTAAGAGTATGTTTATTGGGTCTGTCATCTACTCTAATTAAAACAAGCTCTTGATCTGAGAATTGACATGGCGGGGCTGGGGGGGGAGATTCCCAGACAGGGTTAAAAGGGATATTTTAGTATGAGACTAGATTTGTGTAAGGTGGGGAGGGCAGGAGCTGGAGTCTGTTACATGAACCGCTGATAAGGGGAGATGTGTCCTTGCAGCTGTGAGGGGGGGGGGCTGGAATTGGAGCGGGGAATTGCTGTGGCTACTGGTTTAACCTTTGCCTTTCCTGCTGATGCAGAGTGGGGTAAGTTCTTAAAACCTTTTTTACTACTTTTAATGCATCATCTTCTTCAAACTCTGATATTACTGACTCGGGGGTGGGAGGAGGTGGCGGTACAAGAGGCATCTGCTGCGGAAGCGGGGCAGGAGGCTCTGTTACAGTTAGAGATACCGGCAGAGATTAATGGTATGGCCATTGTACGTTGAGGCATCGTACTGGGAGGAACGGAGGAGGCATACAGGATTGCGTTCTGGACAGCCTCAGTAAGCAACTCTTGGGACCTGGGAATGTTGGTAGGATTATACCGTGGCCCCACTGCATGTATTACATATTGACACGGAAACTGTCCTGTTTCTACCTGGCCATAAGTTTGTATATATGAATTAGATTCTTCCTGTATCATGGGTCCACCTTTCTGTGAAATCATTGCAGCCAGTCCTTCAGCATGGCGGAGCTGGTTATCTGCGGTATTTACTATGGCCCCAACATGTTGTTTTGTGAGATCCCCTGTCCCTATCCTAAAGAGCACATCATGACGGTGGGGTCCAGGAATAACATTAGAATACATTTCCTGGAAATCTTCTATCTCCTTTGTATATCCTGTCTCTGACCGAGTGACTAAGGTAGGTGGGGGCGGATACTCATAACCACTAGCAAAACTAGGCATAACAGGAGCTGGTGCTGGCGGTGGCCGATAATAGGTGCCGTCAGCGTTTAGCAAGGGAAAGGTGGGGGCTACAACCCCGGATCTCCTCGCTCCACAATTGTAACAGACCTCTCTACACTGAGAATTAGTAAATCCGCATACATCACAAATAAACCCAGCAGGATCATAGGGTGGGGGCGCACTAAGTTTTGGCAATCCAGTATATATTGGTGCTTTGGGATTGAGGGTTACAAGTTTCCTTCTAAAACTAGACACTAGATTTCACTTTCAATTTACAATATTTCTTTGTACTTCAAAACAATATTGTCGCCTTAAACAAAACACAGATCTACCAGCGTGTACTACACCAAGAAAATACAGAGAGACTCAAGAGTGCAGCCACATGCTGCTGCCCCCTCCCATCGGATATTTTAGAGATAAACTGTTGTGAATTTGCTTTTTGCTCCCTCTAGTGGTTACTAGTTTTTTGACTCTGGTTTTTCTGTCATTCCTTTTATCCGCACCTGGGTCGTTAGTTAGGGGTGTTGCTATATAAGCTCCCTGGACCTTCAGTTCAATGCCTGGCAACGTAGTTATCAGAGCTAGTCTGCTGTGCTCTTGTCTACTGATCCTGGTTCCAGTTATATCAGCTAAGTCTGCCTTTTGCTTTTTGCTATTTGTTTTGGTTTTGTATTTTTGTCCAGCTTGTTCCAAATCTATATCCTGACCTTTGCTGGAAGCTCTAGGGGGCTGGTGTTCTCCCCCCGGACCGTTAGACGGTTCGGGGGTTCTTGAATTTCCAGTGTGGATTTTGATAGGGTTTTTGTTGACCATATAAGTTACCTTTCTTTATTCTGCTATCAGTAAGCGGGCCTCTCTGTGCTAAACCTGGTTCATTTCTGTGTTTGTCATTTCCTCTTACCTCACCGTCATTATTTGTGGGGGGCTTCTATCCAGCTTTGGGGTCCCCTTCTCTGGAGGCAAGAAAGGTCTTTTGTTTTCCTCTACTAGGGGTAGCTAGATTCTCCGGCTGGCGCGTGTCATCTAGAATCAACGTAGGAATGATCCCCGGCTACTTCTAGTGTTGGCGTTAGGAGTAGATATATGGTCAACCCAGTTACCACTGCCCTATGAGCTGGATTTTTGTATTCTGCAGACTTCCACGTTCCTCTGAGACCCTCGCCATTGGGGTCATAACAGTTTGCCAGGCCAGTATTAAATGTTTAATGCATTGCAGAAGAGGGATTATAAGAAAGAAGATTCTGAGTTTTTTTTTTCTTCTTCCCCTTTACCTCAGAGTGGCTATGCTTGCTGCAGACATGAATGTCCAGACCTTGATTACAAGTGTGGACCAGCTGGCTACTCGTGTGCAGGGCATACAAGACTATGTTATCAGAAATCCTAGGTCAGAACCTAAAATACCGATTCCTGAACTGTTTTCCGGAGACAGGTTTAAGTTTAGGAATTTCGTGAATAATTGTAAATTGTTTCTGTCCCTGAGACCCTGTTCATCTGGAGATTCTGCTCAGCAAGTAAAAATTGTTATTTCGTTCTTACGGGGCGACCCTCAGGATTGGGCTTTTTCGCTGGCGCCAGGAGATCCGGCATTGGCTGATCTTGATGCGTTTTTTCTGGCGCTCGGTTTACTTTATGAGGAACCCAATCTTGAGATTCAGGCAGAAAAGGCCTTGCTGGCTATGTCTCAGGGGCAGGACGAGGCTGAAGTGTATTGCCAAAAATTTCGGAAATGGTCCGTGCTGACACATTGGAACGAGTGTGCACTGGCCGCTAATTTTAGAAATGGCCTTTCTGAAGCCATTAAGAATGTTATGGTGGGTTTTCCCATTCCCACAGGTCTGAATGATACTATGGCACTGGCTATTCAAATTGACCGGCGGTTGCGGGAGCGCAAAACCGCAAATTCCCTCATGGTGTTGTCTGAACAGACACCTAATTCGGTGCAATGTGATAGAAAAACCGCAAATTCCCTCATGGTGTTGTCTGAACAGACACCTGATTTAATGCAATGTGATAGAATCCTGACTAGAAATGAGCGGAAAATTCATAGACGCCGGAATGGCTTGTGCTACTACTGTGGTGATTCTACACATGTTATCTTAGCATGCTCTAAACGTATAGCTAAGGTTGTTAGTCCTGTCACCGTTGGTAATTTGCAACCTAAATTTATTCTGTCTGTAACTTTGATTTGCTCACTGTCATCTTATCCTGTCATGGCGTTTGTAGATTCAGGTGCTGCCCTGAGTCTCATGGATCTCTCATTTGCTAAGCGCTGTGGTTTTACTCTTGAACCATTAGAAAATCCTATTCCTCTTAGGGGTATTGATGCTACACCATTGGCAGCAAATAAACCGCAGTATTGGACACAGGTTACCATGTGCATGACTCCTGAACACCGCGAGGTGATACGTTTCCTGGTTTTACATAAAATGCATGATTTGGTCGTTTTAGGGCTGCCATGGTTACAGACCCATAATCCAGTCCTGGACTGGAAGGCTATGTCAGTCTCAAGTTGGGGCTGTCGTGGTATTCATGGGGATTCCCTGCCTGTGTCTATTGCTTCTTCTACGCCTTCGGAAGTTCCGGAGTATTTGTCTGATTATCAGGATGTCTTCAGTGAGTCTGAGTCCAGTGCACTGCCTCCTCATAGGGACTGTGACTGTGCTATAGATTTGATCCCAGGCAGTAAATTTCCTAAGGGAAGACTGTTTAATCTGTCGGTACCTGAACATACCGCTATGCGTTCATATATCAAGGAGTCTCTGGAGAAAGGACATATTCGTCCGTCTTCTTCCCCTCTTGGTGCGGGATTCTTTTTTGTGGCAAAAAAGGACGGATCTTTGAGACCTTGTATTGATTATCGGCTTTTAAATAAGATCACTGTCAAATTTCAGTATCCTTTACCGCTGTTGTCTGACTTGTTTGCCCGGATTAAGGGTGCCAAGTGGTTCACCAAGATAGACCTTCGTGGTGCGTACAACCTTGTGCGCATTAAGCAAGGTGATGAATGGAAAACCGCATTCAATACGCCCGAAGGTCATTTTGAGTACTTGGTGATGCCTTTTGGGCTCTCCAATGCACCTTCAGTTTTTCAGTCCTTTATGCATGACATTTTCCGGAAGTATCTGGATAAATTTTTGATTGTTTATCTGGATGATATTTTGGTTTTTTCTGATAATTGGGATTCGCATGTGGAGCAGGTCAGGTTGGTCTTTAAAATTTTGCGTGAAAATTCTTTGTTTGTCAAGGGCTCAAAGTGTCTCTTTGGTGTGCAGAAGGTTCCCTTTTTGGGGTTCATTTTTTCCCCTTCTGCTGTGGAGATGGACCCAGTCAAGGTCCGAGCTATTCTTGATTGGACTCAGCCCTCGTCAGTTAAGAGTCTTCAGAAGTTCTTGGGCTTCGCTAACTTCTACCGTCGTTTTATCGCTAATTTTTCTAGCATTGTGAAACCTTTGACGGATATGACCAAGAAGGGCTCCGATGTAGCTAACTGGGCTCCTGCTGCCGTGGAGGCTTTCCAGGAGTTGAAACGCCGGTTTACTTCGGCGCCTGTTTTGTGCCAGCCTGACGTCTCACTTCCCTTTCAGGTTGAGGTGGATGCTTCGGAGATTGGGGCAGGGGCCATTTTGTCGCAGAGAGGCCCTGGTTGCTCTGTTATGAAACCTTGTGCCTTTTTCTCTAGGAAGTTTTCGCCTGCCGAGCGAAATTATGATGTGGGCAATCGGGAGTTGTTGGCCATGAAATGGGCATTTGAGGAGTGGCGTCATTGGCTCGAGGGTGCTAAGCATCGTGTGGTGGTCTTGACTGATCACAAAAATCTGATGTATCTCGAGTCTGCTAAACGCCTTAATCCGAGACAGGCCCGCTGGTCATTGTTTTTCTCCCGCTTTGATTTTGTTGTCTCGTATTTACCAGGTTCAAAGAATGTGAAGGCCGATGCTCTTTCTAGGAGCTTTGTGCCTGATGCTCCTGGAGTCGCTGATCCTGTTGGTATTCTTAAAGATGGAGTTATCTTGTCAGCTATTTCTCCGGATCTGCGACGTGTGTTGCAGAGATTTCAGGCTGATAGGCCTGAGTCTTGTCCACCTGACAGACTGTTTGTCCCGGATAAGTGGACCAGCAGAGTCATTTCCGAGGTTCATTCCTCGGTGTTGGCAGGTCACCCGGGAATTTTTGGCACCAGAGATCTGGTGGCCAGGTCCTTTTGGTGGCCTTCCTTGTCAAGGGATGTGCGGTCATTTGTGCAGTCCTGTGGGACTTGTGCTCGAGCTAAGCCTTGCTGTTCTCGTGCCAGCGGTTTGCTCTTGCCCTTGCCTGTCCCGAAGAGACCTTGGACACATATCTCCATGGATTTCATTTCTGATCTTCCGCTATCTCAGGGCATGTCCGTTATCTGGGTGATTTGTGATCGCTTCTCCAAGATGGTCCATTTGGTTCCTTTGCCTAAGCTGCCTTCCTCTTCCGATCTGGTTCCTGTGTTTTTCCAGAACGTGGTTCGTTTGCACGGCATCCCTGAGAATATTGTGTCAGACAGAGGATCCCAGTTCGTTTCCAGGTTCTGGCGATCCTTTTGTAGTAGGATGGGCATTGATTTGTCGTTTTCGTCTGCTTTCCATCCTCAGACTAATGGACAGACGGAGCGAACCAATCAGACTTTGGAGGCTTATTTGAGGTGTTTTGTCTCTGCTGATCAGGACGATTGGGTGACATTCTTGCCGTTGGCTGAGTTTGCCCTTAATAATCGGGCTAGTTCCGCCACCTTAGTTTCGCCTTTTTTCTGCAACTCTGGTTTCCATCCTCGCTTTTCTTCGGGTCATGTGGAGCCTTCTGACTGTCCTGGGGTGGATTCTGTGGTGGATAGGTTGCAGCAGATCTGGAATCATGTGGTGGACAACTTGAAGTTGTCACAGGAGAAGGCTCAGCGCTTTGCCAACCGCCGCCGCGGTGTGGGTCCCCGACTACGCGTTGGGGATTTGGTATGGCTTTCTTCCCGCTTTGTTCCTATGAAGGTCTCCTCTCCCAAATTTAAACCTCGTTTTATTGGGCCTTACAAGATATTGGAAATCCTTAATCCTGTATCTTTTCGTCTGGATCTTCCTGTGTCGTTTGCTATTCACAATGTATTTCATAGGTCCTTGTTGCGGCGGTACATTGTGCCTGTAGTTCCTTCTGCTGAGCCTCCTGCTCCGGTGTTGGTTGAGGGCGAGTTGGAGTACGTGGTGGAGAAGATCTTGGATTCTCGCCTCTCCAGGCGGAGACTTCAGTACCTGGTCAAGTGGAAGGGCTATGGTCAGGAGGATAATTCCTGGGTGGTCGCCTCTGATGTTCATGCGGCCGATTTAGTTCGTGCCTTTCATGCCGCTCATCCTGATCGCCCTGGTGGTCGTGAGGGTTCGGTGACCCCTCACTAAGGGGGGGGGTACTGTTGTGAATTTGCTTTTTGCTCCCTCTAGTGGTTACTAGTTTTTTGACTCTGGTTTTTCTGTCATTCCTTTTATCCGCACCTGGGTCGTTAGTTAGGGGTGTTGCTATATAAGCTCCCTGGACCTTCAGTTCAATGCCTGGCAACGTAGTTATCAGAGCTAGTCTGCTGTGCTCTTGTCTACTGATCCTGGTTCCAGTTATATCAGCTAAGTCTGCCTTTTGCTTTTTGCTATTTGTTTTGGTTTTGTATTTTTGTCCAGCTTGTTCCAAATCTATATCCTGACCTTTGCTGGAAGCTCTAGGGGGCTGGTGTTCTCCCCCCGGACCGTTAGACGGTTCGGGGGTTCTTGAATTTCCAGTGTGGATTTTGATAGGGTTTTTGTTGACCATATAAGTTACCTTTCTTTATTCTGCTATCAGTAAGCGGGCCTCTCTGTGCTAAACCTGGTTCATTTCTGTGTTTGTCATTTCCTCTTACCTCACCGTCATTATTTGTGGGGGGCTTCTATCCAGCTTTGGGGTCCCCTTCTCTGGAAGCAAGAAAGGTCTTTTGTTTTCCTCTACTAGGGGTAGCTAGATTCTCCGGCTGGCGCGTGTCATCTAGAATCAACGTAGGAATGATCCCCGGCTACTTCTAGTGTTGGCGTTAGGAGTAGATATATGGTCAACCCAGTTACCACTGCCCTATGAGCTGGATTTTTGTATTCTGCAGACTTCCACGTTCCTCTGAGACCCTCGCCATTGGGGTCATAACATAAACACAGAAACGGAATACAGCAGTTCTCAGACTTAATTAATTTCTACAAAATCTTCATCGCACAATTCACATACCAGGACACCTTAGGAAAAAAACAATAATTGAGAATATTTTCCCTGCATTCCTGACAGATTTCTTTCCCCGTCTTTGGGCTAACAATATCAAATTCATCACACAATTCAAAATCTTCTTCTACCACGGAAACTGATTCTCCTTTAGAGTTAAATACCCTTACTTAGTCGTGCATAGATACTAGAGCGGCCGTATAGTCTATTCCACTAGAGTTTTTACCTGTCCCCCGCTGGAACAACCCAAAATCGCGGTACTCAGTGAAAGGAGGAGGGCGTCTTAGACTTTCCCTCCGGACACCCCTGGACATATATAAATATATGATTCCTGAGTTACGCATCCTACCCAATCTTCGATCACCTCACCGCGCCTGATTCTAACAGTGATCAGGAATTCAGGATATTTTGACTATAAAGAGAATTACATCACTGGTTAATCCGGGGTGTCCGTCCCTTATGAGGTACGGTTCGAGCACTGGGCTTCCAACGGAACTACACCTCTATATGATTCCACCCAAAAATCATCCCACTCCGGGGACAAACCTCAGATCCTCTTTGCAGCAACAAACACAGGAAAACCACACCAAACGGTCAGTCTGGACAGTATAACTGCCAACTTACCGTGGTTGTTGTGGGGGATGATCAGTCCCAATTTTCCAGTGCCTGCGTCTGGTCCGAGGGTCCTTTGTCTTGTTGTCCTCCGGGGGGGCAGAGGCGTTCATGCTTGGAGCCCCACGTTCTCGGGCGCCAACTGTTGAGGGAGGATCTAAATTGATCCTTCACGGTTAACCCAGTGATTTCCAAATTAATATACAAGGTAGTAGTGTAGCATCGGGACCATTCGTCAAACTCAATCTGACAGGTGCCCCGCCCCTATCAAGATGTATCAAAAGGGTGTAACCCCTCCTCCCCGCCCTGTCAGCAGCTGTCCCTCCTTGTCTGGCTGTCAGCTTTTGATACAGTATGATATTGTTTGATACAGAAATTATTATCCCAGTATTTTGTTTTTTTTATATATTAGATTTCATATGTAGTTGTTATAATTATTAGTTAATTTTTTTTTATGGGGCTTCTGTAATCAGATTAATGCTCAGTAGAGTCACATTTTTTAACATATCCCACAATTTCAGAGATCTCTTGATTTTTTTATCAGAGGTGGTATTCACATATAATAATAATAATAATAACATATAGTGCAAAATTGTGTCAAAAACGGTGTTTATAACGCGCCAGGCTGTTTATTTTATAGCCTATTAGATTTCCATATTATTTGTAGACATTCTAAACGGAGATATTATGTATATCGCGTGTTTTGCCAAGTATAAAGCGGTTGTTTTATACCACATGAACAATTAACACATCCCCACAATTTCAGCGATCTCTTGATTTTATCAGACTCGGTATTCACATATAATAATAATAATAATAATAATATAAAGAATCAGCACCTCACATATGGCTCCATGACCCCTTAATAGCCCGAGGTATTTTTGGTTTTGCATTTTCATTTTTGCTCCCCTTCTTCCAAGAGCCATAACTTTTTTATTTTTTTATTTTTTCTTTGTCAAAATGTCCATGTGAGAACTTGTTTTGCTGGACGAGTTACATGTCTATGTTATAATATCAGACTCATTCAACTCACTTAGATAGCTAGAGTGTATTCCTTATCTTTGTGTGTTATCTCAGTTAAACAGAGTATCTGTCTATGCCTACCGAAGCAGTAAAAGCAAATACAGATGTAGAAGTGCAAAAATGACAGTCACTGTATGAGTTTTTAACCAGGGGTGAGTGTAATAAAAATACGACCCTTAATAATAAAAATGCTATCCCGATGCATGTTACAAGTGATGTGCAGGGAGCTGACCTTGACATATTTAGAATGACAGCACCATCAGCATTTCGTGATAACACCCACCCTGTACAGATAAAGGGTTGTGAATTTTTCAGCGTGTCCTGATAGAGTATATTATGTATATTCTGTGTTTCTGCACTATTATTTGTTGAAAATTTTTCACTAAAATGATAATTTCTGACAGTGGCTTCTTTTTGTAATATTATTGAATATAATGTTTTACGTATCATACACTAATGCTATAACTTTATACATGTCCGGTTATGAATATAAAAAAGTAAAAAATCACCACATGTACAACTAACATACAGCACTACACTTCTTACAAAATAGAGTATATTATTTATATTCTGTGTTTCTGCACATTATTTGATTATTTATTTGATTTATACAGCACTGTACGGGAATATTATGTATATCAATTATTTTATATCCTAGGATTCTCATTTTTTCACATTATAACAACAGGTTCGTTATATGGGCACATTGTGTAAGCTCAGCATGCGGCTATGTTATTTTATCTAGGGTAAACAGACTAGCTGTCTACACCCACCGAAGCATCAAAAAGAAACTTTGATGACACAGATATAACTCAGCTAACTAAATGCTAGAGTTTCGGTTTTCCTTTAAAAAAAAAAAATATATATATGAATATTAGTGAACATAGTGTTTTACTTATGTTACACTATCTTATTTTCCTGCGGTTAGTTTTGTTCATGTATTATCGCCGACTTTGCCAGTTGTGATTCATACCTTTTCTATATAAATAGTGCAATAATTCGCACCCACGGACGGTTTTCCTTTAAAATATGAATATTATTGAATAGCCTCATATCTCATCTGCGGCAATAGACTCTAATCATTTTTCACATTATTTGTAGACACTCTAACGGACATATTATGTATATCAGGTGTTCTGACAAGTATGAAGCGGCGTGTTTTTATACGTTTATAACAAGCATAACCAGTATATTGTAAACGTTTAAACGTGTATTTTATTCACAGTGTTCACTAGTCAGGTTTAGATTTATTTAAATTCACAGGTGGGGTGTATGTACACAGGAATGATTTAGTTTAAAAGCATATAGTTCAGCGATAATGTCCGGAGTTGGACAGGCAGTTATCAATCTTTCATACGTATCACAGAAAGATTTTAGTTTGACCTGGGCGAGTTTAATTTGTGCGTACTGGCCAGCCAGGGCAATAAATATTTTGATGTGTTCATCACTCCACACAGGGCCCCCCGTGTAACACGAATGTTCAGCAACAGTGTGTTTTTTACTAACGAGGTGCCGCGGCACGGCGCGTTTCTTTAGAGGTAGTACATTGTCAAAATCGCTAGAAGATCCTGCAAGAGCAGAATCTGCAGCCTGTACAGCATGGCGCCCCCGTATATTGAACGGAACTGTGGGTGACCACATACCCTCAGAGAGCTGTTCATTTTCTCTGTTTTCAGAAGTAGCTTGTGGTATGCTGTCGCTGCTATCGGACTCCTGAGTTATGCAGGGGCTGTCGTTCTGCGATGCAAATCTCTTTCTTGAAGCGTTCTTAGATTTTTGACAGGGAATCTTGGGGGTTGGATTCCCGGTGTGTTTGGGGGACGCGTAGCTTTCCGCACGATCCGCAACACAGTTGGGCGAAAGAGGAGTTGTTCTCACAACCACATCCGCTCTTTGGGTATGATTCTGCGCAAATCCGTAATTACAGCGCTGTAAATCTCGTGGTTGAAGATCCGACATATCTAAAAGAAAAGATACAGGTGTCAGTTATCCGCAAAGCCGGCGTAAAATTGGAAAAGCTGCATGGCGGTAGTTATCCATGAAGCGGCGCAATATTTGAAAACTTACCGGCGACAGTTACCCATGAAATCATTGTAACAATATTTGCATAAATCCAGGATAGACCAGACCAGATATATACTTACAAGCATGAAACAGGGAACTGCACCTCCGCAGCTCCTGGTTTAATGGCCCGCGCATTGTTCAAACACGGCGAGACGGAGATATTCTCTTTTTCAAATTGAATTTTTCTGGCCGCTAATTTACCAGTTGTAAATAAATTATAACTAAATTATAACTACCACAGAAAAGTGAGAATCGTATGTATTTCAAGTGAACCGTTACCTTTTCTTTTCCTGAGACACCTGCTTAACGAATTTCCACGGCTTTTAGGCGCTGCGGGATTCTTGACAGCGACGATCTCGACGTCTGAGTCCCGGTCTTCACACGGTTCGGGAGCACGCCAGTCTTCCGGCATATGGACCGAGGGATCTGTGTCACTATCTGTATGAGAAATTGCACTTAGTACGTGTTTACATACAAAGGATTAATGCATCCGCCATAGTATAATATAGTTTTTACGGTATGACCCTGTTTATGGTGTATCCGTTAATAATTTATTATTATACTGGTGGCTAGCTGCGTTATTTGTTTTATAATTTAACCCTATATTTATTATGACATAATTTATGTAATACAATAGTTAATAGCTGGTATAGTTTCACGCCATAGCCAGTATTTGTTCTGCATAAATCGTGTTTGTCTGTGGTGCTACGGAATTAACACAGATAATATATATATATATATATATATATACTAGCTGTACTACCCGGCTTCGCCCGGGTTAATGACTGCTGTTAGCAAAATAGAATGTGTTAACAAAAATTTATTCTGCACACAAAAACCACAAAACAAATAGATAGAAATGTAATTATTAAAAGGCAAAAACTAAGCAAATAGAAGCATTTCACAACATATATTAGCTTTGTTATACTGAGAATGTCTTTGTTGCCTATATTAACCAATCAGAGCTCAGGTTAATTAACTGTAGCAAAATAGAAGCTGAGCTGTGATTGGTTGCTATTGGCAGCCTGATAAATCCCCAGCCAACAGGAAGCCCTCCCCCCTGGCAGTATATATTAGCTCACACATACACATAATAGACAGGTCATGTGACTGACAGCTGCCGTATTTCCTATATGGTACATTTGTTGCTCTTGTAGTTTGCTTATTAATCAGATTTTTATTTTTGAAGGACAATACCAGACTTGTGTGTGTTTTAGGGCGAGTTTTATGTGTCAAGTTGTGTGTGTTGAGTTGCGTGTGGCGACATGCATGTAGCGACTTTTGTGAGATGAGTTTTGTGTGGCGACATGCGTGTAGCAACATTTTGTGTGTTGAGTTGCATGTGACAGGTTAGTGTAGCAAGTTGTGTGCAGCAAGATTTGTGCATGGCGAGTTTTGCGCGTGGCGAGTTTTATGTGTGGTGCATTTTGAGTATGTGCAAGTTTTGTGTGAGGCAACTTTTGCATGTGGTGCAACTTTTGTACATGTGGCAATTTTTCTGTGTGTGCAAGTTTTGCATGAGGTGAGTTTTCCATGAGGTGAGTTTTGCACGTGTGGCGAGTTTTGCGTGAGCCTAGTTTTGCATATGGCGAGTTTTGCATGTAGCGAGTTTTGAGTGGTGACTTTTGTGTTTCGACTTTTATGTGGCGAGGTTGGTGTGTGTGTGTGGTGAAATGTGTGCTGAGGGTGGTATATGTGTTCAAGCACGTGGTAGTGTGTGGCGCATTTTGTGTTTGTGTTCATATCCCCGTGTGTGGTGAGTATCCCATGTCGGGGCCCCACCTTAGCAACTGTACGGTATATACTCTTTGTCGCCATCGCTCTCATTCTTTAAGTCCTCATTGTTCACATCTGGCAGCTGTCAATTTTCCTCCAACACTTTTCCCTTCACTTTTTCCCCATTATGTAGATAGGAGCAAAATTGTTTGGTGAATTGGAACGCGCGGGGTTAAAATTTCACCTCACAACATAGCCTATGACGCTCTCGGGGTCCAGACGTGTGACTGTGCAAAATTTTGTGGCTGTAGCTGCGACGGTACAGATGCCAATCCCGGACATACACACATACATACATACACACATTCAGCTTTATATATTAGATATACCTGTATGTAATCTCCTGTATATAGTATATACCTGTGTGTCATCTCACCTATATATAGTATATATCTGTGTGTCATCTCCTGTATATAGTATATACCTGTATGTCATCTCCTCCTATACATAGCATATACCTGTGTCATCTCCTCCTGTATATACTATATACCTGTAGGTAATCTGCTCCTGTATATAGTATATACCTGTGTGTCATCTCCTCCTGTATATAGTATATACCTGTATGTCATCTCCTCCTGTATGTAGTATGTACCTGTATGTCATCTCCTCCTCTATATAGTATATACCTGTGTGTCATCTCTCCTGTATATAGTATATATCTGTGTGTCATCTCCTCCTGTATATAGTATATACCTGTGTGTCATCTCCCCTGTAAATAGTATATACCTGTGTGTCATCTCCTGTATATAGTATATAGCTGTATGTCATCTCCTCCTGTATTAGCCCTCGTTCACACGTTATTTGGTCAGTATTTTTACCTCAGTATTTGTAAGCTAAAATGGCAGCCTGATAAATCCCCAGCCAACAGTAAGCCCACCCCCTGGCAGTATATATTAGCTCACACATACACATAATAGACTGGTCATGTGACTGACAGCTGCCGGATTCCTATATGGTACATTTGTTGCTCTTGTAGTTTGTCTGCTTATTAATCAGATTTTTATTTTTGAAGGATACCAGACTTGTGTGTGTTTTAGGGCGAGTTTCGTGTGTCAAGTTGTGTGTGTTGAGTTGCGTGTGGCGACATGCATGTAGGGACTTTTGTGAGATGAGTTTTGTGTGGCGACATGCGTGTAGCAACTTTTTGTGTGTCGAGTTGCATGTGACAGGTTAGTGTAGCAAGTTGTGTGCAGCAAGTTTTGCGCATGGCGAGTTTTGCGCGTGGCGAGTTTTATGTGTGGTGCCTTTTGAGTATGTGCAAGTTTTGTGTGAGGCAACTTTTGCATGTGTTGCAACTTTTGTGCATGTGGCAATTTTTCTGCGTGTGGCAATTTTTCTGCGTGTGCAAGTTTTGCGTGTGGCGAGTTTTGCACGTGTGGCGAGTTTTGCATGTGGAGAGTTTTGCGCGTGGCGAGTTTTGAGCGGCGACTTTTGTGTTTCTACTTTTATGTGGCGAGGTTGGTGTATGTGTGGTGAAATGTGCACTGAGGGTGGTATATGTGTTCGAGCACGTGGTAGTGTGTGGCGCATTTTGTGTGTGTGTTCATATCCCCGTGGTGGTGTGATTATCCCATGTTGGGGCCCCACCTTAGCAACTGTACAGTATATACTCTTTGGTGCCATCGCTGTCATTCTTTAAGTCCCCCTTGTTCACATCTGGCAGCTGTTAATTTGCCTCCAACACTTTTCCTTTCATTTTTTCCCCATTATGTAGATAGGGGCAAAATTGTTTGGTGACTTGGAAAGCGCGGGGTTAAAATTTCACCTCACAATATAGCTTTGACGCTCTCAGGGTCCAGACGTGTGACTGTGCAAAATTTTGTGCCTGTAGCTGCGACGCCTCCAACACTTTTCCTTTCACTTTTTCCCCATTATGTAGATAGGGGCAAAATTGTTTGGTGAATTGGAAAGCGCGGGGTTAAAATTTCACCTCACAACATAGCCTATGACGCTCTCGGGGTCCAGACGTGTGACTGTGCAAAATTTTGTGGCTGTAGCTGCTACGGTTCAGATGCCAATCCCGGACATACATACATACATACATACATACACACACACACACATTCAGCTTTATATATTAGATATATATATATATATATATATATATATATATATATATATATATATATATATATATATATATATATGTGTGTATATATATATATACACAGTTAGGTCCATATATATTTGGACAGAGACAACATTTTTCCAATTTTGGTTATAATCATTACTACAATGAATTTTAAACAAAACAATTCAGATGCAGTTGAAGTTCAGACTTTCAGCTTTCATTTGAGGGTATCCACATTAAAATTGGATGAAGGGTTTAGGAGTTTCAGCTCCTTAACATGTGCCACCCTGTTTTTAAAGGGACCAAAAGTAATTGGACAGATTCAATAATTTTAAATAAAATGTTCATTTCTAGTACTTGGTTGAAAACCCTTTGTTGGCAATGACTGCCTGAAGTCTTGAACTCATGGACATCACCAGACGCTGTGTTTCCTCCTTTTTGATGCTCCCCAGGCCTTCACTGCAGTGGTTTTCAGTTGCTGTTTGTTTGTGGCCTTTCTGTCTGAAGTTTAGTCTTTAACAAGTGAAATGCTGCTCAATTGGGTTGAGATCAGGGGACTGACTTGGCCATTCCAGAATATTCCACTTCTTTGCTTTAATAAACTCCTGGGTTGCTTTGGCTTCATGTTTTGGGTCATTGTCCATCTGTAGTATGAAACGACGACCAATCAGTTCTGCTGCATTTGGCTGGATCTGAGCACACAGTATGGCGGCTCTGAAGACCTCAGAATTCATTCCTGTGTCCCATCATCAATAAACACTAGTGACCCAGTGCCACTGGCAGCCATGCATGCCCAAGCCATCACACTGCCTCCGCCGGGTTTTACAGATGATGTGGTATGCTTTGGATCATGAGCTGTACCACGCCTTCGCCATACTTTTCTCTTTCCATCATTCTGGTAGAGGTTGATCTTGGTTTCATCTGTCCACAGAATGTTCTTCCAGAACTGTGCTGGCTTTTTTAGATGTTTTTCAGCCTTTTTATTCTTGATGCTTATGAGTGGCTTGCACCGTGCAGTGAACCCTCTGTAGTTACTTTCATGCAGTCTTCTCTTTATGATAGATTTGGATATTGATGCGCCGACCTCCTGGAGAGTGTTGGTCACTTGGTTGGCTGTTGTGAAGGGGTTTATCTTCACCATGGAGATAATTCTCCGATCATCCACCACTGTTGTCTTCCGTGGGCGCCCAGGTCTTTTTGCATTGATGAGTTCACCAGTGCTTTCTTTCTTTCTCAGGATGTACCAAACTGTAGATTTTGCCACTCCTAATATTGTAGCAATTTCTCAGATGTTTTTTTTCTGTTTTCGCAGCTTAAGGATGGCTTGTTTCACCTGCATGGAGAGCTCCTTTACCGCATGTTTACTTCACAACAAATCCTTCCAAATGCAAACACCACACCTCAAATCACCTCCAGGCCCTTTATCTGCTTAATTGAGAATGACATAATAAAGGGATTGCCCACACCGGTCCATGAAATAGCCGTGGAGTCAATTGTCCAATTACTTTTGGTCCCTTTAAAAACAGGGTGGCACATGTTAAGGAGTTGAAACTCCTAATCCCTTCATCCGATTTTAATGTGGATATCCTCAAATGAAAGCTGAAAGTCTGAACTTCAACTGCATCTGAATTGTTTTGTTTAAAATTCATTGTGGTAATGTCTATAACCAAAATTAGAAAAATGTTGTCTCTGTCCAAATATATATGGACCTAACTGTATATATATATATATATCTTTCTTACATGGGATACAGGAAAGCCCAATATCTTGCTACAGTGTTACAATGACATTTTTCCCTAGCTAAATGCAAAAAGGAGAATCTAATTACCTGTGATAAGGTGTAGAGCAGGTCCATTATCTTCTAACGATTCCGCAGCTAGGGAATGAATGGGTTCATAATTCTGCGTGACGAAATTATTGCGATAATCGGGGGACAGACACTCCTCTTAAATAAGAAAGAATGAAAGAATATATAATTAATATAAATTACTTAATCCGTATCATCCGATACTCTGTACACTATATTCCGTTTAATACCTAAGGGGGTGCTTGTAAGCACGGGCCTGTATTGAACGCGCTGATATTGGGATTCCATCTTAAATAAAAAAGGGGAGGAAAAGTTTTATCTGTTTCTATACCGCCGATAAATACAGTTTAAAATTATGTTACAAAAATATACGCTACAGTCAAACTTACTTTTTCAGAGAGTAGACCAGAGCAGCTGTTCAGTTGGGGTGAAAAAGTGTCTTTAAGATTCTGTATGGCAAAACTTGAGGCACTTGACCAGCATTTAAAGACAAAACACCGCCCACAAGTTCTGACAGAGTTAGGCTACGTTCACATTTGCGGTCCGCGCCGCAGCGTCGGGCGCCGCAGCGGCGCCGCATGCGTCATGCGCCCCTATATTTAACATGGGGGCGCATGGACATGCGGTGCACTTGCGTTTTGCGCCGCATGCATCACTGCGGCGCACGCGTCCGGGCGCAGAGGACGCAGCAAGTTGCATTTTTGCTGCGTCCAAAATCAATAGAAAAAAGGACGCATGCGGCGCAAAACGCAGCGTTGTGCATGCGTTTTGCCGCGTTTTTGTTTGCGTTGTGCGTTGCGGCGCCGACGCTGCGGCGCACAACGCAAATGTGAACGTAGCCTAAGCTATTTTATACACCGCAGCAACATATTTACGCGACTGCGGCATAAATATGTTTATACTAAGCAGAAAGACTGATATCGCTTTTTTTTTTTTTTTTTTTGCAAAGCCGTGGAAATTCGTTAAGCAGGTGTCTCAGGAAAAGAAAAGGTAACGGTTCACTTGAAATACATACGATTCTCACTTTTCTGTGGTAGTTATAATTTAGTTATAATTTATTTACAACTGGTAAATTAGCGGTCAGAAAAATTCAATTTGAAAAAGAGAATATCTCCGTCTCGCCGAGTTTGAACAATGTGCGGGCCATTAAACCAGGAGCTGCGGAGGTGCAGTTCCCTGTTTCATGCTTGTAAGTATATATCTGGTCTGGTCTATCCTGGATTTATGCAAATATTGTTACAATGATTTCATGGGTAACTCTCGCCGGTAAGTTTTCAAATATTGCGCCGCTTCATGGATAACTACCGCCATGCAGCTTTTCCAATTTTACGCCGGCTTTGCGGATAACTGACACCTGTATCTTTTCTTTTAGATACGTCGGATCTTCAACCACGAGATTTACAGCGCTGTAATTACGGATTTGCGCAGAATCATACCCAAAGAGCGGATGTGGTTGTGAGAACAACTCCTCTTTCGCCCAACTGTGTTGCGGATCGTGCGGAAAGCTACGCGGCCCCCAAAAACACCGGGAATCCAACCCCCAAGATTCCCTGTCAAAAATCTAAGAACGCTTCAAGAAAGAGATTTGCATCGCAGAACGACAGCCCCTGCATAACTCAGGAGTCCGATAGCAGCGACAGCATACCACAAGCTACTTCTGAAAACAGAGAAAATGAACAGCTCTCTGAGGGTATGTGGTCACCCACAGTTCCGTTCAATATACGGGGGCGCCATGCTGTAGTCTGCGGATTCTGCTCTTGCAGGATCTTCTAGCGATTTTGACAATGTACTACCTCTAAAGAAACGCGCCGTGCCGCGGCACCACGTTAGTAAAAAACACACTGTTGCTGAACATTCGTGTTACACGGGGGGCCCTGTGTGGAGTGATGAACACATCAAAATATTTATTGCCCTGGCTGGCCAGTACGCACAAATTAAACTCGCCCAGGTCAAACTAAAATCTTTCTGTGATACGTATGAAAGATTGATAACTGCCTGTCCAACTCCTGACATTATCGCTGAACTATATGCTTTTAAACTACATCATTCCTGTGTACATACACCCCACCTGTGAATTTAAATAAATCTAAACCTGACTAGTGAACACTGTGAATAAAATACACGTTTAAACGTTTACAATATACTGGTTATGCTTGTTATAAACGTATAAAAACACGCCGCTTCATACTTGTCAGAACACCGGATATACATAATATGTCCGTTAGAGTGTCTACAAATAATGTGAAAAATGATTAGAGTCTATTGCCGCAGATGAGATATGAGACTATTCAATAATATTCATATTTTAAAGGAAAACCGTCCGTGGGTGCGAATTATTGCACTATTTATATAGAAAAGTAAGAAAGTAACGCATTATATTCAATAATATTCATATTTTAAAGGAAAACCGTCCGTGGGTGCGAATTATTGCACTATTTATATAGAAAAGGTATGAATCACAACTGGCAAAGTCGGCGATAATACATGAACAAAACTAACCGCAGGAAAATAAGATAGTGTAACATAAGTAAAACACTATGTTCACTAATATTCATATATATATTTTTTTTTTAAAGGAAAACCGAAACTCTAGCATTTAGTTAGCTGAGTTATATCTGTGTCATCAAAGTTTCTTTTTGATGCTTCGGTGGGTGTAGACAGCTAGTCTGTTTACCCTAGATAAGATAACATAGCCGCATGCTGAGCTTACACAATGTGCCCATATAACGAACCTGTTGTTATAATGTGAAAAAATGAGAATCCTAGGATATAAAATAATTGATATACATAATATTCCCGTACAGTGCTGTATAAATCAAATAAATAATCAAATAATGTGCAGAAACACAGAATATAAATAATATACTCAATTTTGTAAGAAGTGTAGTGCTGTATGTTAGTTGTACATGTGGTGATTTTTTACTTTTTTATATTCATAACCGGACATGTATAAAGTTATAGCATTAGTGTATGATACGTAAAACATTATATTCAATAATATTACAAAAAGAAGCCACTGTCAGAAATTATCATTTTAGTGAAAAATTTTCAACAAATAATAGTGCAGAAACACAGAATATACATAATATACTCTATCAGGACACGCTGAAAAATTCACAACCCTTTATCTGTACAGGGTGGGTGTTATCACGAAATGCTGATGGTGCTGTCATTCTAAATATGTCAAGGTCAGCTCCCTGCACATCACTTGTAACATGCAGCGGGATAGCATTTTTATTATTAAGGTTCGTATTTTTATTACACTCACCCTTGGTTAAAAACTCATACAGTGACTGTCATTTTTGCACTTCTACATCTGTATTTGCTTTTACTGCTTCGGTAGTCATAGACAGATACTCTGTTTAACTGAGATAACACACAAAGATAAGGAATACATTCTAGCTAGCTAAGTGAGTTGAATGAGTCTGATACTATAACATAGACATGTAACTCGTCCAGCAAAACAAGTTCTCACATGGACATTTTGACAAAGAAAAAAGAAAAAAATAAAAAAGTTATGGCTCTTGGAAGAAGGGGAGCAAAAATGAAAATGCAAAACCAAAAATACCTCGGGCTATTAAGGGGTTATGGAGTCATATGTGAGGTGCTGTTTCTTTATATTATTATTATTATTATTATATGTGAATACCGAGTCTGATAAAATCATGAGATCGCTGAAATTGTGGGGATGTGTTAATTGTACATGTGGTATAAAACAACCGCTTTATACTTGGCAAAACACACGATATACATAATATGTCCGTTTAGAATGTCTACAAATAATATGGAAATCTAATAGGCTATAAAATAAACAGCCTGCCGCGTTATAAACACCGTTTTTGACACAATTTTGCACTATATGTTATTATTATTATTATTATTATTATATGTGAATACCACCTCTGATAAAAAAAATCAAGAGATCTCTGAAATTGTGGGATATGTTAAAAAATGTGACTCTACTGAGCATTAATCTGATTACAGAAGCCCCATAAAAAAAAATTAACTAATAATTATAACAACTACATATGAAATCTAATATATAAAAAAAACAAAATACTGGGATAATAATTTCTGTATCAAACAATATCATACTGTATCAAAAGCTGACAGCCAGACAAGGAGGGACAGCTGCTGACAGGGCGGGGAGGAGGGGTTACACCCTTTTGATACATCTTGATAGGGGCGGGGCACCTGTCAGATTGAGTTTGACGAATGGTTCCGATGCTACACTACTCAAGGTGTTGCCGGCAACTGAAAATGACCAGACGGAGACGTGTGTCTCTGTTTGGGGGGATCAAGCTGATCTCTCTAGCCCCCGTTTAATGAGTATGAGTTTTCATAGTCATAGAAATTATACTTCAACCAATCAGCATAAGAACACGCTCACAGTTCTTAGCCTATAAGAATGCAGGAACAATCTGTGCGTCAAAGCTTCATAGAACAATACACCCTCAGTCTCATATTCTGTTTAGATTGCAACAATCAAGGTCTCATCAAGGTCTCATAACAGCTGTAACCTTTAGCCTACTAACAAAATTTATATCAAAACAACAAAATGGAGTCGAAAAGCACAAAATGGAGAACCTTTCATAATTTGTTCCTTCACAGAACAATACCCAGATAGATTAGCGAAATTAGGATTATTTAGTCTAGAAAAAAGACGACTGAGGGGCGATCTAATAACCATGTATAAGTATATAAGGGGACAATACAAATATCTCGCTGAGGATCTGTTTATATCAAGGAAGGTGACGGGCACAAGGGGGCATTCTCTGCGTCTGGAGGAGAGAAGGTTTTTCCACCAACACAGAAGATGATTCTTTACTGTTAGGCTGTGTGTACACATTGCGGATTTCCTGCGGATCCGCGTTTTTTTCACCGCAAGTGATTTACAGTACAATATAAATTAATGGGGGGGAAAAATGCCGTGCTAATGGTGTGGAAAATTCCACACTGAAAACACAGATTAAAAAAAGGACCTTGTCAATTCTTTTTGCGGATTTGCAGCATTTCTGCACCCATTGACTTGCATTGATTCTGTCAAATCTGCGGTTTTTCTGCGGTTTTGCTGCGGAGTTGGGTGCGAGAAACGCTGCAGATCCGGAGGGGGAAGAGTGTGTGGGCAGAGTTGGTACGTGCAGAGAAGATGTGCATGTCTGTGTTTGTGAGTCTGTGCGGCAATCGCGGGGGTCTGCGGGGATCGCGGGGCTGTGCGGCGATCTCGAGGGTCTGCGGGGATCGCGGGGCTGTGTGTGTGTGGGTCTGTATGTAGGCAGGCATCGCCAATGGGACTCCTAGTCCCATCCGGCTATACATGCTAGTGACAGGGAGCCGGATGATGGGACAGTATAGTCCCTTCATCCGGCTACTGTGTTCAAGTGTACAAAAAATACACACATACAACTTACAGAACATACATACGTACAGTACATATAACATACAGTACATAATATAGACATACAGTTCATACAACATAGAGTACATACTCACCATCACCTTGATCCCCGAAGCCATTGCTCACCTGTAAAAAATATTAAAATAAACCAACAATATACTCCCTGATCCGCAGTAATCCAATTAATACGAGTGTCCCCCGACGATCTCCCGTGGAGAACAGCCACATCAGCTGATGCGACCGCTCTCCAGGGGCTCTGGGATACAATGAGGGAAGCCGCTCCGCCGCTGTGAGTATAATTCATACTCTCACTTGTGGCACTGCTGCGTGGGAAATTTCCCACGCAGCATTGCCATAAAGTGAGAGTGAACTACAGTAACCTCTACAGTGATGCACTGCAGGAGCCATTGTCTCCTGTCAGTGTGTCACTGGAGGCCTATAGAGCAGTGACATCACCTGATGTCACTGTTCTATAGGGGAGATCGTTGTGGGGCACTCGTTATTAATTGGACTGCATCAGACAGGGAGTATACGGTTGGTTTATTATTTTTAATTTTATGCAGGCTTTCGAGTATGGTAAGTATGGTGAAATTAAGAATATTAAAATACTTTTTTATGGCTGTGTCTTTTTCTTTAAACTCTTTCACTACAATAGGATTAATAACGGATAGGCGTCTTATTGATGCCTCTCCATTACTAACCGGGCTTAATGTCACCTTACAATAGCAAGGTGACATTAACCGCTTATTACCCCATATCCCACCGCTACACAGGTTGGGAAGAGAGGGGCTAAGTGCCGGAATTGGCGCATCTTACAGATATGCTATTTCTGGTGCGGCTGGGAGCTGGTATTTGTAGCCAGGGGGACAATATCCATGGCCCCTCTCTAGGCTATGAATATCAGCCCGCAGCTGTCTGCGTAGCCTTTCTGGCTATAAAATATAGGGGGACCCCACGTCATTTTTTTTGGGTGTCCCCGTATTTTAGTAGCCAGTAAAGGCTACGCAGACAGCTGCAGGCTGATATTCATAGCCTGGGAAGATCCATGAGTATTACCCCATTCCTAGGCTACAAATATAAGGCCTACGGCCGAAGTCGTTCCCCCTCTGGCGCAGAAAATTGCGCTTGAGCCAGCGCCATTTTTTTTTCAAAAATCATATTGTTCATTAATAAACATCGGCCTTGCTATTATATATCTATGGATAGATATAGATATATGAATTGTTAAGAAAAAAATTGAAACAGCATCAAGTATTACCTTACAGATTATGCAAAGCTCTCCCAACCAGCAATCTAATGGTCTCCAACAGTAGAATCAAAAAAAGGAAAGCAGCACAAAAAAACTAAAGAAAATAAGTGGACTTTAATGCCTGAACGGCGTGGCAACGTTTCGGATGGAATATCCTTTATCAAGCTTGAAAAAGGATATTACATCCGAAACGTTCAGGCATTAAAGTCCACTTATTTTCTTTAGTATTTTTGTGCTGCTTTCCTTTTTTGATTCTATATGGATAGTTATATTTATAGACAGATATATCTATAGATACTTAGATATATCTATCCATATACAGTGCCTACAAGTAGTATTCAACCCCCTGCAGATTTAGCAGGTTTACACATTTGGAATTAACTTGGCATTGTGACATTTGGACTGTAGATCAGCCTGGAAGTGTGAAATGCACTGCAGCAAAAAAGAATGTTATTTCTTTGTTTATTTTTTTTTTTAATTGGGAAAAGTCTTTTCAGAGGGTCATTTATTATTCAACCCCTCAACCCACCAGAATTCTGTTTGGTTCCCCTAAAGTTTTAAGAAGTAGTTCAGGCTCAAAGAACAATGAGCTTCACGTGTTTGGATTAATTATCTCTTTTTCCAGCCTTTTCTGACTATTTAAGACCCTCCCCAAACTTGTGAACAGCACTCATACATGGTCAACATGGGGAAGACAAAGGAGCATTCCAAGGCCATCAGAGACAAGATCGTGGAGGGTCAAAAGGCTGGCAAGGGGTACAAAACCCTTTCCAAGGAGTTGGGCCTACCTTTCTCCACTGTTGGGAGCATCATCCGGAAGTGGAAGGCTTATGGAACTACTGTTAGCCTTCCACGGCCTGGACAGCCTTTGAAAGTTTCCTCCCGTGCCGAGGCCAGGCTTGTCCGAAGAGTCAAGGCTAACCCAAGGACAACAAGGAAGGAGCTCCGGGAAGATCTCATGGCAGTGGGGACATTGGTTTCAGTCAATACCATAAGTAACGTACTCCACCGCAATGGTCTCCGTTCCAGACGAGCCCGTAAGGTACCTTTACTTTCAAAGCGTCATGTCAAGGCTCGTTTACAGTTTGCTCATGATCACTTGGAGGACTCTGAGACTGACTGGTTCAAGGTTCTCTGGTCTGATGAGACCAAGATCGAGATCTTTGGTGCCAACCACACACGTGACGTTTGGAGACTGGATGGCACTGCATACGACCCCAAGAATACCATCCCTACAGTCAAGCATGGTGGTGGCAGCATCATGCTGTGGGGCTGTTTCTCAGCCAAGGGGCCTGGCCATCTGGTCCGCATCCATGGGAAGATGGATAGCACGGCCTACCTGGAGATTTTAGCCAAGAACCTCCGCTCCTCCATAAAGGAGCTTAAGATGGGTCGTCATTTCATCTTACAACAAGACAACGACCCAAAGCACACAGCCAAGAAAACCAAGGCCTGGTTCAAGAGGCAAAAAATCAAGGTGTTGCAGTGGCCTAGTCAGTCTCCTGACCTTAACCCAATTGAAAACTTGTGGAAGGAGCTCAAGATTAAAGTCCACATGAGACACCCAAAGAACCTAGATAACTTGGAGAAGATCTGCATGGAGGAGTGGGCCAAGATAACTCCAGAGACCTGTGCCGGCCTGATCAGGTCTTATAAAAGACGATTATTAGCTGTAATTGCAAACAAAGGTTATTCCACAAAATATTAAACCTAGGGGTTGAATAATAATTGACCCACACTTTTATGTTTAAAATTTATAAAAATTTAACTGAGCAACAAAACTTTTTGGTTTGTAAGATTTATGCATCTGTTAATAAATCCTGCTCTTGTTTGAAGTTTGAAGGCTCTAACTTATTTTCATCTTATTAAACCTGCTAAATCTGCAGGGGGTTGAATACTACTTGTAGGCACTGTATCTATCTACATCTATCCATAGATAAATCTATGGATAGATACAGTATATCTATAGATGGATATATGAATAGATCTATGTATCTATAGAATTATCTATATATAGATCTATCTCATTCCTTCTATCTGTTTCTCTGTCTGCAATGGAGTGTGGGTTGGACAAATGTAAAAGAGGAGGTTGGATAAGAAACGACATCACAAATCTTATTTTTTTTCAATAATAGATCTTTATTTAGCTTTCAAAAACGCATACAAATCCGCATAGAAAAAACAAATAAAAAATCCAGCGATTCCGCACCTGCGTTTTTTGGCAAGAGGGAAGAATCTGCACAGAACATTCCACAGGCAAATCTGCAACGTGTGCACATAGCCGTAGGGCAGTGAGAATCTGGAAGTCCTTGCCTGAGGAGGTGGTGATGGCGAACTGTCGAGGGGTTCAAGAGGGGCCTGGATGTCTTCCTGGAGCAGAACAATATTGTATCTTACAGTTATTAGGCTCTTTAGAAGGACGTAGATCTGGGGGTTTATTCTGAGGAATATAGGCTGAACTGGATGGACAAATGTCTTTTTTCTGCCTTGCTATGTTACTATATTTCCTCATGTTGTACAGCGAGACCTGATGAGGACTCTGATTTTATACCTTTATGCAAAATAGAGAAGGAATCCAGACAATTTCATCTCCCACTGCTCCAGAAACCTTAAATAATCAATAATTAAACTGATCACCATTAAATTACATCAGCTCATTCTGAAAAGATATTACTGTTCTTCTAATGGGCTATAACATCAGAATGACTGACTATGTGACACACGGTTATCTGTCAGCTAAGGGTTCTAAGGCTGAGCAGTGACCGAGGCCATCGTGGTCTGGCCATCACTCACCCCCACAGCGGGGCGAGGGTAACACATGTGCAGACAAATGTCCCGGAGTGCGGTCGGTTGTGGTAAAAGCCACAGCCATAAACTCAAGACTTGCAGTCCAAGGCTACCGACGCACGTTGTGAAAATAATGAACAACCGGGGCAGCGGATGCAGTTTTTCAACGCATCCGCTGCCCCACTGTAATGTCCGGGAAGGAGGGGGCGGAGTTTCGGCCGCATTGTGGCCATACGTCGCAATGCGTCGCTAACGCAAGCCTATGGGTAAAAAACGCATCCTGCGGGCAACTTTGCAGGATGCGTTTTTTCTCCAAAAAAGACGCATTGCAACGCACAGCAAGCAACGCTAGTGTGAAAGTAGCCTCAGGCCGGGATCACACATACGTGAGATACGGCCAAGTCTCTCACTTTGGTGCCGACACTCCGGAGCGGAGCGTGCAGCTCCATGTATTGCTGTGAGGCTCCATGTATTGCTGTGAGGCTCCATGTATTGCTGTGAGGCTCCATGTATTGCTGTGAGGCTGCACGCTCCGCTCCGGAGTGCTGGCGCCAGAGCTGGGTTTTCACCTGCGAGACTCGGCCGTATCTTACGTATGTGTGATCCCGGCCTAATCCGTCCTTTTCTCTCCTGCCCAGATGCCAGCTTTACTGATCCCTTTTTTTCATTTACATTTCAATCGGTTTCCATTAGAGGTTACTTTCTATTTCCACAAATTTTGATAAAAGAAACTAAGTGGTCAACCCTTTTCTAACGTCTACCCCATAATTCTGCTTTATTCCTACACGGGCCCTTTAAGATCTGACTGTAACATAAAACTGTAGCACAAAGAGAAAATAGTTTATTAAAGAAATATTCAGTCCATGGAAAGCGGTGGCAGGTAAAACAAACCTGTACATCCCGTAGTTTCCTACACTCACCCAACGCTAGGGTATGACGCCTGCAGGGTTTATGGCCTCATTCACATGTCCACGTTTTACATACGTGTGCTTTTTGGGGTTTTCGAGCACAGAACACATATCCATAATGGGTTATGGGGCTGTTCACATGTCTACGTTTTCTATGGTTTTTTTTTTTTTTGCAGAAAAACAAAAAACGGATACATGTCAGTTTTTGGTTCAAGATAAATCTGTTAATGCAAATTAATGAGCATGTGAAAAAAACCACATATGTATGCCACTCTTCTGTCATCTGAGTGATGATACGAGAAGCAGCACGGATGGTAAAAAACAGCGCACTGACTAAAAGCAGAGAAACACTGATGAAAACCAGCCTGTCTTCTCAAAGTCAAAAAAATGGACATGTGAATGAGGCCCAAGTCTCAGACCAGGAGACCCAAGACCATTTTTGTTTTCACCCAATGAATAGCCTTTCAACTGTTTTCTATAGTTTCCCATCCATGACTGACAGCTGTAATATGCAAATTCCTCTTGTCCAGGGTCTTTCAGCTGATGTGTAATGTGGTCCCTCAGATTTTTGGATTCCAAGCATTTAACATATGTGGGCTTACCAATATTTGATCATCCTTCAAACCGTATGAAAATATAAAGGAGATAGAAATGGGAAAAAAATGTTAAGTTACCGTGAAAGAGTGAAGCTCAAATCAAAGCAGATCCTGCAACATGGCAAAGAGCCCAAGTCTACCAGTAAACCCAGCAAGAAATGGCTGTAGAAAAAAAGAAACATCAGGTTCTCCATCCCATCAAGATGCATGAGCCGAGGATGTTCATGGATGAGCGGAAATGCCCCCGACTGCCGACAGTAATGGTAGGCAGCAAGGCCTCATTCACACGTGTATATTTTGGCCAATATCTTGCATTGTTACTTAGAATCCAATAGTGGAAACAGAATAATGGGAAGATTTTGACATATTACAAGTGAGAATACGGCCTCAGATGCTAAAGAGGATGATCCAGGAATTCCAACTACAGGCGAAAATCACCGATCAATTCTGGAACATATTAATATTCAGTTTTATTCTTTCTAACCAAATGCATCACCGTTATCTTCACACATGCAATTGAAGATCTGATATTAGTAAGTCCACATATTAAGCCTGTTTACAAGGGGTGTTCTTTAGGGATGAGCGAATATACTCGTTGCTCGGGTTTTCCCGAGAACGCTCGGGTGACCTCCAAGTATTTGTTAGTGTTCGGAGATTTATTTTTCATAGCGGCAGCTGAATGATTTACAGCTATTAGCCAGGCTGAGTACATGTGGGGGTTGCCTGGTTGCTAGGGAATCCCCACATGTAATCAATCTGGCGAATAGCTGTAAATCATTCAGCAGAGGAGATGAAAACTGTATCTCCGAACACTAACAAATACTCGGAGACCACCCGAGCAACGAGTACACTCGCTCGTCACTAGTGTTCTTACCTTTCATGGAGAAACTCTACAATGTGGGTGACACAATGAATACGGTACTAAAAAGCAAGGTTCATAATGAAAATTCAGCTTCAAGGTTTGGAAAGTAGAAGTTCTTCTTTTCCTCCTAAGGACCTTTCCACACTGTGTTTCTGCAGTGTGTTTGGGGGTTGCGTATGACTCCACCTAAAAATGGGATTCTGATGAACCCTCTATGGGGCATGGACTACTGTGACACGAATGAAGTTCAATTTAACTCTACTTGGGCTTTGTTCCAAATGTGTTCATGTTTTCAGATGGTCACAGAAAAGCAGCAGATCAAGGTTCTGTGCCTAGCCAAAAAAACACACGTTCAGAAAAAAATGCACCAATTGAAGATGTGTCACTGCAGTCTATGGCTCTGTCAGGGGTTTGTCTGAATCCTGTTTACAGGAATCTAGGGGGAAGCCACAAATTGAGAGTGAACAGGGCCTTATAGCCACAATACTTGTTCTCCAAAGATCACAGTTAATAATAATAATAATAATTTTTATTTATATAGCGCCAACATATTCCGCAGCGCTTTACAACTTATAGAGGGGACTTGTACAGACAATAGACATTACAGCATAACAGAAATCACAGTTCAAAACAGATACCAGGAGGAATGAGGGCCCTGCTGCTCGCAAGCTACAAACTATGAGGAAAAGGGGAGACACGAGAGGTGGATGGTAACAATTGCTTTAGTTATTGGGACCAGCCATAGTGTAAGGCTCGGGTGTTCATGTAAAGCTGCATGAACCAGTTATCAGCCTAAGTATGTAGCAGTACAGACAACGAGGGCTATTAACTGCATAAAGTGTATGAGAACATGATGGAGGAACCTGATTATGTTTATTTTTATTTAATTTTTTTTTTAGGCCACACAGGGATAGTTAGGTTAATGCGTTGAGGCGGTAGGCCAGTCTGAACAAATGCGTTTTTAGGGCACGCTTAAAACTGTGGGGATTGGGGATTAATCGTATTAACCTAGGTAGTGCATTCCAAAGAATCGGCGCAGCACGTGTAAAGTCTTGGAGATGGGACTGGGAGGTTCTGATTATTGAGGATGCTAACCTGAGGTCATTAGCGGAGCGGAGGGCACGGGTAGGGTGGTAGACTGAGACGAGAGAGGAGATGTAGGGTGGTGCTGAGCCATGGAGTGCTTTGTGGATGAGGGTAGTAGTTTTGTACTGGATTCTGGAGTGGATGGGTAGCCAGTGTAATGACTGGCACAAGGTAGAGGCATCGGTGTAACGGTTAGTGAGGAATATGATCCTGGCTGCAGCATTCAGGACAGATTGGAGCGGGGAGAGTTTGGTAAGAGGGAGGCCGATTAGTAGAGAGTTATAATAGTCCAGACGAGAATGAATAAGTGAGACAGTAAGAGTTTTTGCAGAGTCTAAAGTAAGAAAGGGTCGAATTCTAGAAATGTTTTTGAGGTGCAGATAACAAGAGCGAGCCAGTGATCGGATGTGGGGGGTGAAGGAAAGCTCGGAATCAAGTATGACCTCAAGGCAGCAGGCATGTTGCTTGGGGGTAATGGTGGAACCGCACACAGTTGATCTCAGGTAAATATAATTTGAGCGTTGGTCCGATCCAGGCCCATTCCACCCCACTCCCCAAAATAAACACTCTTACAGGCGAGTTAATAATCTAATGATTTGTTGGAAAGTGATAGATATTATGAAAACAACACAATTCTCTATATAAATTCTGGGATGAGCTACACTCACTGGCCACTTTATTAGGTACACCTGTCCAACTTCTTGTTAACACTTAATTTCTAATCAGCCAATCACATGGCGGCAACTCAGTGCATTTAGGCATGTAGACATGGTCAAGACAATCTCCTGCAGTTCAAACCGAGCATCAGTATGGGGAAGAAAGGTGATTTGAGCGCCTTTGAACGTGGCATGGTTGTTGGTGCCAGAAGGGCTGGTCTGAGTATTTCAGAAACTGCTGATCTACTGGGATTTTCACGCACAACCATCTCTAGGGTTTACAGAGAATGGTCCGAAAAAGAAAAAAAATGCCTTGTTGATGCCAGAGGTCAGAGGAGAATGGGCAGACTGGTTCGAGCTGATAGAAAGGCAACAGTGACTCAAATCGCCACCCGTTACAACCAAGGTAGGCCTAAGAGCATCTCTGAACGCACAGTGCGTCGAACTTTGAGGCAGATTGGCTACAGCAGCAGAAGACCACACCGGGTACCACTCCTTTTAGCTAAGAACAGGAAACTGAGGCTACAATTTGTACAAGCTCATCGAAATTGGACAGTAGAAGATTGGAAAAACGTTGCTTGGTCTGATGAGTCTCGATTTCTGCTGCGACATTCGGATGGTAGGGTCAGAATTTGGCGTAAACAACATGAAAGCATGGATCCATCCTGCCTTGTATGGAGCATCTTTGGGATGTGCAGCCGACAAATCTGCGGCAACTGTGTGATGCCATCATGTCAATATGGACCAAAATCTCTGAGGAATGCTTCCAGCACCTTGTTGAATCTATGCCACGAAGAATTGAGGCAGTTCTGAAGGCAAAAGGGGTCCAACCCGTTACTAGCATGGTGTACCTAATAAAGTGGCCGGTGAGTGTACCAAATTTGACTTTCTATTTTCCATAACTCAAACACAGAAGTTCAAAAAGGCTTCTGTTCTGAGTCACTTCTCTGATGATCCCCAAGCTTGGCTTCGGTGATCAAGCATTTAAGACCATTTACACATGAAAATTACTTCTCCTGTTTGTGAATTTTCTGATGTCTAACAAGACCTGATTTAATTGTAAAAGATTTCCCACATTCTGCACATGAATACGGCTTTTTTCCTGTGTGAATTCTCTCATGTGTGACAAGATGTGATTTATTTGTAAAACATTTGCTACATTCAGAACAGGAATATGGCCTCTCCCCTGTGTGACTTCTCTCATGTGTAACAAGATCTGACTTATATATAAAACATTTTCCACATTCGGAACATGTAAATGGCTTCTCTCCTGTGTGAATTCTCAGGTGATCCCTAAGTTTGGCTTTAGTGATAAAACATTTCCCACATTCTGAACATAAATAAGGCTTCTCTCCTGTGTGACTTCTCTGATGTGTAACAAGATCGGATTTACTTGTGAAAGATTTCCCACATTCTGAGCATGAATACGGCCTTTCTCCTGTGTGACTTCTCTCATGTGTAACAAGATTAGATTTATTTGTAAAACATTTTCCACATTCTGAGCATGAATACGGCTTCTCTCCTGTGTGACTTCTCTCATGTGTAATAAGATGTGATTTATTTGTAAAACATTTCCCACATTCTGAGCATGAATACGGTTTTTCTCCTGTGTGAATTCTCTGATGTTTAACAAGATCTGATTTATTTGTAAAACACTTTCCACATTGTGAACATGAATACGGCTTCTCCCCTGTGTGAATTCTCTCATGTCTACAAAGATGTGCTTTATCTGTAAAACATTTGCCACAATCTGAACATGAAAATCGCTTTTCTCCTGCATGACTTCTCCCATGTTGATAAAGACCTGATTTACGGGTAAAACATTTCCCACATTCTGAGCAGGAGTATGGCTTCTCTCCTGTGTGAATTCTTTTATGTATAACAAGGCCTGAGCTTTTTGTAAAGTGCTTTCCGCATTCACCACATTGAAACCTTTTATCCTCTTTCCGATCTTTACTTGGGGGAAAAACCTGTGGTTGGTCCAAAGAAGGTTTTTCATGTTTAGAAGGTTTGTATAGTAAATATGAACTGTGATGTTTTGGATGTACATTATCTACAAGGTGGTTTTCTCCAGTAGAGTGCTGCATGACATCGTCATCTTCTGATTTATAAATTACCGATGACATGAAGATTCCCTCAGGGCTCTCGCCAACGAATTCTGTTGGAATAAAACATTTTATCACAAATTATTGAAATTGATAACATTATTATTAATCTTAAAACATTTTTTAAACTGTTTTCACCAGCTGAAAGAAGACCGATAGCCTTGTGAGAGAAACAAACTAATCTTGTTGATATGACACTTTAACCAGGACAAAAACTGAAAGCAAGGATGAAGTTTCATCACCACACAATTACAGGCAAAAAACCCATCTCCCTGTGGCCAAACATTTCTGTGCCCCAGGACACAACATAATCCAGAACGTTGTCATACTAACACAAGGAAGGGTGTGTGGATACAAATCTATGACAGTAATTGATACACGTAACATGGGGCTAAATGTGTTGCAAAGTTTTGTCATTCTACAACATATGAGGAATCTGGCCCAAGTACAGCAAGGACATCAGGTCTGAATCCTATATCAACTTAGAATCATATAATGTTAGAGTTGGAAGGGACCTCCTGGGTCACCTGGTCCAACCCCCGCTCAATGCAGTAGTCACTAAACCAGTGTTTCTCAACTCCAGTTCTCAAGACCCCACAACAGGTCATGTTTTTAGGATTTCCTTATGTAACGGGGGCTACCGTGCTGGAGTACGTCTTTTAGTACCACCCCGTGTTTCAGGAGGTCCACTCTGCTTTGGCAGGAGTCTGAATGAAGGACGCTGGCTGGAATTGCTTGGTTACATTGGCGCATATAAAAGATCACTGCTTCTCCACGTATTTCCATTGTGACAACGCTTTACTCACAGGACACAGAATATGTCACACAGATACAGAGGGCAGGCCAATTGAAAAGCGGCAGGTCAGACATACATTACAATAGCCGCAGGTGGCCGGAGCCTGCCGATATTTACTGTGGGAATTACAAAGGTGGGGGAGGTCAGAAGGGGGATATCTTGTCCCCTCTGCCCAGGGGCGCAGCCTGTGGGCTGATGCATTAGGGACATGCATCACATGGAACCTATTATACATACATATAACTGCACAACATATTCTGGGTACTGGGGGGTTACGTAACACGGCTCCCCTTTTCAGCGACGTGATCGGCATACACAGTCTGATCCTTAACGGATTGGTTTGTGGATGACCGAAGTTTATGGTGTTGGTACAAGTTCCATTTGTCGACTTAGTCCATCGGCGTTACCGTTTTATTTGCCGGGTCTGTAGTGGTTGGTGAAGTCCAGAGGTTGTAGGGCTAATCTCCACGGCAGTAATCTGGCGTTGTCTCCGGAGACCCGATTAAGCCAGACTAGGGGATTATGGTCCGTTAGGAGGGAAAACTGTCGTCCATACAAATATGGTTGCAACATTTTGAGTGCCCATACTACCGCCAGGCACTCCTTCTCGATGGCCGCATAGCTTACTTCACGGGGCAGTAGTTTCCGACTCAGGTAAGCTACCAGGTGTTCTTGGCCATCCGGCCCGACTTGGCTCAGTACTGCCCCCAATCTAAACATAGAAGCGTCGGTGTGAACAAGGAAACGTTTACTTGGATCGGGTGCGGCCAATACAGGGGTATTGGTGAGGGTGTCCTTTAGCTGGCAGAAGGCTTCCTCACACTCTGGGGTCCAGGTTACCTGGCGGGGTTGGTTCTTACGGGTCAGATCAGTGAGGGGCTTGGCTACGCTGCTGTAATTGGGAACGAATTTCCTGTAATAGCCTGCTGTTAGATGCTCTTCCCATGTCGCGCTGTAGATGGCGATGTCATCCAGGTAGGCACACGCATAGTCCTGGAGACCATCCAGAAGCCGGTCAGCCAGCCTCTGGAAGGTCGCCGGGGCATTCTTCATCCCGAATGGCATAACTCGAAACTGGAATAAGCCGAACAGGGTGACAAATGCCGACTTGGGAATAGCGTCAGGACTAAGGGGAATCTGCCAGTAGCCTTTGCATAGATCGATGGTGGTCAAATACTTTGCCCCCGCCAGCCGGTCTAACATCTCATCCACACGCGGCATGGGATACGCATCCGTCACCGTTTTCTCATTGAGCTTACGACAGTCTATACAAAACCGTGTAGTCCCATCCTTCTTGGGCACTAACACTACAGGGGATGCCCAGGGAATATCTGACTCTTCAATGACCCCTAAACGCAACATCTCTTGTATCTCTTGTTGCACCCCTTCTCGTACAGACGCGGAAGGGGGGTTGTCGCAGGGGGGTCTGATCCTGGGTCTCAACCTTGTGTTGTGTCAGGCGAGTGTACCCTGGTCTCCCCGAAAACATCCTCTGTCGCTGCCTCAACAACGCCTCCGCCTGCTGTCTCTCCCGGGGACCTAGGTCTTCACCCAAGTGTACTTCGTCCCATGTTTTTGACTGAGTCCTTTCCCCTAAGACATCAAGCAAGGGAAGTCCGGCTAAATCCTCTGCTTCAGGTGCACAGATGGCCACTACCTCTTCAGGGCGCTCCAGGTAGGGCTTCAGCATATTCACGTTGAACATGCGGATAACCCTGGGGTCGTCACAATCGGCGACATTATAGGTGGTGTCGGCTATTTTCCCCACTACCTGGTAGGGCCCCTGCCATGCAGCTTGGAACTTGTTCTGCCTAGTGGGCTCTAATACCAGGACCTTCTGTCCTATTTCCAAGGTGCGTTCTCTGGATGTTCCAACGTACAGCCTGGGTCAGCTCCTGTAGGCGGTCCCGGAATTCCAGCACATAGGGTACAATATGTACCAATTCTATGATGCCCTCCCCTTCCCAGTGTTCTAGCACTAAGTCTAGGGGTCCCCTTACCCGCCTCCCGTATACCAGTTCGAAAGGGGAGAACCCCGTGGATTCTTGGGGCACCTCACGATAGGCAAACAGGAGATGTGGCAAAAATTTCTCCCAGTCCCTGTAGGTCCTGGTAAAAGTCCCAATGAGTTGTTTTAACGTCCCGTTAAAGCATTCACACAACCCATTGGTTTGCGGGTGGTACGGGGCGCTTCTAATGGACTTTACGCCACACAGCTTCCACAGTTGGTTGGTAACCTCTGCCGTAAACTGGGTACCCTGGTCAGAGATAATCTCCCGGGGAAATCCAACCCGTGAGAAAAACTGGAGCAGGGCAGCCACCACCGTCTCTGCCAGTATGTTAGGTAACGCAACCGCCTCTGGATACCGTGTGGCATAATCTACCACTGTCAATATATACCTTTTCCCTGACGGACTGGGTTTGGCTAACGGCCCTATCAGATCGACCGCTACTCGGCTAAATGGTTCCTCCACAATGGGGAAGGGGCGTAATTTGGCCTTGCATCGACCTCCCCTCTTGCCAATGCGCTGGCAACGGTCACAGGTCTGGCAGTACTAATGAACATCATAGGTTACCCCCGGCCAAAAGAAGTTTTGTGTCAGACGATGCCTGGTGCGACTGACACCGAAGTGCCCGGCCAAGGGTATGTCATGAGAGATTCGCAGTAACTCCTGCCTATACTTCTTGGGAACTACCAGCTGTTGTTTTATAGTGGAGCTCATCCCTGTGTGGTGCTGCTCTGTGATCCAGTAGAGGAGTCCCTGCTTCCATACAAACTGTTCCCCTTCCAGTACCCCTCTCCCCTCCTGTGCCTTCCCACGATATCCCTCCAATGAAGGATCCTCAAGAAACTCCCTCTTAAATTCATCTGGGGTGGCCCAAGAAATGTGTCTGGCTATGGGAATACGTGTAGGGATGGGATGTCTTACCTGGGCCTCCTCTGAGTGTGATTCTGCCTCCGCAGCTCAAGCTTGTCTCCGGGTGGTCACAGGATATGTCTCAGCCAGAGGGGCAACCGAGAAGGCAGACGACATGGGCCCCAAGTCATTTCCCAGCAAGACGTCTGCAGGCAAATCCTCCATCAAGCCGACCTCAACAAGGCCATCCCAGACTCCCCAGTTTAGGTGAATCCTGGCAGTGGGCAGTCGATGTATGGCTCCCCCTGCTACACGGACTGCCACTATCTGGTCCGTCTTCTCTTGGTCCCGGACGGAATGAGGCTTCACAAGGGTCAAAGTTGTCCCGGAATCTCTTAATCCCTGCATACGTTTCCCATTAACACACACGACCTGTCGATTATCTACCCGGGTTGCCTGCACGGGGTCTACTTCATGCAGCACTTCCTCCATCTCTTCCACCCCCTGGTTAGTCGTAGCCCCCAATGCCGGGACAGCTTCTTATTGGTAGCAGTGTACAGCGGCCTGGCTGAAGGTAGCTGCTCCCACCTTTGGCCACTGGATATGCTGAGTCCGGTTGGGACATTGTCTTTGCAGGTGGCCCAGCTGATGGCAGGTGTGGCATCGCGCCCCAGGGGGACTGTGGTAGGCCGGGTTTTTAGCTGGTCCCCCTACAATCTTCTTGTCAGGACTCTGGACATTTTTTACCTTTTGTGCATTACTGCCTTTTTCCAACATGGCGTCTTTGGTCTCATGTGCACTTGTCTTCCTGCTATAAAACTCCACCCCAGCCTTCAGTCTGTGCTAGATTATTCTGCTTTGCATCCAGCTCCTGATTACTCCCTGGTCTTGCACCTGCACCTGCTCCTGTGAACCTGTGTTGGAGATCCTGCCACTCTGCTCTGAGTTCCTGCTGCATACACCAGTGTTCAGTAATCCTCCTTCATCTGCTGCTCGTGTTAACTTCATCTGCATTTGCTGGACATGTAAGCTGTTTCTGCTCTGCAAAACCTGAGACTATTAACCAGGCCTCCCTGGTTGAGCTAAGATATGATTTGAACTGCCTAATAGCATATCTATCTGTGTCTGGACTAAGTCAAGGATCTATTCGTGTCAAGTTTCCTCAAGAATACCTGTGCTTCATAGACTTTCTGCTTGATTGCATTTTCCTCTGAAGTTTCCTATTGACTGCTAAGCTGCGTTTATTATTTGCACCAAGTGTTGTGGACCTGAGTTTCTCTCTGCACCTGCTTGAATCACCGTGTGATAATCTACACTTTACCACTTATAAAACTGTGTCCTGTTGTCTTGTTCCACACAAAGAGTCTCCTGAATTATCCCCTATAATTATTACACTTCTGTGGTTTGGGGGCCTCCAGGTCCATGGGCGGACCCCTAGTGACCATCTTTGATCCGGACAACTGAGGCCTCCTGGCATCATGATGTTCATCGGCCAAATGAGCGGCCTCCTCAAGAGTCGTTGGCCGCCTGTCCCGAAGCCATTCCTGTGTCTCGGGGGTTAGTCCATTAAAGAATCGCTCTAACAAGAGCTGGAGGACGTCCTCCTTAGTGGTTGCTTGGCTCCCTTGTACACACTGTAGCAGTGACCGCCGTAATTTACAGACCCATTCAGCGTGGGTATCGGTTACGCGTTTTATAAGTCCGCATTACTTTTGGCGGTATGCCTCTGGTGTCAGCGCATACCAAGCCAAGATCACTTCGTTGATCCGCTCATAGTCCATACAGTCCTCATCAGGTACCGTGCGATAGACGTCCGCTGCCCGGCCGGTCAGCATGCTGGCCAGAATCTGAACCCGTTCCTCCGGCTTCACTTGATGAAGGGCACACTGCCGCTCAAAGTCCTGCAGAAAGCCATCAATGTCTTCCTCTGCCTCCCCCAACTGTCGGAAGGCATAGACTTTCTGTTTGTTTGCATCTACCTCTGAAGTTTCCTATTGACTGCTAAGCTGCGTTTATTATTTGCACCAAGTGTTGTGGACTTGAGTTTCTCTCTGCACCTGCTTGAATCACCGTGTGATAATATAAGCTTTACCACTTATAAAACATAAAACTGTGTCCTGTTGTCTTGTTCCACGCAAAGAGTCTCCTGAATTATCCCCTATAATTATTACAGGATAATCTAGCCATAAAAAAAAAAGGAGACTGCTGGAACAATGACTGCAGAAAGCAGATTAGAGCAGGTGTTTTCCATAATTAGATCACTGCAGAAAGATGTGGAAGGTCTGCAAAAGAAGTTTGGAAGCTCTGAACACAATCAACAAGTGTTTGGACAAACTTTGCAGGACTTAAGCAATCGCATGGCAGCCCAGGAAAACAAACTTGCTGGCATAGAGTCCCAGTATGGAAGGGCTTTTCAGGACATAAGCACACAAATAGCTGCACAAGTAACTTTACCCTCTGGGCAACCGCCACCAGCTAGCCCACCTAAGTTGCCCCAATTCAGATTTAATGGTGATCGCGACAAATTTTGTGGCTTTGTGAATCAATGTATGCTTTATTTTGATGTGCATGCTGATCGTTTTCCTAATGATAGATCCAAAGTATTGTGTGTAATAATGCTGCTGACCGCACGAGCGCTCGCCTGGGCGAATCCAATGATTGAGTCTCATGACACACGGTTAAATGACTTGGATGATTTCTTGGCCGCTATGGCATTAATGTTTGATGACCCTAATCGCCGTGCAACCGCTGAATCTGCTTTATTGTCTTTACGCCAGGCTAAACGTTCTGTTATTGAGTATGCTACTGAATTCAGGAGATTGGCGGTAGATACCAATTGGGACAGTTATGCACAATTGCTTATTTTTAAAAAGGGGTCTGTCTAGTATTATAAAAGATGAACTAGCCCGCTCTGAGTCACCACAAGAGCTAGAGACATTTATACAGCATTGTGTAGCATTGCTTTTGATACAGTGCCACACAAAAGGTTGTTACATAAAATGAGAGTAATGGGGATAGGGGAAAATATGTGTAAGTGGGTTGAGAGCTGGCTCAGGGATAGGAAACAAAGGGTGGTTATTAATGGAGCACACTCGGACTGGGTTGCGGTTAGCAGTGGGGTACCACAGGGGTCAGTATTGGGCCCTCTTCTTTTTAACATATTTATTAATGACCTTGTAGGGGGCATTCAGAGTAGAATTTCAATATTTGCAGATGACACTAAACTCTGCAGGGTAATCAATACAGGGGAGGACAATTTTATATTACAGGATGATTTATGTAAACTAGAAGCTTGGGCTGATAAATGGCAAATGAGCTTTAATGGGGATAAATGTAAGGTCATGCACTTGGGTAGAAGTAATAAGATGTATAACTATGTGCTTAATTCTAAAACTCTGGGCAAAACCGTCAATGAAAAAGACCTGGGTATATGGGTGGATGACAAACTCATATTCAGTGGCCAGTGTCAGGCAGCTGCTACAAAGGCAAATAAAATAATGGGATGCATTAAAAGAGGCATAGATGCTCATGAGGAGAACATAATGTTACCTCTATACAAGTCACTAGTGCGACCACACTTAGAATACTGTGCACAGTTCTGGTCTCCGGTGTATAAGAAAGACATAGCTGAACTGGAGCGGGTGCAGAGAAGAGCGACCAAGGTTATTAGAGGACTGGGGGGTCTGCAATACCAAGATAGGTTATTACACTTGGGGCTATTTAGTTTGGAAAAACGAAGACTAAGGGGTGATCTTATTTTAATGTATAAATATATGAGGGGACAGTACAAAGACCTTTCTGATGATCTTTTTAATCATAGACCTGAGACAGGGACAAGGGGGCATCCTCTACGTCTGGAGGAAAGAAGGTTTAAGCATAATAACAGACGCGGATTCTTTACTGTAAGAGCAGTGAGACTATGGAACTCTCTGCCATATGATGTTGTAATGAGTGATTCATTAATTAAATTTAAGAGGGGACTGGATGCCTTTCTGGAAAAGTATAATGTTACAGGGTATATACACTAGATTCCTTGATAAGGCGTTGATCCAGGGAACTAGTCTGATTGCCGTATGTGGGGTCGGGAAGGAATTTTTTTCCCCATGGTGGAGTTACTCTTTGCCACATGGGTTTTTTTTGCCTTCCTCTGGATCAACATGTTAGGGCATGTTAGGTTAGGCTATGGGTTGAACTAGATGGACTTACAGTCTTCCTTCAACCTTAATAACTATGTAACATAGACATTCGCCTTACTGAGCGTAGGCAGGAGAAATTTGCTGCATATAACAGTGTTTCTAACTTTTCCCTTCCTTCCAAAGAGCCTGCAGGTAAAACTTCTCGGGAGGTGGAGGAGGTGCCCATGCAAATTGATTCCGTTCAGAGACGCGAGATCAATGAGCGCCGGGAGCATCGCATTCGTGAAAATCTATGTTTCTACTGCGGCCTGTCTGACCACTTCTTGATCAATTGTCCTAAGTGTCCTAGACGGCCTAACAAGGTGCTAGCAGCAATAGGGGAGTATGACAACTGTGATGATGAATCTGACATCTCTGAATGTAGCCTGCCTTTAAACGCTGTATTCCATTCACTTTCTATGACTTCACCCCCCAAGAAGCTGAAGTAAAAGAACTCTCACTGTTCTCTCCCTATAAAGATCCTGTGTTCAGGAAAGTGGATTTCCAGTTCAGCTATGATTGACTCTGGTGCAGGTGGCAATTTCATGTATATCGCATTTGCCAAGGAACATGGTATTGAAATTCAGCAAAGAGCCTCTCCAATTACCATGGAAACAGTGGATGGGTCACCTTTAATCTCTGGGCCTGTGGATCAGGAGACCGTACCCCTTGAAATTTTGTTGGAGCCTAATCATCAGGAGCAACTTTCTTTTTTGCTAATTTCTTCTCCTCATTTTCCTGTGATTTTAGGCATTCCTTGGTTGCATTCTCAGAACCCAATTATCAACTGGGAGACAAAGGAGATTATCTTTCCAACAAGGAGCAACTCAGCATTAACAGAAGCTGTCCCTGAGTCCACGGCTACGGAACCACATGTACAGGTATCTTCTTTACCTTCAGCTTATAAAGAGTTCTCGGACCTCTGTGACAAGAAGAATGCAGATCAACTTCCTCCACACAGGCATTATGACAGTTCCATTGAGTTGCTTCCTGGGGCAGATATTTCTTTTGGTCACGTATACCCTTTGGCGGCACCTGAGCTTCAAGCCTTAAAGGAGTATATTGATGAAAATCTGGCCAAAGGCTTCATACTTCCTTCTTCCTCACCAGCAGGGGCACCCATTTTTTTGTAAAGAAGAAGGATGGGACCCAGAGACCCTGTGTTGACTATCGGGAACTCAATAAGGTAACCGTATGAAACCGTTACCTTTTGCCTCTGATTTTCGAATTACTGGAAAGAGTCCGCCATGCTAAGGTGTTCTCTAAGCTGGATCTTCGTGGGGCTTATAATTTGGTCCAGGGGATGAGTGGAAGACAGCATTCAGATGCCGGTATGGACACTTTGAATCTCTTGTGATGCCCTTCGGGCTTTGCAACGCCCCTGCAGCATTTCAACACCTTGTTAATGACATCTTCAGAGATTTGTTGGACCAGTTTGTGGTAATCTATTTGGACGATATACTAATCTTTTCTGACTCTCTACAGGAACATGAAGAACATGTCAAAACTGTTTTAAGACGTCTGAAAGAGAACCAACTGTATATCAAGCCGGAGAAATGCGAGTTCCATCATTCTGAGATACAGTTCTTGGGTTATATCATCTCTGCCCAGGGGCTGAACATGGAATCTGGTAAGATTCAGGCTATCCATGACTGGCCGGCACCCAAGAACGTTAAGGAGGTCCAACGTTTTATTGGTTTTGCAAATTTCTACAGACGCTTCATTCGACATTTTTCTGATATTGTCCGTCCCATTACTTCCTTGACAAGGAAGGAAAAGCCCTTTAAGTGGTCATCACAGGCTCAAGAAGCTTTTGATCGGCTGAAGATCTGTTTCACATCAGCACCGCTGTTGATACACCCAGATCCAACACTTCCTTTCATTGTGGAGGTGGACGCTTCTGATAATGCTTTGGGTCTATTCTCTCCCAAAGAACTGGAGAGAAGGGTCTGCTACATCCTTGTGCTTTCTTTTCCCGTAGACTAACCTCAGCAGAGAATTACGACGTGGGAGACAAGGAATTGCTGGCTATTATTGAGGCTTTCAAAGAATGGAGGCATCATCTGCAAGGAGCTGCACAACAGATCATAGTGCTAACTGACCATCACAATCTAGAGTTCCTTAGATCCGCTAGATGTCTTTCTCCTCGTCAGGCTCGTTGGAACTTATTTTTAAATCAATTTAACTTTGTTATCTCGTACCGTCCAGGTTCTCGTAATGGGAAGGCTGATTCTTCATCCCGAATCCATGCTGCGGATTCCGTACCTGGAGCCCCGTCCAAGACCATTCTATCTGATGCCAATTTCATCGGAGTTATCCACGATCAGGACTTGTGGAAGGAGTGCAGGGAGGCCTATGAAGGTGATGTATTTCTGGCCAACCCACCTGTGGATATTAATCTTGTCTTTAAGGGTGACATGTGGTTCAGAGATCGACGTATCTACGTCCCGGAGGTCGTCCGTCTGCAGATCCTCAAGTTGGTTCATGACTCCAAGTTGGCTGGTCACAGGGGGGTACAGAAGACACAAGAGTTCCTGAGCCGATTCTTCTGGTGGCCAACTTGCCTGAAGGATACCAAGGACTATGTTCTCTCTTGGGAGGTATGTGCCCGTTACAAGACTCCTCATGTGGCACCTACGGGTCTTCTACAACCATTACCTGTTCCGTCCCGCCCTTGGGGGAATCTGAACCCGTTCCTCCGGCTTCACTTGATGAAGGGCACACTGCCGCTCAAAGTCCTGCAGAAAGCCATCAATGTCTTCCTCTGCCTCCCCCAACTGTCGGAAGGCATTATACTGGATCTTTTTGTGGCTTACTGTTAAAGGTACCTGGGCGGAGGCCAGAGCTCCCCCTGGTCGCTGACTCTCCTCTCTCCGCTCTGCCATCTCCATCTTGGCCAGCTCCACTTTGGTCCGCTCTGCCATCTCCATCTTGGCTAGCTCTATTCTGGTCCGCTCGGCCATCTTTTCCTTCAGATCAGTACGCACATCAGCCATCACCTCTCGTATGATCTCTGCTGCAGGGTTTGGGCAATAGAACGCCAGTCTGTTCTTTAACTCCCTCTGGAATTCAGTCTCCTCCACGTTCACATTGGGGGGCGCTGCACTGTCGTGTTTCATGATGGCTGCTATCAAATCCGCTTTTGTTTTGTTGCTGGCGATTAACCCTCGGGCTTCCACCAGATCTTTTAATGTAGTCCTCTAACTTCTGGTAGTTTTCCATTCATTCCTTTCCTCCTGTAGACGGGGTATCACATCCCACTGTCTGCCACCAGTGTAACGGGGGCTAACGTGCTGGAGTACCTCTTTCAGTACCACCCCGTGTTTCAGGAGGTCCACTCTGCTTTGGCTGGAGTCTGAATGAAGGAAACTGGCTGAAATTGCTTGGCTATATGGGCACATATAAAAGCTCACTGCTTCTCCATGTATTTCCAGTCTGACAAAACTTTACTCACAGGACACAGAATATATCACACAGATACAGAGGGCAGGCCAGACATACATTACAATAGCCGCAGGTGGCCGGAGCCTACCGATATTTACTGTGGGAAATACAAAGATGGGGGAGGTCAGAATCTATTATACATACATATAACTGCACAACATATTCTGGGTACTGGGGGGTTCCGTAAAACCTTAGTATTGCATAGGCGATGGAATTAATGCTTGAGCAGGTGATGAAATTATCACCTGTGCAACACTAAGGAAATCCTGAAAACATGACCTGTTGTGGGTCTTCAGGACTGGAGTTGAGTAACACTGTACTAAACCATCTCAGACAGATGTCTGTCCAGCCTCTGTGTGAAGACTTCCATTGAAGGAGAACTCACCACCTCTCATGGCCGCATGTTCCACTCATTGATCAACCCCAACTCTCAAAAAGTTATTTCTAATATCTAATCTGTATCTTCTCCCTTTCAGTTTCATTCCATTGCTTCTCGTGTTTCCATGTGAAATAAGAATAATGATGATCCCTCTACTCTGTGACAGCCCTTCAGATATTTGTACACAGCTATTAAGTCTCCTCTTAGCCTGTTTTTTTGCAAGCTAAACATCCCCAGATGCTTCAATTGTTCTTCATAGGACATGGTTTGCAGACCATTCTGGTTGCTCTTCTCTGAACTTGCTCCAGTTTTTCAATGTCTTTCAAAATGTGGTGCCCAGAACTGGTACCAGTATTCCAGAGGAGGCCTGACCAAGGAGGAGTAGAGTGGAATAATTACTTCAGGTGAAGTAGACTCTATGCTTCTCTTAATACATCCTAGAACTGTGTTTGCCTCTTTTGCTGCTTGATCACACTGCTGACCCATGTTCAGTCTGTGATCTATACCCAAGTCTTTTTCACACGTGCTGTAGCTTAGTTCTATTCCTCCAATTCTGTAGATGTAATTTTCATTTTTCTTGCCCAGAAGTAGAATCTTGCATTTAATCACCCTATTAAATACCATTCTATTAGTCGTTGCCCATTGTTCAAGCTTATCTAGATCCTTTGGAATCCTTTCTCGGTCTTCTCTACTTCAATAAAGTACTGTCTTTGCTGAACGTTTCACTTTCACAAGTAACAATAGGAGAAAATTGCCACATAGCTTCTAACGGAAGGTGTGGCCCTATACTGCTATTTGGGCACACGGCAGGGCTTAGATGGGAACAAAACAACAGAGGTTTTGGAGCATGAATTTTAATGGAATCATTTTCAGGCACCAGATCATATCTGCAAAGTCCCTGAATACCAGCTGAGCCCCAGTTTGGAAATTTCGGGTGTTTTCCATAACTTAATGGATTCTGGATGGTGCAGACTAAAAATGACAAACTTTCACAATTATACCATTTCAGTTCCTTTGTACAGTAATACCCAAAATGTGGTTATTATCCGCTCCTTGGACATAAAGTACGAAGAAAAATCCAACCATGTGATGTTTCAGACCAAATTTGGCAATTTTGACTTCAGTTTACCATGATTAACAGCAGCCTCTCTCCACCTGATGCTCTGCAGCAGCCTCTCTCTCTGCCTGACGCTCTGCAGCAGCCTCTCTCTCCGCCTGACGCTCTGCAGCAGCAGCCTCTGTCCGCCTGACGCTCTGCAGCAGCAGCCTCTGTCCGCCTGACGCTCTGCAGCAGCAGCCTCTGTCCGCCTGACGCTCTGCAGCCGCAGCCTCTCTCTCCGCCTGACGCTCTGCAGCAGCCTCTCTGCCTGGTGTTCTAAAGCAGCAGCCTCTCTCTCTGCCTGATGCTCTGCAGCAGCCTCTCTCCGCCTGATGCTCGGCAGCAGCAGCCTCTCTCTCCACCTGAGGCTCTGCAGCAGCAGCCTCTCTCCACCTGACGCTCTGCTGCTGCAGCCTTTCTCCGCCTGATGCTCTGCAGCAGCCTCTCTCTCCGCCTGATGCTCTGCAGCAGCCTCTCTGCCTGGTGTTCTAAAGCAGCAGCCTCTCTCTCTGCCTGACGCTCTGCAGCACCCTCTCTCTACACCTGACGCTCTGCAGCAGCCTCTCTCCGCCTGATGCTCTACAGCAGCAGCCTCTCTTTCTCCACCTGACGGTACTGTAGAATTAACTGCAGGCGCACACTGACATCATATTCTCCCAGCTGTTGTGAGGCCTTTTGCTCAAAACAGTCCCTACTCACCCCCCAGAATTTGCATTGTTAGCGCCCCCAGAAGTTGTTTCTGCGACAAGGTCCATTGTTGGTTCTTCCGAGTTGGGCTTTCTCTTTGTTCAGGGGCCATGGTGCTCTGCTCAGAGTCCTGCTCCATCAAGGCCCCAATCAGCAGATCCTTGGCTTTGTCTGCTGCTTCTAGTCCTCTCTCTCACAGAGGTTAATCAGAGCCTCCGTTCTCTGCTTCTTCTATACGGCTGCTATATCGGGAATGAGCCTTTCCCAAAAAAAAGGGTAGAAAAGAAAAACGGGAAGAAGAAACTGCAGATACGTCTGCGTAAGCACGGAGATGGACCATGTAGAACCGATGCACTCCTCCCAGGATACACACAATGGTTATACATATACACTAGGCGTTCCAAAGTTTAGGGTCACTTAGAAATGTCCTTATTTGTGAAAGAAAAGCAGTTTTTTTCCAATGAAGCTAACCTTAAATGATTCAGAAATATACTCTATACATTGATAATGTGGTAAATGACTATTCTAGCTGCAGACGTCTGGTTTGTAATGCAATATCAGCATAGGTGTATAGAGGCCCATTTCCAACAACCATCACTCCAGTGTTCTTATAGCACTTCTTGTTTGCTGTGTTAGAAGGCTAATGGATGGTTAGAATACCCTTTAAGACCTTTGTGCAAGAATGTTAGCACAGCTGAAAACAGTTTGGCTCATTAGAGAACCTATAAACCCGACCTTCCTTTGAGCTAGTTGAGAATCTGAAGCATTAAATTTGTTGGTTCCATTAAACTCTCAAAATGGCCAGAAAAATAGGCATTAGACCTACCGGTAATTATGTTTCCAGGAGTCCATCCTGACAGCACCATGGAGGACGTCCTCCTCCCCCTTGCTGGGACAGGAAACACACGAGCGTTTAAAGGTCACGTCCCACCCCCAAATCCTCAGTGTTGTAACAAGAACCCACTAATGGAAATGCAAATAAAACTTTAATGACAGAAACATATTACATCATATGTCATAACATCAAAATAGGGAGGGAACAACCAGTGCTGTCAGGATGGACTCCTGGAAACATAATTACCGGTAGTTCTAATGCCGATTTTCCATGACGCCCCTCCTGACAGCACCATGGAGAGTAGCAAAGCACCTCCTTAGGGTGGGATTACCGCTTGGAGAACTTTTCTCCCAAATGCAGTTTGTTGACCAGACAAAACATCAAGTTTATAATGTTTACAAAAGGTATTGGCACTTGCCCGTGTAGCTGCCCTACAAATCTGCTCAAGAGAGGTGCCTGCCCTCTCCACCCAGGAGGCAGATATCCCCAGTGTAGAGTGTGCACGTAGACCCACCGGAGGGGGAACCCCGTCAGACTGGTAGGCCTCAGAAATCACAGACGTGATCCAACGAGCAATCGAGGCCTTAGAGGCCTTCTTTCCCTTATTTTTTCCCCCAAAAAGGATAAACAGATTTGGATCTATCCGCCAGGAACTGGTGGCTGCTAGATAATCTAAAACCACCTGCCGGACGTCAAGGGAATGAAGGGTTTTTTCCTTTGCGTTGGTAGGATTGTTACAAAATGAAGGTAATACGATCTCTTGATTTCTGTTTTTAGCCGAGCTTACTTTTGGAATAAATGAGGGATCGAGTTTAAGGATTAAACTATCCTCTCTAATCTGTAGATACGGATCTCTGGTACATAGGGCTTGGATTTCCCCCACCCTCTTGGAGGTGGTGACTGCCACTAAAAATGCTGTCTTCAATGAGAGAATTGATATGGGCATATTATCGGCCGGGGCGTATGCGCCTCTACACAGGAATCTGAGAACCAGGTTAAGGTCCCAGGGAGGAGCCAACTGCCTAATGGTGGGGCGTAACCTCTGAGTAGCTCGGATAAATCTAACTACCCATGGGTTTGATGCTAGAGGGTAGTCAAAGAAGGAGCTAAGTGCCGAGATCTGCACCTTCAAATTGCTTGGTCTAAGACCCTTGTTGAACCCAGCCTGCAGAAAATTTAGGATTCTAGGTATGTCAGGAGTGTCTGCCGCAACGTCGGACCTGCCACCTTCCAGACAGAATCGCTTCCAAATCTTTAAATAGATTGCCGATGTGACTGGCCTTGATAGTGGCTATCACCTGATGTGATAAGCCTCCAGCCTTCAAGATGTCCTCTTCAGGATCCATGCTGAGAGATGGAATTTTCCTGGATTCGGGTGGTATATCGGACCTTGATGAATTATATCCTCCCGGAGAGGGAGCTCTATTGGGTTCTCAATTGCCAAGGCCCCTAGCAGAGGGAACCAGCTCCTTCTTGGCCAGTATGGAACGATCAACATGACCTGAGGTCTGTCTTCCTTGATCTTCCGGAGAACGGCTGGGATCAGCGCCAGAGGTGGGAACGCATATGAGAGAGGTTCCACCCAATTTTGGCTCAGAGCATCTACCCCATCCGGGAGATCCAATGGGTTCAGAGAGAAGAATTTTGAGGCCTTCGAGTTTCTTCTGTTTGCAAACAGATCGATTCTGGGAGTTCCCCAAGGAAGACATAACTCCTGGAAGATATCCTGGTTGAGTTCCCACTCTGTTGGGCACACCCGCCTTCTGCTCAGGCAGTCTGCTATGACATTCTGAGAGGATTCCAGGTGAATTGCAGATATGGATAGGACCGAATCTTCTGCCCAACGGAATATTCTTCCCGCCAGGTCCTGGAGCGGACGGTGTCTAGGGCCTCCTTGATGTTTCAGGAATTAAACTGTTGTCACATTGTCGGATAATATCCTGACATGAAGATTTGCAAGCGTGTGTCGGTTTCGTCTCAAGGCCTCCCAGACGGCATACAGCTCCTTGAAGTTGGAGGAGCTGAGATTGACATGTGCTGGCTACCTGCCCTGTAGAATTTTGCACTTTAGATGGGCTCCCCAGCCCCACGCGCTGGCGTCCGTAGTGATCACTACGTAAGCGGAAGTGGACCATAGCACTCCGACTCTTAGGTTCTCTGGTTGTGTCCACCAATGGAGAGACCTTCATACCGGATTCGTTAACTTCAAGGTACTGTCCAGTGAAGACTCACGGCGATCTCAGTTGGAGAGAATCAGTCTCTGCAGAGGCCTTGAATGTGACTGTGCCCATCTGACACATGGTATACAAGCCGTCATTAGGCCTAACACTCTCATGGCCATCCTTATGGACACTTTGTGCTCTAGTAGATGCCTGATCTGGATCTGGATTGCCTCCAGTTTGTCTTCTGGTTATAGGGATATTCTGCGTCTGGAGTCTAGACACACTCCCAAGAAGATCTTTCTGTGTTCCGGAATCAGGTCGGACTTCTGCCAGTTTATGACCCAGCCTAATTGTTCCATTACTGATATTGTCTGGCTTCTGTGAGCAGATAGTGTCTCTGACGACTTTGCCACGAGGAGAAAGTCGTTGAGATATGGAACTATTATGATACCCTGGTTTCTCAGGAAGGCGACAATCATCGAAACCAGATTTGTGAATATACGGCGTGCTGAGGCAAGCCCGAAAGGAAGGCATTGAAACTGGTAGTGATAGGTCCGGGACGGCAGAGCTACAGCAAACCTCAGAAGCCTTTGAGATGAGGGATGGACAGGGACCTGATAATAGGCACTCTTCAGGTCGAGAGTGCACATTACAGCATCCCGATCTATGAGGTGAATTGCTGATCGTATGGATTCCATACGGAAACTCTTGTACATGGCCCAGGCGTTCAAAGGTTCTAGATTTATTTTCATGCGGGAGTGGCAGGACGGTTTTGTGATGTAGAATAGGGGAGAGTAGTGTCCCTGGCCTACCTCTAATGGAGGGACCGGAATTATGACTGCTGAATAGAGCATGTCTTGCAGGTCTATCAGCATGGCCGAGTCCTGCGTGACAACGGTAGGAGCAATATATCTTTCTGGAGGAGGGGAGTAGAGCTCGATGCTGTATCCCTCTGCCACAGTTCGGAGGACCCACTGATTCTGAGTGATCTGGGCCCAGTTTTCTGCAAAGTGGCGAAGCATCCCCCCGATATATGTGGCGTCATTGTGTTTTGGATCTGGAGGATGGACTGAAGAAGAAGTTCCTGTTCTTATTGCCCTGGCTATGGGAACCCCTGTAGGGTCCTCTATTGGACCTACCCCCTCTGAAATCATACTGTCTCCAGAAGGGGAATCCTCTCTGAAAGGACTGAGGCTATTTTGGGTTTGTCCTCCGGGAACCCCTTCTTTTTATCAGAGGCGGATTCTAGGATAGTATCTAGAGAACGTCCAAATACTCATGACCCTGAAAAGGGGATTGAGCAGAGCTTGGTCTTGGAGGCATTATCTCCTGACCAGGATCTTAACCAAACCGCCCTTCTAGCCGCGTTAGATAATGAGCCGCTTCTGGCTGAAAATCTAACTAACTCCGCCGTCATATCAGATAGAAAAGCTATGGCTGATTTCATAATGGGGAGGGAACTCAAGATGTCAGACCTCGGGGTTTTATTGGACAGATGCTCTTCCAACTGCCCCATCCATAGGTACATAGATCTGGCCACTGAAGTGGCTGCTATGTTGGTCTTAATTAAGGCCGCAGAAGATTCCCAGGCCCTTTTAAGAAGAATGTCAGCCTTCCTGTCCATAGGATCACACAAGTTGGATGAGTTCTCAAAGGGTATAGCAGTCTTTTTGGCGACATTTGCTACGGGAACATCAATCTTAGGTATTTCCTCCCATAGCTTGACTTCTTCAGGGTCAAATGGTAAGCGACCCTTAAAGTCGCGAGACAATACCAGCCTGCGTTCCGCCTCCTTCCACTCTTCCAGTATCATAGCTTTAATATGTTCGCTAACGGGAAAAACTGTTTGTCTACGAGACATAAGTCCCCCGAACATCAGATCCTGTCTGGACTGCGGCTTGGATGTCTCCTCTATCTGCATCGTGCTTCTCACCGCCTGGACGAGCTCGTTCGTCTCCTCTGCCTGGAAGAGATATTTTCTATGGTGATCTTGGCTCCCTGAGGGGAGCTCCCCCTATTCTTCTGAGACGGAGTCCCCTGGATCAGACCCATCCTCAGAGCTATACTCCGGCTCTCTCTGGTCTCGTTCCCGTCTGGCTCTTTTGTGGGGCTGGACTGCCTTGCAAGGTTGGACACGAAAGCTTGGACCTCTTCACGGATCAGGGATCTCATTTCTGAGAGTAGTGAGGATTGTTCGTCTATCACAACCTTAGATGTGCAGTATGCACGCAAGGTCTTGCCGTGGGAGTCCGGGAGTTTCACATGGCATATGGGACATCTATTAGATTTTGTTGAGACCTTGCCGGGTTTCTTAGCAGGAGCGGGGGGGGACAGCGGGGGTTCCCTTATCCTAGATGATACAAGATAGGGAGTAAATAGGATAGGCCTGTATTTTTCGGTGTGCGGTGAGGGTAGTCTGCGCTATGCGCACTTACCCCTCCATCGTCGGGCACGTCTCCTTCCATGTCCCTTTAGCTGCGGCAGTCAGAAGGCCCCATGGTGACTCCAGACGCTGAGTAGGAGCGCCCGTACTGTTATGCGTTCCAAAGCTGGAGCACACGCACTTCCCCGCTGTAACGGCATCACCGGAAGTGACTGTTACCAGATGTTGCGATACCGGAAGTGACGCGGTCCACTCGGCATTCCGGAAGTCGCTTCGGCGAGACGAGACACCACGCCGGATGCCGCGACTCCCTTCAGCATGGAACCGCGTCCCCAGCCGAGAGCCTCCCACCGGGAGGAGCGGCTGCAACCAGGAACCTCGTCCTGCTCCTGGTCTTTGGAGCAGAGGGACTCCCCACCGGGGAGTTTCTATCTTGAGCCTCTTGACAGGTGGAAGGATATTGGCAAGCCGCATGATCCCCCTGAGCTCCGGTAAGCTGTGCAGCTTCTCTCGTGCGTCCCTCCTTGCAGGGACAGGAAAAACACTGAGAATCTGGGGGTGGGACATGAGTTTTAAACTCTTGTGTGTTTCCTGTCCCAGCAAGGGGGAGGAGAATGTCCTCCATGGTGCTGTCAGGAGGGACGTCCTGGAAAAAAGAACTTTCATGTGAAACTCGACAGTCTATTCTTGTTCTTAGAAATGAAGACTATTTCATGTCAGAAATTGCCAAGAAACTGAAGATTTCCTACAACGGCGTGTACTACTCCCTTCAGAGCAGAGCACAAACAGGCTCTAACCAGAGTAGACAGAGAAGTGGGAGGCCCCGCTGCACAATGGAGCAACAAGACAAGTACATTAGAGTCTGTAGTTTGAGAAATCGAGGCCTCACAGGTCCTCAACTGGCAGCTTCATTGAATAGTAGTACACGCAAAACGCCAGTGTCAACGTCTACAGTGAAGAGGAGACTCCGGGATGCTGGCCTCCAGGGCAGAGTGGCAAAGAAAAAGACATATCTGAGACTGGCTAATAAAGGGAAAAGATTAATATGGGCAAAAGAACAAGGACAATGGACAGAGGAAGATTGGAAAAAAGTGTTATGGACAGAAGAATCCAAGTTTGAGGTGTTTGGATCACACAGAAGAACCTTTGTGAGACGCAGAACAACTGAAAAGATGCTGTAAGAGTGTGACGCCATCTGTCAAGCATGGTAGAGGTAATGTGATGTCTGGGGTTGCTTTGGTGCTGGTAAAGTAGGAGATTTGTACAAAGTAAAAGGGATTTTGATTAAGGAAGGCCATCACTCCATTTTACAGCGCCATGCCATACCCTGTGGACAGCGCTTGGTTGGAGCCAATTTCATCCTACAACAGGACAGTGACACAAAGCCACCTCCAAATTATGCCGGAACTATTTACGGAAGAAGCAGGCAGCTGGTATTCTATCTGTAATGGAGTGGCCAGCGCAGTCACCAGATCTCAGCCCCATTGAGCTGTTGTGGGAGCAGCTTGACCGTATGGTACCAAAAAGTGTCCATCAAGCCAAACCAACTTGTGGAGGGGCTTCTGGAAGCATAGGGTGACATTTCTCCAGATTACCTCAGCAAATTAACTGCTAGAACGCCAAAGGTCTGCAATACTGGAATTGTTGCAAATGAGCATTCTTTGATGAAAGCAAAGTCTGAAGGAGAAAATTATTAGTTCAAAAATCTTTTTTTTGAACCTTGTCAATGTCTCAACTACATTTTCAATTTATTTGCCAACTCATTTGATTAATAAAAGTATGAGTTATCATGGAAAACACAAAATTGTCTGGGTGACCCTAAACTTTGGAAGTGTAGTGTACAATGGTAAGATATGCAAATACATGTTATGTACAAAAGCAGATGTATCCTGTCAATTACTAGATCACAACTTCCCAAAGGAAGGTCACAGGGTGGCGGTTATGGCATCATCGGATCCAGCCAGGCCTCAGTTACTCTTGGAGACAAAACACAGCTTCACTATCTGGCTTCTACAGTTCGTTCTATGCACCTCCCCACCCTGGGGTGCTTGAACAGATCGAGACCCTAGAAGGGGTTGGACCCGTTCAAGAGATCTCGAAAATGTATTTATTTATTTTACTCATTTATATAGCGCCATTAATTCCACAGTGCTTTACAGACATTATTGGCGCTGCCCCCGATGGGGCTCACAATATAAATTCCCTAAATCTAAATTCATTATGTCTTTGGAATGTGGGAGGAAACCGGAGTACCAGAAGGAAAACCACGTAAACACAGGGAGAACATAAACTCCTTGGAGATGTTGTCCTTGGTGGGATTTTAATTTAAGACCCCAGCGCTGCAAGGCTGCAGTGCTAACCACTGAGCCACCATGTCTGTGTGTGGCTGGGATGAACTATCTATATATATAATTGTCTAAGGGTTTTTCCGTCTGTCTGTCTGTCTGTCCTGGAAATCCCGCGTCTCTGATTGGTCGAGGCCGCCAGGCCTCGACTAATCAGCGACGGGCACAGTATCGACGTAGATGTCATAATGGTTGCCATGGCGACGATGATGTCATAAAGGTTGCCTCGACCAATCAGCGACGGGCACAGTCTGCCGCGAATTCTGGAATCATCATTGTCCATATACTACGGGGACATGCATATTCTAGAATACCCGATGCGTTAGAATCGGGCCACAGTCTAGTGACAACATATTCTCCTTATGAAATTCCCCTATGACTGGACAAAGCAGTTACATAGCGTGGGCTCCACAGTAGGTCATCTTGTATGAGCTTGGATAATAGCTGGTGTGGCTGGGCCACCTGCTGTGCCATGTGTTCTGTTGCAGCTACACATGCTGAAGGAGGATTGTAAGCTACCATTAAATTCCCCCATATTCTTCACAGCTCTGGTAACTGACTGAAAATCCCACAAACCTTTTACAGTTATAATCTGCTGCTTGGATATATGGCTGAAAAGACTTTAAATGTATTATTACATACCTGTGGTATCATCTCCTGGACTCTCCTCCTTCACGTCACCCATAAACGGCTGATCGTCCATCATCTCCATTTCTTCATCCTCCACTTTAATGATGGTCAGATCTCCGCCCTGATATCACATATATAACAGCTCAGTACAATAAAGCAGACATCACCAGAAGCCCCCAAATCTCTGAGCGCGGCCCCATATAGCTGTGGTGGAGGCCGAGCTTCATCTACCTGGTGACTCTCCGGACAGTCCTGGGAATTCAGAGGAGACGGACATCTCTCCGGGGAATTTCTTACACTGAGACCATCTGTAGGAAACAGACGAATGATTGTTACATGGGATGATGGGAGTAGTACCCAGGTGACCCTCTAACGGACATGATTGTCCCCCTCCTTACTCTGCTGATCGGCCATGAAATCCGTCTCCTCTTCTTCATCTATGACCTCAACCTTAATATTAATCAGATTTTCACCCTAAAATAAAATGTGAAATGAGCCACAAATCAGTGATTTATTGTTGTATGTGGTGTGAGAGAAAGAATCATTTCTGAGTATATGGCCTACAGCCTGCAGTGATCCTGAACCTACTGAACCTCCGCACAACCAGCTCTGCCCTCTCCTAGTGTATCATCACCCATCCCCTGCAGACTGTGAGCCCTCGCGGGCAGGGTCCTCTCTCCTAATGTACCCGTGTGCCTTGTTTTTTGCTCATGTTTAATGTATTTGTTTATATTTGCCCCGTATTTCACATGTAAAGCGCCATGGAATAAATGGCGCTATAAAAATGAAAAATAATAATAAATATGGTATTCAGCTTCTGTTGTAACCCGAGTCATAATGATCAAGTAACGCTGATGGGCATGGAACCATCATATTTCACATTTCTATTCACGCCACTAAAGTTCCTATTGGCTCATAGCTCAGAGGGAACGTTTCCTTTGTTTGTGACACTAGCTAAGGCACCTACATGTGCTAACACACAAGAAGTCCTGGGTACACCATACAAGGCTGAGCAGCATTGATTTTCTGAGCACTCATAAAACATATCTTATTTATGTGGAGTCGAAAGGCATAGAAGAAAGTGCATTTCACCCACAGTGAGGGAGACAATAGCATAATCTACCTGAAAATTCTCTGGGACGTTGTCCTCTGGGACGTTGTCCTCTGGGCTGTCTTGGGTATGCAGAGGAGCCGCACATCTCTCCGGGGGATTTCTCCTCCTGGATCCATCTGTGGGAGACACACAGTGACTGAATACAGGACCCCCGTAGGTCTACATACCAGACACAGTGATTATATGCCCCCCGTACATCTACTGTATATACCAGATAGTGCCGAATACATGACGACCTTCCCATATCCATCCCCATAGGTGTCTGGTTGTTAGATCAGGAGACACCTGACCACTAAGTCACTGTCACCCTGTTCTTCTTCAGAAAAGTCGTAGAAGTGATGGCGGCATCTTCTCTCTTATTGTAGAGCAGAACGTCTTAGAATTCATGATCATATCAATGACATGTAGCCCCCAACACCAGCAGCTCATGCAGCTCCACTAAGGACACAGCCACCAGCAGGTCTGACTGTTTCATGCATTTTTCTTTTTATTCTTCACCTTAATGACTATCTTGGCCTCATCACTCCGGAGTACAGAGTTCCAGTAGTCCTCATATTTCAGCATGGGCCCTGGCACATTTTAGGTGGCTTTTTCGTGCATGGGCTTTAGGAGCAGCTTCCTTCATAGTAACATAGTAACATAGTAACATAGTAACATAGTTAGTAAGGCCGAAAAAAGCCATTTGTCCATCCAGTTCAGCCTATATTCCATCATAATAAATCCCCAGATCTACGTCCTTCTACAGAACCTAATAATTGTATGATACAATATTGTTCTGCTCCAGGAAGACATCCAGGCCTCTCTTGAACCCCTCGACTGAGTTCGCCATCACCACCTCCTCAGGCAAGCAATTCCAGATTCTCACTGCCCTAACAGTAAAGAATCCTCTTCTATGTTGGTGGAAAAACCTTCTCTCCTCCAGACGCAAAGAATGCCCCCTTGTGCCCGTCACCTTCCTTGGTATAAACAGATCTTCGGAGAGATATTTGTATTGTCCCCTTATATACTTATACATGGTTATTAGATCGCCCCTCAGTCGTCTTTTTTCTAGACTAAATAATCCTAATTTCGCTAATCTATCTGGGTATTGTAGTTCTCCCATCCCCTTTATTAATGTTGTTGCCCTCCTTTGTACTCTCTCTAGTTCCATTATATCCTTCCTGAGCACCGGTGCCCAAAACTGGACACAGTACTCCATGTGCGGTCTAACCAGGGATTTGTACAGAGGCAGTATAATGCTCTCATCATGTGTATCCAGACCTCTTTTAATGCACCCCATGATCCTGTTTGCCTTGGCAGCTGCTGCCTGGCACTGGCTGCTCCAGGTAAGTTTATCATTAACTAGGATCCCCAAGTCCTTCTCCCTGTCAGATTTACCCAGTGGTTTCCCGTTCAGTGTGTAATGGTGATATTGATTCCTTCTTCCCATGTGTATAACCTTACATTTATCATTGTTAAACCTCATCTGCCACCTTTCAGCCCAAGTTTCCAACTTATCCAGATCCATCTGTAGCAGAATACTATCTTCTCTTGTATTAACTGCTTTACATAGTTTTGTATCATCTGCAAATATCAATATTTTAAACCTTCTACCAGATCATTAATGAATATGTTGAAGAGAACAGGTCCCAATACCGACCATGGACATATAGTCGCTTGTCTGCTGGACATCAGTGTAATAATAATAATAATAATAATCTTTATTTATATAGCGCCAACATATTCCGCGGCGCTTTACAGTTTAACAGTTTCAAACACAACAGTCATAAGTAACAACGTTAACGATACAATAATAAAGCACAATAAGCCGCCCCTGCTCGTGAGAGCTTACAGTCTACAATGAGGTGGGGAGATACAAAGTACAGGTGTGTATTTACAGTGATGTATTTACAATGATGGTCCGGCCATCTTCAGGGAGTGGGGGGTAGATGGAGATAGTGAATGGGCTACACACACAAACATAAAATGACCTTGATTAGGGAACGTGATACGCCGCTCTGAACAAATGTGTTTTGAGGGAGCGCCTAAAACTATGCAAGTTGTGGATGGTCCTAATATCTTGGGGTAGAGCATTCCAGAGGATTGGCGCAGCACGGGAGAAGTCTTGGAGTTGGGAGTGGGAGGTACGGATTAGTGCAGAGGTTAGTCGAAAGTCATTTGCACAGCGCAGAGGTCGGTTAGGCCGATAGACAGAAATGAGGGAGGAGATGTATGGGGTGCCGCACTGTGGAGAGCTTTGTGGGTGAGAACAAGTACTATGAATTGTATCCTGTAATGAATGGGCAGCCAGTGTAACGACTGGCGAAGAGCGGACGCGTCCGAGTAACGATTAGCCAGATGGACGACCCTGGCTGCTGCATTAAGGATAGACTGGAGAGGGGAAAGTCGCGTGAGGGGGAGGCCAATTTATAGAGCGTTACAGTAGTCCAGGCGGGAGTGGATCAGGGAGACAGTGAAGGTTTTTGTTGTCTCCATGGTGAGAAAAGGACGGATTCTAGAGATGTTCTTTAGGTGTAAGCGGCACGAGCGGGCAAAAGATTGTATGTGGGAGGTGAAGGAGAGTTAATGAAAGTGTAACGAATAAAGGAAACTGAAGGTTTTATGACAAATCTGTAGGGGTGTACTCACTTATGCTTAGCACTGTATGTAAAAGAGGCAATAGTCCTTACAACTGAGATGACATCATTACTTGGTACCAAAAGTAATTCAGCGTTACAAAACCGCTTGTACCTTTAAATAGCTGCGCATCTATATACAGTATTTTTCGTACTTTAAGACGCACCGAACCATAAGACTTACCTAGGTATTAGAGGAGGAAATTAGGGAAAAAAAAACTGAAGCAAAAAACGTGGTCAATTCTGTACTTAGTATCCACATCCTGGTAATTATGGTCCCCTGATCCCCATCCTAGTACACATGACCCCTCATCCCTATCCTGGTGTGCAGGGTCCTCATCCTTCTCCTGACAGGAATAATCGCCCTCATCCCTATCCTGGTATGCAGGGTCCTCATCTTTATCCTGGTATGCACGGTCCCATACTTATCCTGGTATGATTGGCCCCATCCCGGTCCTGGTATGCATGGCCCCATCTTTAGCCTGGTATGATTGGCCCCATCCTGGTTGATAATTGGGTTCTGAGAACGCCACCAAGGAATGCCTAATATCACAGGAAAATGAGAAGAAATTAGCAAGAAAGAGAGTTGCTCCTGATGATTAGGCTCCAACAAGATTTCAAGGGGTACGGTCTCCTGAACCACAGGCCCAGAGATTAAAGGTGACCCATCCACTGTTTCCATGGTAATTGGAGAGGCTCTTTGCTGAATTTTAATACCATGTTCCTTGGCAAGTGCGATATCCATGAAATTGCCACCTGCACCAGAGTCAATCATAGCTGAACTGGAAATCCACTGTCCTGAACACAGGATCTTTATAGGGAGAGAACAGTGAGAGTTCTTTTACTTCAGCTTCTTGGGGGGTGAAGTCATAGAAAGTGAATGGAATACAGCGTTTAAAGGCAGGCTACATTCAGAGATGTCAGATTCATCATCACAGTTGTCATACTCCCCTATTGCTGCTAGCACCTTGTTAGGCCGTCTAGGACACTTAGGACAATTGATCAAGAAGTGGTCAGACTGGCCGCAGTAGAAACATAGACTTTCACGAATGCGATGCTCCCGGCGCTCATTGATCTCGCGTCTCTGAACGGAATCAATTTGCATGGGCACCTCCTCCACTTCCCGAGATGTTTTACCTGCAGGCTCTTTGGAAGGAAGGGAAAAGTTAGAAATACGGTTATATGCAGCAGATTTCTCCTGCCTACGCTCAGTAAGGTGAATGTCTATGCGCACACAATGCTGTATAAATGTCTCTAGCTCTTGTGGTGACTCAGAGCGGGCTAGTTCATCTTTTACAATACTAGACAGACCCCTTTTAAAAATAGGCAATTGTGCATAACTGTCCCAATTGGTATCTACCGCCAATCTCCTGAATTCAGTGGCATACTCAATAACAGAGCGTTTAGCCTGGCATAAAGACAACAAAGCAGATTCAGCGGTTGCACAGCGATTAGGGTCATCAAACATTAATGCCATAGCGGCCAAGAAATCATCCAAGTTATTTAACCGTGGGTCACGAGACTCAATCATCGGATTCTCCCAGGCGAGCGCTTGTGAGGTCAGTAGCATTATTACACACAATACTTTGGATCTATCAGTAGGAAAACGGTCAGCATGCACATCAAAATATAGCATACATTGATTAACAAAGCCACGAAATTTGTCGCGATCACCATTAAATCTGAATGGGGGCAACTTAGGTGGACTAGCTGGTGGCGGTATCCCAGAGGGTAAAGTCACTTGTGCAGCTATTTGCGTGCTTATGTCCTGAAAAGCCCGTCCATACTGGGACTCCATGCCAGCAAGTTTGTTTTCCTGGGCTGCCATGCAATTGCTCAAGTCCTGCAAAGTCTGTCCAAACACTTGTTGATTGTGTTCAAAGCTTCCAAACTTCTTTTGAAGACCTTCCACATCTTTCTGCAGTGATGTAATTATGGAAACCACCTGCTCTAATCTGCTTTCTGCAGTCATTGTTCCAGCAGTCTCCTTTTTCTTTCAGGTTAGAGTATCCTGTAATAATTATAGGGGATAACTCAGGAGACTCTTTGCGTGGAACAAGACAACTACAGGACACAGTTTTATAAGTGGTAAAGTCTATATTATCACACGGTGATTCAAACAGGTGCAGAGAGAAACTCAAGTCCACAACACTTGGTGCAAATAATAAACTCAGCTTAGCAGTCTATAGGAAACTTCAGAGGAAAATGCAATCAAGCAGAAAGTCTATGAAGCACAGTTATTCTTGAGGATACTTGACACAAATAAATCCTTGTCTTAGTCCAAAACACAGATAGATATGCTTATAGGCAGTTCAAATCATATCTTAGCTCAACCAGGGAGGTCTGGGTAATAGTCTCAGGTTATTGCAGAGCAGCACAGCTTACATGTCCAGCAAAATGCAGATGGAAGTAAACACGAACAGCAGATGAAGGAGGATTACTGGAAACTTGTGTATGCAGCAGGAACTCAGAGCAGAGTAGCAGGATCACCACACAGGTTCACAGGAGCAGGTGTATAGCCAGGGAGTCACCAGAGGTCAGGAGCTGGATGCAAGGCAGAATACTCTAGCACAGACTGAAGGCTGGGGTGGAGTTTTATAGCAGGAAGACAGTGCACATGAGACCAAAGACGCCATCTTGAAAAAGGGCAGTAATGCACAAAGTCCTGACACTTGCCCCAAATGATCATTTGCAATCTTCACTTCAAAATCAAGAAAATGGATACAATATACAGCTCTTTATAAAGAAAATGGTTATTTGTAAAGCAATAGCAATCCCTGCAGTTTCACATGATGTGTAGGTATTCTTAGTAAAAACCACTTCCGATAACCTCCTCAAAAGAACCTTGATGTTTGCGACACGGATCTTCATGCATCGTGTCCTGGATCACAAGCATCCCCTCATGGGAAGAATATCAGTATAGAGACCATTTCAAAAGAGCATAAAACTGAAACATCTGTTACTGAGGCCGACTAACGCAAGTGTGTTTGTGCCTTGTTTCCCCGGCGTTACTCTGCATGTCTGCTCTTACCCTTTGCTCCTTTCCCTCTAACCAGCTGGGATACTGTTGACTGTTACCTGTATGGATTCTGCTCAGTTCCCTGCGCCGCTGCGTAGCCATACATGTGTTGTAGAGTCTTTGCTTTGCTGCATAACTATCCGCGTGTGCAGTCCCTGGCTGCCGCTGTGGAAGCCATCCACGGGTTGTGAGGTCCTCTGCAGCTGGAGCATGACTTTCCACGTGTGTCCAGAATTGCAGCCACTGCCAGGTGCCTTAGGCCTCAGTTCCTGTGCTGGCTATGTTGTACTGGTTTCTGTGTGTGCGGCCACACCTCCCCCGCTTTTATTAGGGGCAGTGTGTGTGTGCTTGAATTGCCTTCCCCAGCCTATTGCTGAGGCGCAGCTCCTATTATAAAGTTTGTTTTTCCTGTTGGGCGTTGCCAGACCTTACTGTCATGGACGACCGCTGCTTGGTGCCTGGAGCCTGACTATCTCTGCCTGGAGTCTGACGACCGCTGCTTGGTGCCTGGAATCTGACGACCGCTGCTTGGTGCCTGGAGCCTGACTATCTGTGCCTGGAATCTGACGACCGCTGCTTGGTGCCTGGAGCCTGACTATCTCTGCCTGGAGTCTGACGACCGCTGCTTGGTGCCTGGAATCTGACGACCGCTGCTTGGTGCCTGGAATCTGACAACCGCTGCTTGGTGCCTGGAGCCTGACTATCTCTGCCTGGAGTCTGACGACCGCTGCTTGGTGCCTGGAATCTGACGACCGCTGCTTGGTGCCTGGAATCTGACAACCGCTGCTTGGTGCCTGGAGCCTGACTATCTCTGCCTGGAGTCTGACGACCGCTGCTTGGTGCCTGGAGCCTGACTATCTCTGCCTGGAGTCTGACGACCGCTGCTTGGTGCCTGGAGCCTGACTATCTCTGCCTGGAATCTGACGACCGCTGCTTGGTGCCTGGAGCCTGACGACCGCTGCTTGGTGCCTGACGACCGCTGCTTGGTGCCTGGAGCCTGACGACCGCTGCTTGGTGCCTGGAGCCTGACGACCGCTGCTTGGTGCCTGGAGCCTGACGACCGCTGCTTGGTGCCTGGAGCCTGACGACTGCTGCTTGGTGCCTGGAGCCTGACTACCTCTGCCTGGCGCCTGCAGCCTGATGACCGTTGCTTGGTGCCTGGAAACTGACTACCTCTGCCTGGTGCCTGATGACCGCTGCTTGGTGCCTGAAGTCTGACAACTACTGCTTGGTGCCTGACTACCTCTGTTTGGTGCCTGAAGTCTGACGACCACTGCTTGGTGCCTGACTACCTCTGCCTGGTGCCTGAAGTCTGACGACCGGTGCCTGATGACCGTCGCCTGGTATCTTCCCTGATGTTCTGTTGGTGTCCCTGACGTCCTGCCGTTCCTTGCCTGGAGTCATGTCTGTTGTCCAGAGTCCAGATGTCCTTTCTTCGTCCTAGATGTCCAGCCTGGGTCTAGATCTTCAGTCCGTGGTTCTGGTGGTCCAGCCTGAGTTGGATTAACTTGTGTTCCTGGACGAGCTCCTCCTCGGTGTTCCTGGGGAGTTTTCAGCCTTGTTACCGGGTGACGGCTTTGCCTGTGAGTCCTGGATCTGACCAGCCAATGTCCTGAGTTGCTATATCAATGTACCTGGACCTGTCCTGTCCGTGTTTTGCCTGTGTCCCGATGTCCAGCCTGTTCCCTGGGGTTCATCCTGAGATGACGTCTGACGGAGGTCGGTGTCTGATGTTCTCCTGTTGAGCCTGTGCTATGCCTGAGGCCTGAGAGAGATGTTTTCCTGATATGCCAGTGCCAGATGACCACTGGATTGAATCAACCCGTGATGACCTCTTGCCATCGTCTGCTGTCCTGAGATATTCACCCTTGCTTGATGTGTGGTATCGGGAGCCTGGCATTGCAATGTCTTGTTTCTGTACGTGACTTTATTTAGTAAACTTTATGTTTCTTCATACGTGAAGTTGTGCGGTGTTATCTAGTCCTGCATGTTACCATCTTGTCCACATGCTCAAGCTCCACAGACCCCGGTCGCTCCCCTTCCCTAGTCGGGGTAGGCCCGGGTTCCCCCCTGTGGTCCAGTGGGTCCACATTCTATTACCACCTGGGACGCATGCCCCACGTTGACGTGGCCTGGCGGCGTGGGAGCGTAAGCTACGTAAGCTAAGCCGCGTCCGTCCGTGACACCGACCCAAGCCCATCAGGAAAGTCCCGTAAACAATTCAGACATTTATTCAAAATTTTCTGAAGAAAATTATCAACATATGTAGCAATAGGTTGAAAGACACAATTAGCTGCAGAGACAATTGGACGACATGGGGAAAAATTACATTTTTCTTAAGTTTAGCCAAGAAATAAAATGACGGTACCTGTCCACTCACTCACACACATTGCCGCCATTAAGCTGTCTGATAGCCCCTCCGATACGCATATCTGCTCATCACCACGGCTGCTCCGATACGTATATCTGCCTTCCTCAATTATAGAAGGATGTGTCCTCTGAAACGAGATACCACTCAACCGTCTTCCTTGGACATATTCACACCTACCTTCTTCTTACACACGTCCCGTTTTTAGGACACCTCCTTCAACACTTGCTGTTTAATTCAAATAATGTGCCATCAATATCCACATCAAATTGACCTTACTTCTATAAATCTAACAGGAATCTCATCGAAGTCTCCTCTCATCGTCATACTTACATAATAAAAAAATCTGCTCACACACGGAAATCTCGACAAAACTTATGAAAGTCCAACAATTTAAATTTGTTATCCCTACTAGTTGAGACAAACGTATCTATCACATGTTGGTGACACATTGATAAGGTTTTGGAGGAAGCATTAGAGGAGCTCTCCTAGTTTGTCGTCTTTATTTCCTTGCAGTTTTAATGTCTTTCTTGTAACGATGAGCTGGGACTCTCGGTGGTGGTGTCAGTTCTCTCCTGAGGGATTATTTCTCCTAAGACAGACCTTGATTTTTCATGTGCACTTTTATACAAACATTATCCGATTCCGTCTTCGTCCACTCATCTGTATACACAGAACTTTATTCAGGTCTCTTAGCTTCCAATTCAACCTATTTCTCCACCTCTCCTCAAACCAAGTACATACACAATGTCGGTGATCACATGTATCTAAAATGCATTTAATTTCGCCTGAAGTGGCAATGGACATAGTTTTTCAATGTTAGAGTTTATCTCCTACTTTGCTTGATTTTACTTCTCTTTAATCAGGGTTGTCTTACAGTCACAATCCACTTTTCCAATATCTTCTTCAGTATTACAAATCGAAAATTGCAATCCAACATATGTGCCCATTTGTGAGCCAACTCCCACCTAGCCTCGTTGCTGGTGGAGTAATTGCTGCCGTACCACTTAATGATGGCAGGCGCTCAGATTTACTGAAGGATCACCAGCAGCCATTATTTCTCTCAGAAAGGGGTGCCCGCTCTAACAGGAGAATGTCGGTCATCAGTGAAGACACATGGAGCAGCAATTATGGACAGGGATGGTACATGTCATTGAAAACTCACTAAGTCAATGTTTGGAGCAGCAGTGATGAACTAACGAAACCAGGACATGTTGTGATGCCTCCATAGTTGGTATTAGGTCTGGCTCCAACACCAGGCAATGCTTAAACACTTCCTCCTACCTCTTCTGCACACTTCCAATAGACAACTCCCCATCCCCTAGAGCACCAGGGCAGAAGATTGCATCCACTCCAGGCATTCATACTTCTAGTTCTCGTAAGTTCGAGCGCTCACAGGATACCTACAGCTTTTGGGTGACAAGATCCATACAGTGAAGATGTGCTCCTCCGTGAAGCTGGATGGTCTCCCCTCAACCCTACATGGGCATTGTAGTAAGTGAGAATTGTGCCAACACGTAGCACAGGATCCCTGTATGGTGCACATCCTACACATGACCAAATAACTAATCTATTGAGCACCATTGCTTCTTCACGGGCCACACTGTCTACGTGCAATGGGAAATATATGTTAACATTTTTCCAACAAAAATGTTATTGGTGCCAAAAAGCCCTTCAACTTTGCGATCATGGCTGAAATAAGCCAAGGCTTCTCCACTCATCTCACCTACCAAAACCGAACCTCAGGTTTTCTTTCCTCATCTTCTAGTAAACCTTACTGTGGCTAAAAAAATACAAACTTGTCAGGAGCCAGCCAGAATAAAATATGATGCTTCTTATTTGTGGTCCTCACCCCCTCAAAATACTTCACGTTTTTCTCAAACAAAAGCTTTTTACTGAGCAGCTCTCCATGAAATCTTCTATGCTGTCGTCCGAGAACGATAGCGAGATGTTTCAATCATTTGTCTCATCAGTTTTGGTGTTTGGCAATAAAACAAATTAAGTTCTTCCTCCCACCCAACAAGGATATATATTTTGGTGAAAGGCAATGGCTAAAATAAGACTAAGCCGCTGCTTTTGTATGGGCCAGCTTCTTCACTATAAAAACAAAAGTCAAACCACTGACCGCTCCTCAAAGAGAACATTTTTGGACCTTTCTCAAATAAAAAAGCTTAAAAAGAACAAATAAGCGTTTACCATTCTTCTATATGTTATTTCATGGCAAACAGATCGCTGGAGGTCGGTGTCCTCAACCCACAAAAATGACAACAAGAGTGAAGCTCAGGAGTGACGTGACCTTCAAATCAGACAACAGACGCAAGAAAGACGGCAAGAAAACAACAAGGGTCTAACCCAGTCACCAAAATAACCGAAGTCCTGATCCAAATCATTATAACCCAGCGCCTCCTCTTACCTGATGATAAAGGAGGCCGGTGCTCCGCCATCATTACCTCCTGGTACAGATCCCCGGGTCCTTCCAAAGACTCCGACACCTGCACGAAGAAACAAATAGTGACATCCGCCACCTGACAACCAACGATCGCGCCATCACCCAGAATCCTCCGGTGTATACTGTATTATCTCCCAGCAGTCTCCGCTCATCACCCAGAATCCTCCAGTATATACTGTATAATGTCCCAGCAGTCTCCGCTCATCACCCAGAATCCTCCGGTGTATACTGTATAATCTCCCAGCAGTCTCCTCTCAACACCCAGAATCCTCCAGTGTATACTGTATAATCTCCCAGCAGACTCCTCTCATCACCCAGAATCCTCCGGTGTATACTGTATAATCTCCCAGCAGTCTCCTCTCATCACCCAGAATCCTCCGGTGTATACTGTATAATCTCCCAGCAGTCTCCTCTCAACACCCAGAATCCTCCAGTGTATACTGTATAATCTCCCAGCAGTCTCCTCTCATCACCCAGAATCCTCTGGTGTATACTGTATAATCTCCCAGCAGTCTCCTCTCATCACCCAGAATCCTCCAGTGTACACTGTATAATCTCCCAGCAGTCTCCTCTCATCACCCAAAATCCTCCGGTGTATACTGTATAATCTCCCAGCAGTCTCCTCTCCTCACCCAGAATCCTCCAGTGTATACTGTATAATCTCCCAGCAGTCTCCTCTCATCACCCAGAATCCTCCAGTGTATACTGTATAATCTCCCTGCAGTCTCCTCTCATCACCCAGAATCCTCCAGTGTATACTGTATAATCTCCCAGCAGCCTCCTCTCATCACCCAGAATCCTCCAGTGTATACTGTATAATCTCCCAGCAGTCTCCTCTCATCACCCAGAATCCTCCAGTGCATACTGTATAATCTCCCAGCAGTCTCCTCTCATCACCCAGAATCCTCCAGTGTATACTGTATAATCTCCCAGCAGTCTCCTCTCATCACCCAGACTCCTCCAGTGTATACTGTATAATCTCCCAGCAGTCTCCTCTCATCACCCAGAATCCTCCAGTGTATACTGTATAATCTCCCAGCAGTCTCCTCATCACCCAGAATCCTCCAGTGCATACTGTATAATCTCCCAGCAGTCTCCTCTCATCACCCAGAATCCTCCAGTGTATACTGTATAATCTCCCAGCAGTCTCCTCATCACCCAGAATCCTCCAGTGCATACTGTATAATCTCCCAGCAGTCTCCTCTCATCACCCAGAATCCTCCAGTGTATACTGTATAATCTCCCAGCAGTCTCCTCATCACCCAGAATCCTCCAGTGCATACTGTATAATCTCCCAGCAGTCTCCTCTCATCACCCAGAATCCTCCAGTGTATACTGTATAATCTCCCAGCAGTCACCTCTCCTCTCACCCAGAATCCTCCAGTGTATACTGTATAATCTCCCAGCAGTCTCCTCTCATCACCCAGAATCCTCCAGTGTACACTGTATAATCTCCCAGCAGTCTCCTCTCATCACCCAGAATCCTCCAGTGTATACTGTATAATCTCCCAGCAGTCTCCTCTCATCACCCAGAATCCTCCAGTGTATACTGTATAATCTCCCAGCAGTCTCATCCCATCACCCAGAATCCTCCAGTGTATACTGTATAATCTCCCAGCAGTCTCCTCTCATCACCCAGAATCCTCCAGTGTATACTGTATAATCTCCCAGCAGTCTCATCCCATCACCCAGAATCCTCCAGTGTACACGGTATAATCTCCCAGCAGTCTCCTCTCATCACCCAGAATCCTCCAGTGTATACTGTATAATCTCCCAGCAGTCACCTCTCCTCTCATCACCCAGAATCCTCCAGTGTATACCGTATAATCTCCCAGCAGTCTCCTCTCATCACCCAGAATCCTCCTGTGTATACTGTATAATCTCCCAGCAGTCTCCTCTCATCACCCAGAACCCTCCAGTGTATACTGTATAATCTCCCAGCAGTCTCCTCTCATCACCCAGAATCCTCCTGTGTATACTGTATAATCTCCCAGCAGTCTCCTCTCATCACCCAGAATCCTCCAGTGTACACTGTATAATCTCCCAGCAGTCTCATCTCCTCACCCAGAATCCTCCAGTGTATAATGTATAATCTCCCTGCAGTCTCCTCTCATCACCCAGAATCCTCTAGTGTATACTGTATAATCTCCCAGCAGTCTCCTCTCATCACCCAGAATCCTCCAGTGTATACTGTATAATCTCCCAGCAGTCTCCTCTCATCACCCAGAATCCCCCAGTGTATACTGTATAATCTCCCAGCCGTCTCCTCTCATCACCCAGAATCCTCCAGTGTATACTGTATAATCTCCCAGCAGTCTCCTCTCATCACCCAGAATCCTCCAGTGTATACTGTATAATCTCCCAGCAGTCACCTCTCCTCTCATCACCCAGAACCCTCCAGTGTATACTGTATAATCTCCCAGCAGTCTCCTCTCATCACCCAGAATCCTCCAGTGTATACTGTATAATCTCCCAGCAGTCTCCTCTCATCACCCAGAATCCTCCAGTGTATACTGTATAATCTCCCAGCAGTCTCCTCTCATCACCCAGAATCCTCCAGTGTATACTGTATAATCTCCCAGCAGTCTCCTCTCATCACCCAGAATCCTCCAGTGTATATTGTATAATCTCCCAGCAGTCTCCTCTCCTCTCATCACCCAGAATCCTCCAGTGTATACTGTATAATCTCCCAGAAGTCTCCTCTCATCACCCAGAATCCTCCAGTGTATACTGTATTATCTCCCAGCAGTCTCCTCTCATCACCCAGAATCCTCCAGTGTATACTGTATAATCTCCCAGCAGTCTCCTCCCATCACCCAGAATCCTCCAGTGTACACGGTATAATCTCCCAGCAGTCACCTCTCCGGTCAGCAGCTCGGTGATCTTGGTGGTCAGCTCCAGGATCTTCTCCTTCCTGTCAGGTACCAGTGAGGTTGGGGGCGGCTCGGTGATGGGGCTCGGGCCCCCCGCTGTCTTCCTCACCACTGTGTATTCCTGTGTGGGGAGACGCGGATTATTCGAGTTTTGCACACTGTGATTATATTTTTCGGGCGATCTCATCTCTCGCATTACTTTATCTTCCTTCCATTTTTCTGCATTGATAGACGTATAATATCTCAGTAAGGGATTCCCAGCTGCCATCACATCACAGGCTATGGCCGCCCTTCCTCTTTCACCTCGTTATTAGTGAGGAGCGAGTATACTCGTAGCTCGGTGACCTCTGAGTATTTTTTAGTGCTCGGAGATTTAGTTTTCATCGCCTCAGCTGAATGATTTGCAGCTACTAGCCAGCTTGATTACATGTGGGGATTCCCTAGCAACCAGGCAACCCCCACATGTACTTATGCTGGCTAGCAGGTGTAAATCATTCAGCTGAGGCGAGGAAAACTAAATCTCCGAGCAGTCAGAAATACTGGGAGGACACCCGAGCTACGAGTACACTCGCTTATCACTACTCATTATGACTAGGCCAACTTTGGCTTTTAGGACTGCAGGATTTTTTGAGAGTTGTAACTTTTTTTTTCTGGAAAGAAGCCATAGAAGTGGTGTTTGTAGTGAAAATGGCTTTATTATGGTGATATCTGTGGCGAGTGGCAGTTGTGAGCCGGTTCCAGGATGAGCCAGTCGCACCTAACCTCAGCCGATGCACAGCCTCCTTACATCTCTTCTTGCCTAACATGAAGATCTCTCTGGTTACTGAACTTTGTAAAGACATTTACTTCAGTTGCATTTGGCATTGGCCCGACTTCTATACTTGACGTTTCCTTTTTGTCTGTAGTTACCCCCAGAAGAAACAGGCGAAACGTGCGTCGGGGCAGAGAGACGCTATCCCCGATTTCCTTCATAGCGGTTCACACTGTCAGGTAAATGCCTTTCTCATCAGAGCCAATCTGTGATAGGATCAGTAGGCACCGGACGAGAGCCCTGGAACCACGACCGACTCATCTCTAGTGACTACAGATCACCTCATAGGACACTGATGGGGTGTAAGAATCTGATTCCAGCCCTCGCTGGAGAAATAGTTACAGCCAAATCCTCTACTTGTGTCTAATATCCCGCAATGCTGACCCGAAGGAAGGCAACAAACTTCTATAAAATGGCAAATCTTAGGCTATGTTCACAGTTTTGCACTTTTGCTGCGCTTTTGAGACCAAATTTAAGCTGCTTACAAAAAGCAGGTTTTGCTTCACTTTTGCTTTGCATTTTGCTTAGGTTTTGCTGTGTTTTTGTACTGTGGTTTTGTCAGGGTTCATTTGTCTCATGTGCATGCTGATAAAGTTTTGTGCATAAAAAAAAAAAAAAAAATCTCATTTGACTTCAGGTTTTGGCACCAAAAACACAGGTCAAGTTGATACCTACATTTAATTAGTTTTTGGACTACCGATTGCTTTCAATGGGTGAAAAACGCTGAAAAAACAATGAAACAAGTGACATGCTGCATTTTCTAAGAACCAAGCCTGTAGAACAAAACAGTCAGGAAAAAAAACAAGGTGCGTGAATGAGATTTCTGAAGTCTCATGGGCTTTGCTGGTACTGTGAAATGCAGCTGAAAATTTGAGTAAAGAAGGTTGAAAAAAAAATAAAACGTGCATGACGATTGTAGATACACAAGTAAAGCCCTTCTTATAGTTTCCTCTGTGCCTTATCTCACCTCCTTCTGCCCTTTGGTGCATCCAGCTTCACAGAGCTGAATGGGAGGTCCTATTCTTACTGGATAACACTACACTTTCCAGCAGCACCCCGCTTCTCCTCAGTGCTGCAGGCCTCTCCTTCTGCTCTCCTGCCCACTTCCTGATAGAGGTGGATAAATTATCTCATCTCCTTCTGCCCTTTGCTGCATCCAGCTTCACAGAGCTGAATGGGAGGTCCTATTCTTACCGGATAACACTACACTTTCCAGCAGCACCCCGCTTCTCCTCAGTGCTGCAGGCCTCTCCTTCTGCTCTCCTGCCCACTTCCTGATAGAGGTGGATAAATTATCTCATCTCCTTCTGCCCTTTGCTGCATCCAGCTTCACAGAGCTGAATGGGAGGTCCTATTCTTACCGGATAACACTACACTTTCCAGCAGCACCCCGCTTCTCCTCAGTGCTGCAGGCCTCTCCTTCCCACCTCCTGATAGAGGTGGATAAATTATCTCATCTCCTTCTGCCCTTTGCTGCATCCAGCTTCACAGAGCTGAATGGGAGGTCCTATTCTTACTGGATAACACTACACTTTCCAGCAGCACCCCGCTTCTCCTCAGTGCTGCAGGCCTCTCCTTCTGCTCTCCTGCCCACCTCCTGATAGAGGTGGATAAATTATCTCATCTCCTTCTGCCCTTTGCTGCATCCAGCTTCACAGAGCTGAATGGGAGGTCCTATTCTTACCGGATAACACTACACTTTCCAGCAGCACCCCGCTTCTCCTCAGTGCTGCAGGCCTCTCCTTCTGCTCTCCTGCCCACTTCCTGATAGAGGTGGATAAATTATCTCATCTCCTTCTGCCCTTCGGTGCATCCAGCTTCACAGAGCTGAATGGGAGGTCCTATTCTTACCGGATAACACTACACTTTCCAGCAGCACCCCGCTTCTCCTCAGTGCTGCAGGCCTCTCCTTCTGCTCTCCTGCCCACTTCCTGATAAGAGGTGGATAAATTATCTCACCTCCTTCTGCCCTTTGCTGCATCCAGCTTCACAGAGCTGAATGGGAGGTCCTATTCTTACTGGATAACACTACACTTTCCAGCAGCACCCCGCTTCTCCTCAGTGCTGCAGGCCTCGCCTTCTGCTCTCCTGCCCACTTCCTGATAGAGGTGGATAAATCTCAACATAGACCATTTTTATTTTCGTTAACCCCTTTCTGCCAGCTGACGGTATAGTACATCAGCTGGCAGTATCCGCCGCTGTGAGGTGGGTGAGCCCACCTCAAAGCCGCGACATGTCAGCTGTTTTGAACAGCTGACATGTGCCTGCAATGGGCGCCAACATAATCGCAATCCCCTTGCGCCTATTAACTAGTTAAATGCTGCTGTCAAACGCTGACAGCGGCATTTCACAAGCGCTTCCGGCTACCAGGCTGGAAACACGTGCACCGCTGACCCTCGTCGAGTGATCGGGGTTCATCGGTGCGTTGCCATCACAACCACAGGTCTCCTCAAGACCTCTATGGTTGTTGATGACGGATTGCTATGAGCGCCACCCTGTGGTCGGCGCTCATAGCAATGCAGCAATTCTACTACATAGGAGCGATCTGAGCATCGCTCCTATGTAGCAGAGCCAATCAGGCTATGCCAGCTTCTAGTCTCCCATGGAGGCTATTGAAGCATGGCAAAAGTAAAAAAAAGTGTTTAAAATAAAAAACATCAAAGTTCAAATCACCCCCCTTTCGCTCCAATCAAAATAAAACAAAAAATAACCCTACACATGTTATTGCCGCGTTCAGAATCGCCCAATCAACAGAAAAAAGGATTAACCTGATCGCAAACAGCGTAGCGAGAAAAAAAAATCAAAACGCCAGAATTAAGTTTTTTTGTTTGACACGACATTGAATTAAAATGCAATAACGGGCAATTAAAAGAACGTATCTGCACCAAAATGGTATCATTAAAAACGTCAGCTCGGCAGGCAAAAAATAAGCCCTCACCTGACCCGAGATCACGAAAATTGGAGACACTAAGAGTATCGGAAAATGGCGCAATTGTTTTTGTTTTTTTTAGCAAAGTTTGGAATTTTTTTTCACCACTTAGATAAAAAATAACCTAGTCATGTTTGGTGTCTATAAACTCGTACTGACCTGGAGAATCATAATGGCAGCTCAGTTTTAGCATTTAGTGAACCTAGCAAAAAAGCCAAGCAAAAAACAAGTGTGGGATTGTTTTGCACTTGGAATTTTTTTCCTGTTTTCGAGTACACGACATGGTAAAAACTAAGGCTACTTTCACACATCAGGTTTTCAGTGTCAGGCTAAATCCGGCGAGTGTTGGAAAAACTGGATCCGGCGCAGATTGTGAAAAACTGATGCGACGGATCCGATTTTTTTACGGATCCCGCTAGCCTATCTGGTTTATTGGATAAAAAAAAATTTGGAGCATGCTCAGTTTAAAAAACCGGATCAGGCCGCCGAATCCGCCTTTTTCCGGATCCGGCACCTTCCGGCTCCCATAGGCTTTCATTGTAGCAAACAGCCGGAAGCGCTGGATCCGGTGCTTCAGGCTTTTTCGCTGGAGACAAAAAACGTTGCAGTAGACGTTTTTTTCAGACGCCGGAATCGGAATTTTAGCCAGATCCGGAAAAAAACGGAAGGAATGCTGGGCCATGCAGCGCGATCCGACGCTAATACAAGTCAATGGGGGAAAATACGGTTCCGGTTTTTATTTTTTCCGGTTCTGGTTTTTCTCTAAAGAGCCGGATTTTGCCTGAAACAAAAAGACGGATGTGTGAAAGTAGCTTTATGGTGTTGTTCAAAAGTGAAACTCGTCCTGCAAATAATAAGCCCTAACATGGCCATATTGATGGAAAAATAAAAAAGTTATGGCTCTGGGAAGAAGGGGAGCGAAAAAGGATTAACCTGATCGCTAAACGGAGTAGCGAGAGAAAAAAAAAAGCTCTAGGGGTTAAGGGGTTAAAAAGCCTATGATTTGGCCTATGACTAAGGGTGTGCATACACCTGAACGCGTCGGGTACAAGGCATCGCTTTTTAATGTTTTAGCTATGTTTGACTAAAGAATCCATTTTATCCCTGGCGGTTGTGCCAGAGTCTTTCCCCATTTTTCGTCCATCTTCCTGTGATCCCCAGTGGAAGCGGCGCCCTCAGGAGCAGCTCCGGGCCAAAGTCCCGCTGCACATTCTCAGCGTGCCAAGCTCCTTCGTCCCTCTCCCGGCATCTCACTCTTATTTTCATGACAGTTGATAGTTGAGGATATATCAGAGCTGCATCTGCCCTGAGGTGAGATGGCGGCGGTGGTCCGAGGTATCACTCAGGGCGCTGCACGGAGCTAGCTTCACAGGCTCCTTCTATCTCTGAGTAGCAGGAGGTTCTGCGTGGGCGGTCTGAAGCGAACACTCTCTCTGGCACGCCCCGGAGACCGACTGCTCCCCTTTCACTCACTATTGAGGAGGATGGGCTGTCATACACATCCTGCTAGCAGCCAACTAAGCGGTGCCAGCTGTGGACGGCTCATGTAAGGGCCAGTGCTGCTCTATGGGGTCTGGGTCTCATCATGCACATTACATGACACTGGGGCCCCTATGTGTCTTCTGTGCAGCCCCCAAGGGCTGCGCCATCTCACAGATGGTCTGCAGGAAATGTGGAGGCAGGGGGACTGTACAGCACCTTGGTAAGCGGCAGTCTGCTGTTCTCCTTCACATACTGTGCATGTAGTCACAGAACGCTCTGCAGTTCTCCATGCTTAACATAACCCCATCCTCCCCACCTCCTGACTGAAGCTATTTAATTACATTAACCCTTTCCACATCTCTCCTAAATTGAGCTTATCCCTTCCCCCTATATTTTCCACAAGTATTTAGCCACTTGTCCTGACCCCCCACCTTTCTTGCCCAAGAATAACTTTCAAAACTCACAAGACCAAATTCAAACATCCATAAAACAAGGTCTAAGTGTAGTGCAGGAGAGAGGACGCACCTCGGGAGAGCTCCGGCCATCCTGACTTCATCCTGCCAAATAATCCCTGATTTCAGGGAATATACCTGCGGGGGCTGAAGCCCTGAGACCCTGGGAGCCCTGTGACTGTCCGCAGACGGCAGCTGTGGAGATCCGGGACGTCGGGAGCCGGAGCAGTCCGAGCGGGCAGTGGAGCCCACGTGTAGCGGCAGCCATTTTTTGGAGCGAGCGCTCAGGCGGACGGAGCGCAGCGCCAGCCCTATCAGTAACGGGCTTTCTCCTCCAGGATGCGGAGGGTTCTTGAAAGGTAGCCGGGAGCGCTGTGGAACACCCAGGCGCGGGTGCTGGGGACCGGAGCGGTCGGCGGTGGCTGCAGGGGACAGCAGCCATTATTGTAGTGCGCACCCCAGCAGTAAAGGGAGCGGCGCTGTACACCACATCTGCGGTGCTGCACAGGAGGTGAGCAGGCAGCCTGAGATAACAAGGGGGTGGTGCGGTGTGTGCCCTGGAAGATTGGGCCCTGCACCCCCCTTATCAGACAGACATTCCTCCTACTGGAACCATAATCCCAGAGGGATTAACCCCCTCCCTGCTGTTCCACCTGTGGGGGCTGTGGGGCTGCTCTGGGCCGCAGCGCCTGAGTAAATACTAAACTGTTGTTCTCATAACCCTTGGCGCTTATCCTGCCTGCCTGGTGATCCCCCTGAGATATACCCCGGTACTTAACCCTGCCGTGTCCACTACTGGAAAGTGAGCCAGTCATAATTACAAGTATAGTCATCCTGAGGAGCTCTCTTGCTGTCCGCTATGCATTCTTTCAAGGGAGCAGGGGCTGCCGACAAACTGAAAAAATACGCCAGGGAAGACGCCTCTGATAATGTGCGCACACTTCGGAATAATCCATCGCAGACTCAACGCAAAAATCGCCTCTCTGATAGCAATGAGGAGGGAGAGCAAGATGAACTGACTCTTAAACAAGCATCTGAGCAATTAATGCAGGCTATTTCCCTCACTAGATCTTCTCTTACGGAAAAGATAGAGGATGTGCACACTGAAGTGGGCCGTTTACGGCATGATATGCAAACTATGAGAGGGCGTATTTCGGAAGTTGAAACAAGAGTGTCCCATATAGAGGATACCATTACCCCGATGGAGGCTAAATTGACAAAGGCGGCTGGCTCTGTTAACGCCTGGAAACTAAAGGCTGACGACCTTGAGAACAGAATGCGCCGCAATAATATTCGAATTATCGGCCTGCCGGAACGTTCGGAGGGCCAGCGACCTGAGCAATTTCTGGAAGACTGGCTTAAGACCTCCCTGGGAGATGGATTTTCTTCAACTTTTTCGGTGGAGAGGGCCCATAGTGTTGTGAATTTGGTTTCTGGGCTCCCCCGGTGGTTTCTGGTGGTACTGCACTTGTGTGCTTCATCTCCTCTGTTCACCTGTTTCCATCAGGATGTGGGAGTTTTCTATTTAACCTTGCTCCTCAGTCATTTCTATGCCGGCCAACAATGTTACCAGAAGCCTTTCTGTTGCATGTTCCTGCTCCTAGACTACTATCAGCTAAGTTGGACTTGTAGTCCTAAGTTTGTTTTGCATTTTTGTTCCAGTTCTCTGTGATTGAATATTTCTGAGGCTGGAAGCTCTTGTGAGCTGAAATTGCCACTCTGGTGTCATGAGTTGATATTAGAGTCTTAAAGTAATTTCAGGATGGTATTTTGAAAGGGTTTTCAGCTGACCGTGAAGTTCCCTTTTCTGTCTTCCTACTATCTAGTAAGCGGACCTCAATTTGCTAAACCTATCTTCATACTTCGTACGTCAATTTCCTCTAAAATCACCGCCAATATATGTGGGGGCTACTGTCTGCCTTTTGGGGAAAATTTCTCTAGAGGTAAGCCAGGTCTGTATTTTCCTCTGCTAGGGTCAGTCAGTTCTCCGGCTGGCGCTGGGCGTCTAGGGATAAAACGTAGGCACGCTACCCGGCCACTGTTAGTTGTGCGGTAGGTTTAGCTCACGGTCAGCTCGAGTTCCCATCTTCCAAGAGCTAGTCCTTTTGTATGCTTTACTACGTTCTCTTGCCATTGAGAACCATGACACCATAGGGTCCCAACGAGACCTTTACCTCCTGGAACTCCACCCCGGCCTTTTCTGGCGCGTCTCCTCAACTGTAGGGACAGGGATGCTATTCTTCGTCTGGCGCGGCAAAAGGGCCCTATCAAGTTCAACAACGCTACTATATCGATTTTCCCGGACTTCTCCATGGAGCTCCAAAACAACAGGCACGGTTTATGGAAATTAAGAAACAGCTCAGAGATAAAAACATTATCTATTCCATGCTTTACCCAGCCCGGCTCCGCATTGTCCATGAGGGCTCCTCCTTATTTTTTAGATCCAGCGGAGGCAGCCGAATGGTTGCGGTCCTATAAGGTGTCTAATGTGGCAGACTCCTAGGTTGTTCCTACTTGTATAATAGCAATATAAACGGAGCTCTCCGTATGGGTGCTGAGGTTATTACAATACCGGACGTTGGATTCAGTGAGGGTATCCCCTTCTTTATTTGACTGTAGGAGTGTAGTATCATACTCCTCTACTGTTCAAGTTTTGTTTTGTTTGGTTCTTTATACTAGTTTTGACTGTTTGATGTGTATGGTCGTCGCCATTAATATTTTTGTGCTCTGTGTGATGTCCCTGATTCCTGCTCAAATACTGATGTGCGATATTTCTTCTGTTGCATGTGGATATGGGGTCTGAGATTATATGTATGACCTGGAATATACAGGGTATTAAGACTCCCCGAAAGAAAATTAAGGTATTTTCACAAATTAAATGTTATCATCCTCATGTTGTTGCCCTGGTGGAGACACATCTGACTAGGGATACAGTTAGATGTACACAAAAGCCATGGGTACAGTGGTCTCTCCATGCATTCCACACCAGCTACTCAAGAGGGGTCTCTCTTGATACACAACAATGTTAGGTGGGAATCCAGGGAAGCACGACGGGATCCTGAGGGTCGCTTTGTTTTTGTGCATGCTTTCATTAACTCACGTGAATATGTGATATTATGTGTCTATAATCCCCCCCCCGGCTAATACATCGGTCCTCCGCATGGCACTGGCTTTTTCCTTAAATTATCCTGATGCTAGCGTTGTTTGTATGGGAGATTTTAATCTGGTCATGGATAGTGCCATGGATAGACTGAGACTGGATGACGCGATACCCGGCGGGTCCTCTCCTCAGTCCCCCTCCCAATTGGCATTGTTTATGGGTGGTAGTGGGTGGCTAGACCTATGGAGAGCACGTCACCCTGAGACTAGAGGGTATACTTGTCACTAGTCTACCAGGCAATCTTTATCTCGTATAGATTACATTTTTGGATCTAGTGGGCTGGCATTGTGGGTAGATAGCGTTGAGCATGGTAATAGGGGGATATGGGACCATAGTCCGGTTATTCTTAAACTTAAATACGGTCAATCCAACAATAATATGCCTTGGAAGCTGAATCCCTTTTGGTTGAAATTAATAGATTCTAGTGATAGAACGGTTGATCAGCTGAACTGTTTTACCTTAACTCACCCGGAACCTTCAAGTCTTAGTTTGTTTTGGGATACTTTAAAAGCATACTTAAGGGGATGTTTGTCTTCCACAATTTCTTATATTAAAAGGACAACGGCGAGGGAGGATGATGAGATAGAGCAACGGTTGAAGGACTCGGAGGCCACTTATGTAACTAACCAAACCAGTGGTAACAGGGTTGAATGGCTTGCTTCTCAGAGGCTGTATACTCAGCACATAGATACTAAATCGAAACGCAAGCTATTCTTTACCCGTCAATCCTACTTTGAATTGGGGAATCAGGCCAGTACGTTCCTAGCTTTTTTAGTGCGCCAACACAACACTTCCAATACAATACTACAGGTTCGGACACCTGATGGCTCATTAGTATCTTCTACTGATGAAATACTTTGGTGTTTCCATGATTATTATAAATTATTATATAGGTCTGGGAGTGGCCTTGATGTTTCGGAATGTTTAGATTATTTATCGGATGTGGCGTTCCCCTCACTAAGTCCAACCCAGCTAGCTTTTATGGATGCTGAGTTCACGTTGGAGGAAGTTGAGCAGGCTATGACAGATATGGTTACTGGAAAAGCCCCTGGGCCTGATGGGTTTCCCATTGAGTTTTATAAAAAATACCGGGATAAATTGGCACCACTCTTATTGAAGGTGCTCCAGGGAATATGGGAGGGAGGATCCATGCCTGAAACATTTTATGATGCAAATATTATTGTGCTTAAGAAGGAAGGGAAGGACCCCTTGGAATGTGGATCGTATCGCCCCATATCACTGGTAAACATAGACTATAAAATTTTCACCAAAATTTTGGCCACTAGACTGAACACGATCATACTAGAACTTATACACCCAGACCAGACTGGTTTTATGCCTGGGAAGAGTACCTCCATTAATATTAGGCGGGTTCAGTCAGTGATTCAATATAGTTCTTTAGAATCAGATAATAATTGGGCATTGGCATCGCTGGATACGGCCAAGGCATTCAATTCTCTTGAATGGCCTTTCCTTTCTGCCTGTTTGCAGAAATACGGTTTTGGGGATAAATTTCTGAGAGGGATAGGTATACTCTATAAGAATCCCAAGGCGCGTATAATTGTGAATAATTCCATCTCTGAACCTTTTGCCTTACATAGAGGAACCCGCCAGGGGTGTCCTCTATCCCCTATTCTCTTTGCCCTCGCTATAGAGGCTCTGGCAATACGTATAAGGTCCTCCTCGGATATTAAGGGTATAAATATTGCGGGTCGTGTGGATACCATTGGTCTTTATGCTGATGACATGATAATATTTATGGATAAAGTAGAAGACACATTGCCACGAGTAATAGCGACCATAGATAAATTTAGTAAGTTCTCCGGTCTCTATATAAATTGGGATAAATCTACTCTGTTGCCTCTTTCTTATACCCCAACACCCCGTCTTGAAACTATCTCGTCGTTGCCTATCGTCTCTAATTTTAAATATTTGGGTATTCATATGTCTTGACATAGTCGACTTGACCTACAACTCAATATTTACCCATTATTGGATTTGGTCAAATCTAAGTTTGCAATCTGGGACAGGCTCCCACTTTCGATTGCTGGGCGTATTAATTTAATAAAAATGATATTGCTTCCCAAGCTTAGCTACTGTTTTCAACACAGCGCTATGCCAATACCTAAGTCTTACTTTGTAAATTTGAATTCCCTAATCACGTCCTTTATATGGGGGAGAACTAGACCCAAACTTAAGCTGTCTGCCCTGCAGAGACCGAAGCAGGCGGGTGGAGCGGCTCTGCCAGATTTCTATTTGTACTATCTTGGGGGACAGGCTAGGGCGATAAATAAATGGATGCCCGATAGTTCTCTACCTAACTCTGAGAGTCATCTGCTTCACTCGGCCGGGATTGATTGTCCACTGGGGTTTCTCGTTTGCTGCCTTTACTCTGGTTGGCAAGATTAATATGGAGGCAAATTAAAAAAGCCATCGGATTTGTAGATATAGTAGCTGAGATGCCATTGTGGAATAATGGTTATCTTCCGGAATTGCTGAACCATCCGTCTACCGATTTTTGGGTTTCGTGTGGTGTTCTCTCGATAGGTAACATATACAACCAGGGTTTTTTTGTATCCTTTGAACAATTACAGAATACTTATAATATCCCGAGATCTCAATTTTTCCGTTATTTACAATTAAGGTCGGCTTTTTAATCACACATGCGGAATGCGGGTACAAGTCGGGCTATTTCATCTTTGCCTTTGATAGGCATTCTCAAATCACAGGGTCCTCAAGGACTTATATCCACTCTATATACATATTTGTTGTCCCAGGAAATGAAATTGGGTCTGCCATCAATTCTATCAGGGGGAAGTGGGAGGCTCTCCTTCCTGATGTGTTGGGAGAGGAATGGGATGATATTCTGGAATCTCCAACTAAAGTTTCCCCTTCGATTAACAATAGGATGACCCAATCATATATTATATATCACTCTCTTTAAAATGGGTCGCCTCCACTAGTCAGATTGCCTAAGGTGTCATACTCGTGATGCAGATTTTATCCACATGATTTGGAAGTGCCCTGTGGTTTTTCATTATTGGAAAGAGGTGACAACATTACTTACATCCTTATTGTCGATTCCTGTCCCGCTTGAACCATTGACCTGCTTATTTGGAGTGTGGGATGTGGAAACTTGGGATCATTATACTGGGATATTTTTACGAGAGGCACTTTTTATGGCACGGAAAGTGTTAGCGTTAAGGTGGATAGGTGGTTCTCACCCGTCTCTCAGAGCCTGGGTGGAATTAGTAAACTCGATTATTCCATATGAAAGAACACTGTACCAAAACAGAGGATGTCCGGGTAAATTTGAGAAGATTTGGGGTAGGTGGAATTCCTCACATCACACTCTATAATCCACACTAATTTAACACTTCCCTAAGCAGCTGGATTTATGGTCTCCGGGGCATCGCTCACAGGGTGAGAATTACGTAGAATTTTCTTTGGCGACGTATTGTTATTGGTAGTTAGAGTAGTTACTGTTATATAATAGGTAGCTTATAAGCACTAGTGAGTTGACATGCACAATTTGCTATTTTTGCATTACTTGGACATGATCTTGCATTGCAATTATTTGTATTTTATGTTATAATTGATCGCAACAAATGCAAATGTGTGTATTGTTTGATTTATTCTGAATTAATAAACGATTTAAAAAAAAAAAAAAAAACAAGGTCTAAGTACAGACTGCCATGTCCAGACCACCCCCCGTCTCCTGACCAGGATTCGTGTGGACTGTGATGTCCAGACGGACCACCATCTCCAGACTAGGACTCGTGTGGACTGGGATGTCTAGACCGACCGCCGTCTCCTGACCAGGATGTCCAGACCGACCGCCCACTCCTGATCAGGACTCGTGTGGACTGGGATGTCCAAACTGACCGCTGTCTCCTGACAAGGATGTCCAGACCGACCGCCCACTCTTGACCAGGACTCGTGTGGACTGGGATGTCCAGACCAACCGCCATCTCTTGACCAGGACTCGTGTGGACAGCGTTGTCCAGACCGACCGCAGTCTCCTCACCAGGACTGTGTGGACCGCAATGTCCAGACCAACTGCCATTTCCTGACCAGGACTCGTGTGGATCAGGATGCCAAGACCGACCGCCGTCTCCTGACCAGGACTCGGGTGGATGGCGATGTCCAGACCGACCGCTGTCTCCTGACCAGGACTCGGGTGGACTGGGATGTCCAGACCGACCGCCATCACCTGACCAGGACTGGGGTGGACACTGATGTTCAGACTGACCGCCGCCTCCTGACCAAGACTCGGGTGGACGGCGATGTCAAGACCGACCACGGTCTCCTGACCAGGACTCGGGTGGATGGCGATGTCCAGACAGACCGCCGTCTCCTGACCACGACTCGTGTGGACTGGGATGTCCAGACCGACCGCCATCACCTGACCAGGACTGGGGTGGACACTGATGTTGAGACTGACCGCCGCCTCCTGACCAAGACTCGGGTGGACGGCGATGTCAAGACCGACCACGGTCTCCTGACCAGGACTCGGGTGGATGGCGATGTCCAGACAGACCGCCGTCTCCTGACCACGACTCGTGTGGACTGGGATGTCCAGACCGACCGCCGTCTCCTGACCAGAACTCGTGTGGACTGTGATGTCGCAGCAGTTTAATGCAATATGAACTGTAAATGGCTGCCACAAACATAACAGCTGCGTGCTCTGGCTAAACTGTGTGGCCATTAACAATAGACAAACTATATACAATTAAAGGGCTTGTCACTTTAAAAGAATTTTGTTCCAATGCTTAGGGAGACAAAAACAGTCTTTACTCACCCTCCTGGGGTCCACTGCTTAGTTTTTTCAGCTTTGGTCTTTATGGATTGGCTGCAGGGCAGATGTGACTGACAGTGCTGTAGTTAATCACTGAGCTCAGTTTCTTATCCTGTCTACATTAGCACTGCAATGCTTATAGCCAACCCCCCTTCCATCCCCCCCGCATGGATCCTCTCATCCCTCCACACGTCTAGTGCGCGGGTGCACTCCCTTGCTCATATATTGGCAGCATGCACACCTGAAAATATGCCCCAGTCAATAGGTGGAAGGCATCTTGTGTAAGAAGCACCCTCCCCAATACGGAAGTGCCTGAGCAACCACTATAGTTACTTAGTGGTAGTTTGTCTGTAACTGTATGTTGCCAGGTCCCCTTAGTCTATTATAGTTACACCCTTATTCACTGTTTTCCCTTTAGTTTTTTTAAGTGTTTATGTGATTCTGAAGCCGCGTCGTAGCTACCTGAACCCGGGAGCCACGTCGGCGGTCCCTGAACCATTTCCCAATTCCTGTGTGTCTGAAAGAGAACCAATCTCCAAAGTCCACGTAGTCCAGACTGTCAGTCTCCGACTCCTGGCCTTCAGTGACTCTGATCATCTGTCCCTGTGCAGCAAACTCAACCCTTGGGTTCGGAAACGCTGGTTCAGGGGACTGCCTAGGAGTGTAACTTGCTGATATCTGCAGCTGAAGCCTGACTCCACCTTCAGGAGCTTCAGTGGACACTAGGTATCCGCTTACCTAGGCCCTTCCTAGGCACATAATCATCAACATTAACAGAAATAACCACGTGAAATACATCACTGTTTGTAATGACTCTATAATATGGAGTTTCACTATTTGTATTGAAGAACTGAAATAAATTAACTTTTTGATGATATTCTAATTTCGTAAGAAACACCTGTATGTATTCACCTCTTGCTATGAAGCTCCTAAAAATTTCTGGAGCAAGTAATTCCCTTCATAAGTCCCATGCCTAGTGACAGAACGTCTCAGTGTACAATCTAATGGTGATATTTGTCAGTATATACACGTTACCTTCTCTGAAAGGCCACAGAGGTTGCAACACCATTAACAAGAGACACCACTGAACAAACAACACCATGAAGACCAAGGAGATCTCCAAACAACACCATGAAGACCAAGGGGATCTCCAAACAACACCATGAAGACCAAGGGGATCTCCAAACAACACCATGAAGACCAAGGGGATCTCCAAACAACACCATGAAGACCAAGGGGATCTCCAAACAACACCATGAAGACCAAGGGGATCTCCAAACAACACCATGAAGCCCAAGGGGATCTCCAAACAACACCATGAAGACCAAGGGGATCTCCAAACACCACCATGAAGACCAAGGGGATCTCCAAACAACACCATGAAGACCAAGGGGATCTCCAAACACCACCATGAAGACCAAGGGGATCTCCAAACACCACCATGAAGACCAAGGGGATCTCCAAACAACACCATGAAGACCAAGGGGATCTCCAAACAACACCATGAAGACCAAGGGGCAGAGGCGTATCTGGGGGGGGGGGGCAGCCGGGGCATGTGCCCCGGGCACAGCCGGCAGGGGGGCGCAGTCGGGAGGCCTAATTCAGTGGTCCGCAGTGTCTCCCCCGGCGGCTGCATTCTGCTGCCCACGGTCTGGGAGTCAGCTGTTCTCTGTGCCAACTGTCAAGCTGACAGCCGGCACAGAGAAGCTGTAGAGCGCTGGCTCCCAACATGTGCAGAGGTGGAGGGGAGCCCCTGCAGGGTGGCTGCGGCAGGCAGGGAGAAATCCCTGCAGCTCCGCTGCCCAGCGATCTGTCTTCCTGCTTCCTCTTACACAGATGCGCCGCTGGATGACGTCATCATTCAGCGGCCGGCTGTGTCAGAGGAAGGCATGAGGTGCTGCGGCAGAGCGCGAGGAGAGGTGAGAGGTGTGTGTGTGTGTGTGGCGCGCTGCAGGGGAATGTGCAGAGAAGTGAATGGTGTGTGTGGGGGGAGGAGAGGGCAATGATGGGGCTGACGGGGGCATATGTCCTTGGGGGGGGCGCCAAAATGAATTCTTGCCCTGGGTGCCAGAAACCCTAGATACACCTCTGCCAAGGGGATCTCCAAACAACACCATGAAGACCAAGGGGATCTCCAAAAAAGTCAGAGACAAAGTTGTTGAGAAGTACAAGTCAGGGTTGGGTTATAAAAAAAAAAAAAAATATCCCAATCGCTGATGCTCCCCCAGAGTGTTAAAGATATGTATTTGATATATATATTCGATTGTGAAGATAAAAAAAAAAGACTCTTGCAGACAAAATGGACGCTTTGCTGAATATGTATAAGAACCACGTGTGTACATGCTCCAAGTCATTCCTGTCAACAGGTTATACAACACTCAAGTGGACTCGGATATGCTGGTGTGACCCACGGAGCTAATCAAGAATTAATAATACTGAACGTTAACATGACCTAATATGCCGTAACACGCTGTACCACTTGGCTCATGGTGATCAAGGATCAATATGCTACGTGCAAGTCAAGATGTCCGCTTGACCCTAACCACTGGAGTAATATGGATAATGACATGTGAGCGACAGACATCAGCGATGACTAGCAATAATTATGAGATAAGGCAATGAGGTAATGTGTGGTAAAGCCCCTTATTTTTCCTATAAATAAAATGCACATTTCAACCAATAAACCAGAATTCATTTGAGACCCGACTCATTGTCCCGGTTCTGCGATTTCTCCGTCCGTAAACCTCCGATGTACAATTTGGCAGCAGACAACCAAGATGAGAACATACACATCTCGTGTGCCCTAACAAGAGCACCGTCAAATCCATTATCAACCTGCCAAGAGAGGGCGCCCACCAAAACTCTCAGCCCGGGCATAAATCGGAGAGTCAGCACAAAGTTCAAAGGTAACCCTGAAGGAGCTGCAGAGTTCCCAAGCAGAGACTGAAGTATCTGTCCATACAACCACAATAAGCTGTAGTCTCCATAGAGGTGGCCTTTATGGGAGAATGGGAAGAAAAAAGTCTTTACTTACATACAAAATTATAAGGCTCATTTTAAGTTTTTAAGACATGTGGGAGACTCCACAAACGTATAGCACAAAGTGCTGTGATCACCGATGAGACCAAAATTGAACTTTTTGTCCATCATGGTAGACAATATGTCTGGCAACAAACCAACACAGCTCATCACCCCAAGAACACCATCCCCACAGTGAAACATGGTGGTGCCAGAATCATATTGAGGGGATGTTTTTCAGCAGCAAGGACAGGGAAAATTGTTTGAGTTGAGGGGAAGATGGATGTTGTGAAATCGTTCAAATGTTCTGGAGTGGCCTAGTCAGAGCCCAGAGCTTAATCCAATGGAGAATCTATGGTCAGACTTGAAGACTGCTGTTCATCAGAGGAAACCATCTAACTTGAAGGAGCTGGAGCAGTTTTGCCTTGAGGAATGGGCAAAAATCCTAGTGGCAAGCTCTGAGACTTATCCAAAGCAACTTGCAGCTGTAACTGCAGCAAAAGGAGGCTCTACAAAGTACTGATAGTACACAGTACTATTTGTTGTTTACTTCACAATAAAAAAAAAAAACCTAAATTTTCACAGTCGCAAGCTGCTGTATTCCGACATGGCCCGAGTCTTTGGCAGGGATAGGGGGATATAATAGTAATAATAATAATTATTTATATAGCGCCAACATATTCCGCGGCGCTTTACAGTTTAACAGTTACAAACACAACAGTCATAAGTAACAACATTAACAATACAATAATTAAAGCACAATAAGCCGCCCCTGCTCGTGAGAGCTTACAGTCTACAATGAGGTGGGGAGATACAAAGTACAGGTGTGTATTTACAATGATGTATTCACAATGATGGTCCAGCCATCTTCAGGGGGTGGGGATTGATGGAGATAGTGAATTGGGTACATACGCACCCTTACACATAAAATGACTTATTAGGGAACGTGATAGGCCGCTCTGAACAAATGTAGAGCATTCCAGAGGATTGGCGCAGCACGGGAGAAGTCTTGGAGTCGGGAGTGGGAGGTACGGATTAGGGCAGAGGTTAGTCGGAAGTCATTTGCGGAGCGCAGCGGTCGGCTAGGCCGATAGACAGAAATGAGGGAGGAGATGTAAGGGGTGCCGCACTGTGGAGAGCTTTGTGGGTGAGAACAAGTACTTTGAATTGTAGCCTATAATGAATGGGCAGCCAGTGTAATGACTGGCGAAGAGCGGACACGTCCGAGTAACGATTAGCCAGATGGACGACCCTGACTGCTGCATTAAGGATAGACTGGAGAAGGGAAAGTCGCGTGAGGGGGAGGCCAATTAATAGAGCGTTACAGTAGTCCAGGCTGGAGTGGATCAGGGCGACAGTGAGGGTTTTTGTTGTTTCCATGGTGAGAAAAGAGCGGATTCTAGAGATGATCTTTAGGTGTAAGCGGCACGAGCGGGCAAGAGATTGTATATGGGATGTGAAGGAGAGATCGAAGTCAAACATAACACCCAGACAGCGCGCCTGCTGCTGGGGTGTTATTATGGTGCCACCCACGGAGAGGGAAATGTCAGATTTAGGGAGGTTAGTAGATGGCGGGAGCAGAAGAAGTTCAGTTTTAGAGAGGTTAAGTTTCAGATAGAGAGCGGACATGATGTCAGAGACTGCGGACAGACAGTCAGTGGCGTTCTGTAGTACAGCGGGGGTAAGGTCGGGGGATGACTTGTATAGTTGTGTGTCATCAGCATAAAGATGGTCCTGAAAACCAAATCTGCTGATGGTCTGTCCAATTGAGGTCGTATAGAGGGAGAAGTAAGGGGGCTAAGGACTGAACCCTGAGGCACCCCGACAGTGAGAGGAAGAGGAGATGAAGTGGAGCCAGAGAACAGAACACTGAAGGAGTGGTCAGAAAGATAGGAGGAGAACCAGGAGAGAGTAGTGTCCTTAATGCCTAGAGACTGGAGCCTAGAGAGTAGGAGATGGTGGTCAACAGTGTAGAAAGCTGCAGAAAGGTCGAAAAGAATGAGCAGAGAGTGGTTACCGGGACACTTTGCTGTCAGAAGGTCATTTGTCACCTTGATGAGTGCAGTTTCTGTTGAATGTAATGGGCAGAAGCCGGACTGTGAAGGGTCTAGGAGGGAGTGAGTGAAGAGGTTAACTGGTAGGGTGGGAGTAGACCAGGCGCTCCAGGAGTTTAGAGATGAAGGGGAGATTGGAGACCAGTCTGTAGTTATTTGTGCAGGATGGATCGAGAGAGGGTTTCTTTAGTAATGGAGTAATGATAGTGTTTGAAGGAGGAGGGGAAAATGCCAGAGGAGAGGGAGAGATTAAAGATTGTAGTTAGGCGAGTTGTGACGACTGGAGAGAGACTGGAGGAGATGAGAAGGAATGGGGTCGGTAGTGCATGTAGTCGGACGAGAAGAAGAGAGAAGCCTGGAGACGACTTCTTCTGTGATGGGATCGAATGTGGAGAGTGAGCCAGGGAAATGCAGGGAGGGATGGGAGTCACTGCACTTGGTGTCTGGGAGCAGATTTCCTGACAGATATTATCTATTTTCTCTAAAGTGGGAGGCCAGGTCATCAGCACAAATGTCTGTTATAGGGGCTTGTGCTTTCGGCCTGAGGAGGGAGTGAATGGTGTCAAAGTTCCTTGGGGTTGTTGAATAGTGAAGAGATCAGGGTAGTGAAGTAGGTCTCTTTGGCGAAGTGAAGGGATATATATATTATATATATATATATATATATATATATATATATATATATATATATATATATATATATATATATATATATATTAGATAGATCGATAGATATTTATTAAGGCTCAGGGGAAATGAGGTGGCAATCGTAACGTCTATGATGTGCCCAGACCTCTTCCTTCTCATAATAGACGTCTGCAAAATCTTGACAATAAGTGGGCAGAGAAGAACAGTTCATAGGCACGGAAGGCAAAGACTTGGGCGAGATCTTGGAGAGGCAGGTGGCAGCTTGTCCCCACTGAAGAACTTGACCACAGGATTAATACCCAACGAGTGTAAACAAAACCATGACAGAACCAGCAAGACCGAGTTCATAGATTTCGACTGCACATACAATGAAATCCAAATCCTTTTGGAATGCAAAGCTCCAATCTGCAACATGACAGGCCTAGGGATGAATTGGATAGGCTCAGCTAAGAATCATCCGTCTATGGAAGCAATAGCCAAGGGGTTGATCAAGCCTTTGTGTTGGAAGTTGGTGATCAAGAGCCAGGCCCTGATAAATGAAGTTGGCAACTGAACCGGAATCAATATGGGCTGCCATGGAAAAAAACTTCTCACCCCAGCTAAGTGTGACCTCAGTCACTAGCTTCGGGGAGCAATCTTTCTTGCCTAGGGTCATTCATTCCAGGTGCCAGAGTTTCCCGGCTTCTTTGGGCACTGGCAAACATAATGCCCTTTGCCTCTACAATAAATGCATTTGTTCTAAATGTACCTTCGCTGACGCTCTTGTGCAGAATGATTGGCCAGCTCAACTAGCATCAAATCAACGTGGCAACAAGAGGACTGGAAGGCAGGGACCAGCCCAGGAGGTCCTCTGGCATGGCATGATACTTAGGCTTGTTCGCGAGCACGCTTGTGAAAGCGAAGATCAATCCTAGAAGCCAGATGCGTAAGAGCATCCAGTGAAAATGGTAGGTCACTGCCTGCCATCCTTTATTTGTATCAGACAGGCCCTGCCAGAAGGTTACCACTATGGCTTCTTAGTTCTAGACTAGCTCCGAAACCAGGGTGCGAAAATGTAGAGCATACTGTAAAACGGCGGCCATGTTTTGTCTCAGAATCAACAGGGATGAAGTGGCTGAGGCGGTGCAGCCTGGAACCTCGAACACCGCTCAGAACTGGTCCAGGAACTTCCCTAAATCACAGGTCTCTGGACCTTAATGGTCCAAAACGGGATTAGCCCAAGCCAGGGCTTGTCCAGACAGCAGAGAGACCACGAATTCTAACTTGGTAAGGTTTATAGGAAACAGGTGGATATGGACAGAGAAGTGCATCTGACATTTGTTAAAGAAGTTGCAGCTCTCCTTGGCACCTCCATCATAGCAGGATGAGAGCAGAAGCTGGAGCAAACTGGAAAATATTGGCGGTTCTATCGGGAGAGGCACGCTCTTCTTAAGTAGGATGGTCAGACATGGTAGAGGTGGGGACAAGGAGAACATTACTGTGGTCACATCCTGCAACAGAGTTGTCACCACATTGATAGCCTGCATCTGCTGGTCTTGAAGCTCTCTTTGAAAACGGACCTCCTTGTACAGCACTTGTAAGATAGACTTGGGGTCTCTGGGTTCCAATTTGTCAGCGGGGGCTATGGCCTGAACTTACTGAAAGGCTATTGGGTGTGGACCCACTGTGCCACGGACGGGGCTTTCCCAGGGGGGGAATGAATAAGTACCGGTACTTACTAGAGCCTCTGATGGGGTGGACAGGCAGGGCCGCCATTAGACATCAGGTACCACTCCAGGGCAGTTCCCAGGACTGAAGTAGCTAACTGGAAGGTCAGAGACTCAGGTATGGAATACGCATTGGAAAGACAAAATCTATTTCCCACGGTAAGAGTTTGGCGCAGGCAGCACAAGTTCATAATTCATAGCCGAGGTCAGGAGCAGAGAGATCAGGATAAGCGAGAAGGCAAGCTGGGTCGATAACAGATGAGAAAATATGAATGAGCCAGGAGCAAGAGAGACAGAGCTATTAAGAACCCAAGTTCAGATGAGGAATCAGGATGTTAGAGTTGGAAGGGACCTCTAAGGTCATCGTTTACAACCCGCTGCTCAATGCAGGATTCACTAAACCATCTCAGACAGATGACTCTCTGTCTGAAGACTTCCACTGAAGAATTCATCACATCCTGTGGCCACCTGTTCCACTCTGATCACACTCACTGTCAAAGTTTTCTCTAACATCAAATCGGTATCTTCTCCCTTTTAGTTTCATTCCATTGCTTCTCGTATTTCCATGTGCAAATGAGAATGATGATCCGTCTACACTGACAGCCCTTTAGATATTTATAGACAGCTAGTAAGTCTCCGCTTAGCCTTTTTTTGGAAGCTAAACAGTCCCAGATCCAAATTTTGCAGTCCACTCACCATCCTGGTAGCTCTTTTCTGAATTTGCTCCAGATTTTCAATGTCTTTTTTTCTAGTGTTCGCAATCCCTCCAAATTATGTATCATCTGCATATTTGATGAATTCACCTTAAGGACCCTTATCTTGATCATTTCTAAAAATGTTTAACAACACTGGGGCCAGGACAGTGCCTTGTGCTACCCCACTAGAAGCACTTTTTCAATTGGGTATGCAATCATTCATTATCACTCTTTGAGTACTATCACAAAGCCAGTTATGAATCCACCTAACCGTAGCCTTGTCAATCCCATACTTGGTCATTGTTTCAATAAGGATGGTGTGAGATACTTTATCAAATGCTTTGCTGAAGTCGAGAAACACTATATCTACCGCATTTCCCTGATCCTCCCAGTCAGTGATTCCATCACAGAAGGAAATTAGATTAGTCCGGCATGACTTGTTTGCTACAAACCCATGCTGTCTCTGGTTAATTACTGTATTATTATCCAAATATTACATACATGCTGTTTTTAATAATTTGTTTGCAGATCTTTCCTGGTATAGAAGTAAGGTTCACTGGAATGTATTTTCCTGGCTCTGTCTTCTTTCTTTTTTTGAAGCTAAGGACACAATTTGCTTTTCTCTAATCTTCTGGGACATCTCCTATTTTTCAGACATTTTCGAACATTTTGGATAGTGGATCTGCAATTTCCTCTGCTAACTCTTTCAATACTCTAGGATGTAATTCATCTAGAGCGGGATATGTAAGTTCATGTAAATTAGCTAAGTGTTCCCTCACTACCTCTCTGTTTATGGATAATGTGGATTCTTTTATTCCTTCGATGGCAACGTGAAGATCAGTTGATGTTACATTTGCTTTCTTAGAGAACACAGATGCAAAATAGGAATTTAAAAGTTCGGCCTTCTCAACATCCTTTTTGACCAATTCAGCCTTTTCATCCTGTAAGATCGTATAGCATCTTTAACTTTTCTTTTGCTTTGGATATACCCAACAAATCCTTTTTTGCTGCTTTTGGTCTCCCATGCAAGTCTTACTTCATTACTGGCTTTGGCTCTTCTAACTCTTGCCCTGCATTCCCTGGAAACAGCATTATTGTAACCACTCTGCTGGCATCACGGCATGGCCTCTCATCTCTCACACTATCTTACCCACTGCTCCAGGCCATGATGTGGTTTCTGTTTCATGCCAGCTCCATATTCTGTCTCTCTGCTCTCTGCATGCTTCCTGGCTGTGTGCATAGGGGGGCGGCGCCTGAACTCTCTGGTTCTTATAGGAATCAGGTGCATCTGTAATCTGTTCCTGACCAATTGCCAGGAGGCATCCAGTATTTAGTGCTGCTCCACCCAGTGGACTGGGCCTGTGCAAGGTGTTAGCTCAGTTTGTGTTTAGCTTCTGAGTTTGCCAGGCCTTGCTCTGTGTTACTCCCTCTCTAGAGGCTTTTCTCTGTGTTCTTGCCTTGGTCTTGTTGTCCACCCTCCAGGAGGCTGAATATCCTGGTCCCTGTGTCTTTGTCCTTGTTTCTTGTCTTGTTCCATTTCCTTGTCTGAACCTACTCTTATCTCGGTCTCCTTGTCTGTGGCTTCCTTCCCTGTTGTCTTTCCTTGTGTTCTCAGTCTGCTTATGCTCCGCACTCTTGCGGCTCTGCCTGCTCTGAACCCTTGTGACTTTGCCTGGGCTCTGCTCTCTCGCAACTTTGCCTCTGCTCCGCACTCCTGCGGTTCTGCTCCGTTCTACTCTGCTCTGCTCCTGTTGCTGCAGAAATCTCTTGCTGCAGCTCCTCTCTGCATTCCTTGTGATTCCGCTCTGCTTAGCTTCTGCAGTAATCTCTCGCTGCAGCTCCTCTCCGCATTCCTTGCGGTTCTGCTCTGCTTTGCTGCTGTAGAAACCTCTTGCTGCAGCTCCTCTCCACATTCCTTGTGGCTCCACTCTGCTTAGCTTCTGCAGAAATCTCTTGCTGCAGCTCCTCTCTGCATTCCTTGCGGTTCTGCTCTGCTTAGCTTTTGTTGCTACACTATCTCTTGCTGCTCTTCCGCTCCTATCTGCAGCCTTGCACTTCTCCTCCTGTGTGAACAGGTCCCAACCTGTTCCTTCATACCTCATTCCTTTCTGCTTGTTTCCTTTCCTGCACCTCCTGTGTGAACAGGTTCCTACCTGTTCCTCCATACTACATATCTGTACCTGCACCTCCAGTGTGAACAGGTCCCTACCTGTTCCTCCATACTACATATCTGTACCTGCACCTCCAGTGTGAACAGGTCCCTACCTGTTCCTCCATACTACATATCCGTACCTGCACCTCCAGTGTGAACAGGTCCCTACCTGTTCCTCCATACTACATATCCGTACCTGCATCTCCAGTGTGAACAGGTCCCTACCTGTTCCTTCATACACCACATCAACCAGTCCTGTATTCTCTGCCGTGTCTCTGCCAGCCCTGTGTTCTCTGCCGTGCCTGCCAGCCCTGTGTTCTCTGCCGTGTCTCAGCCAGCCCTGTGTCTCAGCCGTGTCTCAGCCAGCCCTGTGTCTCAGCCGCGCCAGCCTACTCGTCTGAGTTTCAGCCGTGCTCTTCTGCCAGTCCTGCCTGATGCCTGCACCAATCCTGGTGTTCCTGTCTCCCAACTGGGATCAGCAGCCACAGCCAGACACCACCCTGGAGTAGGACCTGGTAGCTGCCTGCCGCACAGGCCTGACCTCACCATCAGAGGCTCCAGTGAAAACCCATGCAACTATCACAGTCACGCCCTTTCCAGGGTAGTCTGGTTTGTGGCACAGTGGGGCCACAACCCCCCCGAGCTCACGCCCACCAGTCAGGGCACTGAGCGTGACAATTATATTCTTCTTTAGATATGCCCTCCTCTTTCCATAGAATATACACTGCTCAAAAAAATAAAGGGAACACTAAAATACCACATCCTAGATATCACTGAATGAAATATTTCAGTTGCAAATCTTTATTCATTACATAATGGAATGTGTTGAGAACAATAAAACAAAATGATCAATGTCTACCAAAATTAATATCCTATGGAGGTCTGGATTTGGAATGATACTCAAAATCAAAGTGGAAAATCAAATTCCAGGCTGATTCAACTTCAGTGGAAATGCCTCAAGACAAGGAAATTATGTTCTGTTGTGTGTGTGTGGCCTCCACGTGCCTGTATTATTATTATTTATATAGCACCATTAATTCCATGTTGCTGTACATGAGATGGGGTTACATCAAAATGCAAATATCACTTACAGTAAACAAAACGAGCAATGACAGACTGATACAGAGGGAAGTGGAACCTGCCCTTGCGGGCTTACATTCTACAGGATGGTGGGGAAGGAGAAAATAGGGTGGGGGGTTGCAGTAGCTCCGATGGTGTTGAGGTGGCCGTGTGGTCATTACAGGTTGTAAGCTTTCCTGAAGAGGTTGGTTTTCAGGTTCCGTTTGAAGGATCCAAATGGGGAGGTTAACTGGACGTGTTGGGGCACAGAATTCCAGAGGATGGGGGATATTCGGGAGAAGAGTTGGAGGCGATTTGGTGAGGAGCGCATAAGAGTGGAGGAGAGAAGGAGGTCTTGGGAGAACCAAGATTACAAGAGGGAAGATATTGAGAGATTAGTTCGGAAATATACGGAGGTGGTTATGGATGGCTTTGTAGGTCAGTGTTAGTAGTTTAAACTGAATATGCTGGGAAATTGGAAAACAGTGAAGGGATCTGAAAAACGGGGAAGCAGGAGTGTAACGAGGAGAGAGATTAGTCGGGCAGCAGAGTTAAGGACGGACTGGAGGGGTGCGAGAGTGTTAGAAGATAATGCAACATCCTTCTTAGTAGCCTATGTTGCTGTATGACTTCCCTACAACACCAGGGCAAGCTCTTGATGAGGCGGCGGATGGCCTCCTGAGGGATCTCCTCCCAGACCTGGACTAAAGCATCCGCCAACTCTTGGACAGTCTGTGGTGCAACGTGACGTTGGTGGATGGTGCGAGACATGATGTCCCAGATGTGTTCAATCGGATTCAGGTCTGGGGAACGGGCGGGCCAGTCCATAGCTTCAATGACTTCATCTTGCAGGAACTGCTGACACACTCCAGCCACATGAGGTCTGGCATTGTCCTGCATTAGGAGGAACCAGGGCCAACCGCACCAGCATATGGTCTCACAAGGGGTCTGAGGATCTCATCTCTGTACCTAATGGCAGTCAGGCTACATCTGGCGAGCACATGGAGGGCTGTGCGACTCTCCAAAGAAATGCCACCCCACACCATTACTGACCCACTGCCAAACCAGTCATGCTGAAGGATGTTGCAGGCAGCAGATCACTCTCCACGGAGTCTCCAGACTCGGTCACGTCTGTCACATGTGCTCAATGTGAACCTGCTTTCATCTGTGAAGAACACAGGGCGCCAGTGGCGAATTTGCCAATCCTGGTGTTCTGTGGCAAATGCCAATCGTCCTGCAAGGTGTTGGTCTGTGAGCACAACCACCATCTGTGGACGTCGGGCACTCAGACCATCCACATGGAGACGGTTTCTAACGGTTTGTGCAGACACATGCACATTTGTGGCCTGCTGGAGGTCATTTTGCGGGGCTCTGGCTGTGCTCCTCCTTTTCCTCCTTGCACAAAGGCTGAGGTAGCGGTCCTGCTGCTGGGTTATTGCCCTCCTACGGCCCCCTCCAGGTCTCCTGGTGTACTGGCCTGCCTCCTGGTAGCGCCTCGAGCCTCTGGACACTACGCTGACAGACACAGCAAACCTTATTGCCACAGCTCGCATTGATGTGCCATCCTGGATGAGCTGCACAACCTGAGCCACTTGTGTGGGTTGTAGAGTCTGTCTCATGCTACTACAAGTGTGAAAGCACAACCAACATTCAAAAGTGACCAAAACATCAGCCAGAAAGCATTGATACTGAGATGTGGTCTGTGGTCCCCACCTGCAGAACCACTCAATTACTGAGGGTGTCTTGATAATTGCCAATAATTTCCATCTGTTGTCTCTTCCATTTGCACAACAGCATGTGAAATTGATTGTCAATCAGTGTTGTTCCTAAGTGGACAGTTTGATTTCACAGAAGTTTGATTTACTTGGAGTTATATCCTGTTGTTTAAGTGTTCCCCTTATTTTTTGAGCAGTGTACATTTCATTTTTAACAAGTGATTATGTTCTGTGTACATCCATCCTGGTCTCTTCCCATTCTTCCTTCTTTTCGGGATTGTTACTGTTTATGCAGTGAGAATTTCATTAAGCAAAATCTCCCATCCTTCTTTGACATTTCTACCCTTTAGAATATCCGGTCATTGGACATTTACTACCTTCTTTCTGAGTCAATTAAAATCTGACTTTCTGAAGTGCAACCATATAGTCTGAGTCCTCTCCATTCTTCCTCCTTTTGTAATCCAAAATTCGAGGATAGCATGACCGCTGCCTCCTACATTCCCATCCACCGTTACTTCCTCAACCATGAAGGGTGGAGTTGCCTGATATATCACCTGCTACCAGGTGATTGACTGGGTAAGCAGATCTCTGCAGGACAGGATACAATTACTGCAGAGTTCGGCTGCTTCCCCCTATGACTCGCAACCGGACGAGCTGCAAGAGAAGCATATCGCAGCTCAGAACAATGGAAAAGTACTGGATGGAGCAGAGCGAAACACGAGGGTGAAGACAATGGGGGTTCAGCAGGTGCTCTAGTCCGCTAGCTGAAACCGCAAGGACCAGGGATCATCCACCGAACTCCCAACTCTCCTTTTACCATGGGTGAAATACTACTCAACACAGGGCGAGGGTAAAACAGCATGGCAACACTTTATTGAACAACAAAACAGGGAAATAACAAATAGAACAGTCCCAGTAAAATACCCAAGATTGCACTTTGCACTAAGTCTCACTCTTCTGCTGACACTGGGATTAGAGCCACTTCCAGTGCCGACAACTTATACCTGTGGCACGCACAGAGAGGCGGTATCGACAAGTTTAGGAAGCAGTCTATTGAGGTACAAGGCCAGGTGACCGGAAGGTCACAACCTGGCTTCTCTGAACATCTCCATGGGGCTCAGAGACTGGTGATTCAAATACTGACTACCCCAAAAATATCCATGGGTTAAGTGATGGTCAATTGAGTAGATATGCATTCTTTCAGCCGGGGCTGTGGTTCCCTAAGATGGCATCCTGTAAAAAGGCAAATCTGTGTCCTTCGTGATGGAACCTGGTTGTGGTTTTGTCAAGAGTCTCTAGTTCTTTGGATTTCTGGCTCTCTTGGCTGACTGGATGACTGGGAAATTTGGAAGAGTATTGTTAGAGGTATGTCCCATTTATACAGCTCACATCTGTTGTCCTTCATGCCAGCATCCAGAGATAAAGATGACGATGTGTTGGGGTTAACTTGCATTCTTTGACTAGTTTTTATTCTTCTAATTTGCAAGTCAAAAGTTAGCAGACCTGGAGAATGTGTAATCAACATATCAGCAAACATTATTGTTCAATTATCCTGCGTCTCTATCATCAAGGATTACAGCACAATATGTTATAAGAATAGGCCACTTAAAAGTCAATATTACAGGCTTGTACGAACAAAAGTCTGTTTTCTTGACCAACCAAAGAAAAAACACAAATTCAAAAATCAACATAAAGATAACAGTCTATTCCTCTTGCATTACTGAATACAGATTTCTGGATAATTAAAATAAAATGCTGTGTCATCACAAAGCAGAGAGTGGGGCAGCACTTAGAAGGCATGTGGTGGCAGGCATAGCAAGAAACAAAGAAGGGTCTAATTGTCCCCTCAGCAGATAATGATAGAAATATAGAAGAGTTTACCTCTCCACTCAGCAGATAATAATAGAAATATAGAAGAGTTTACCTCTCCACTCAGCAGATAATAGAAATATAGAAGAGTTTACCTCTCCACTCAGCAGATAATAATAGAAATATAGAAGAGTTTACCTCTCCGCTCAGCAGATAATAATAGAAATATAGAAGAGTTTACCTCTCCACTCAGCAGATAATAATAGAAATATAGAAGAGTTTACCTCTCCACTCAGCAGATAATAATAGAAATATAGAAGAGTTTACCTCTCCACTCAGCAGAGTATAATAGAAATATAGAAGAGTTTACCTCTCCACTCAGCAGATAATAGAAATATAGAAGAGTTTACCTCTCCACTCAGCAGATAATGATAGAAATATAGAAGAGTTTACCTCTCCACTCAGCAGATAATAATAGAAATATAGAAGAGTTTACCTCTCCACTCAGTAGATAATGAAAGAAATATAGAAGAGTTTACCTCTCCACTCAGCAGATAATAATAGAAATATAGAAGAGTTTACCTCTCCACTCAGCAGATAATAATAGAAATATAGAAGAGTTTACCTCTCCGCTCAGCAGATAATAGAGATATAGAAGAGTTTACCTCTCCACTCAGCAGATAATAATAGAAATATAGAAGAGTTTACCTCTCCTCTCAGCATATAATAGAAATATAGAAGAGTTTACCTCTCCACTCAGCAGATAATAATAGAAATATAGAAGAGTTTACCTCTCCACTCAGCAGATAACAGAAATATAGAAGAGTTTACCTCTCCACTCACCAGATAATAATAGAAATATAGAAGAGTTTACCTCTCCACTCAGCAGATAATAATAGAAATATAGAAGAGTTTACCTCTCCACTCAGCAGATAATAATAGAAATATAGAAGAGTTTACCTCTCCGCTCAGCAGATAATAGAAATATAGAAGAGTTTACCTCTCCACTCCGCAGATAATAGAAATATAGAAGAGTTTACCTCTCCACTCAGCAGATAATAATAGAAATATAGAAGAGTTTACCTCTCCACTCAGCAGATAATAATAGATATATAGAAGAGTTTACCTCTCCACTCAGCAGATAATAATAGAAATATAGAAGAGTTTACCTCTCCACTCAGCAGATAATAGAAATATAGAAGAGTTTACCTCTCCACTCCGCAGATAATAGAAATATAGAAGAGTTTACCTCTCCACTCAGCAGATAATAATAGAAATATAGAAGAGTTTACCTCTCCACTCACCAGATAATAATAGAAATATAGAAGAGTTTACCTCTCCACTCAGCAGATAATAATAGAAATATAGAAGAGTTTACCTCTCCGCTCAGCAGATAATAGAAATATAGAAGAGTTTACCTCTCCACTCAGCAGATAATAATAGATATATAGAAGAGTTTACCTCTCCACTCAGCAGATAATAATGGAAATATAGAAGAGTTTACCTCTCCACTCAGCAGATAATAGAAATATAGAAGAGTTTACCTCTCCACTCAGCAGATAATAATAGATATATAGAAGAGTTTACCTCTCCGCTCAGCAGATAATAGAAATATAGAAGAGTTTACCTCTCCACTCAGCAGATAATAATAGAAATATAGAAGAGTTTACCTCTCCACTCAGCAGATAATAATAGAAATATAGAAGAGTTTACCTCTCCACTCAGCAGATAATAATAGAAATATAGAAGAGTTTACCTCTCCACTCAGCAGATAATAGAAATATAGAAGAGTTTACCTCTCCACTCAGCAGATAATAATAGATATATAGAAGAGTTTACCTCTCCACTCAGCAGACAATAGAAATATAGAAGAGTTTACCTCTCCACTCAGCAGATAATAATAGAAATATAGAAGAGTTTACCTCTCCACTCACCAGATAATAATAGAAATATAGAAGAGTTTACCTCTCCACTCAGCAGATAATAATAGAAATATAGAAGAGTTTACCTCTCCGCTCAGCAGATAATAGAAATATAGAAGAGTTTACCTCTCCACTCAGCAGATAATAATAGATATATAGAAGAGTTTACCTCTCCACTCAGCAGATAATAATAGAAATATAGAAGAGTTTACCTCTCCACTCAGCAGATAATAGAAATATAGAAGAGTTTACCTCTCCACTCAGCAGATAATAATAGATATATAGAAGAGTTTACCTCTCCGCTCAGCAGATAATAGAAATATAGAAGAGTTTACCTCTCCACTCAGCAGATAATAATAGAAATATAGAAGAGTTTACCTCTCCACTCAGCAGATAATAATAGAAATATAGAAGAGTTTACCTCTCCACTCAGCAGATAATAATAGAAATATAGAAGAGTTTACCTCTCCACTCAGCAGATAATAGAAATATAGAAGAGTTTACCTCTCCACTCAGCAGATAATAATAGATATATAGAAGAGTTTACCTCTCCACTCAGCAGACAATAGAAATATAGAAGAGTTTACCTCTCCACTCAGCAGATAATAATAGAAATATAGAAGAGTTTACCTCTCCACTCAGCAGATAATAATAGATATATAGAAGAGTTTACCTCTCCACTCAGCAGGTAATAGAAAAATAGAAGAGTTTACCTCTCCACTCAGCAGGTAATAGAAATATAGAAGAGTTTACCTCTCCTCTCAGCAGATAATAATAGAAATATAGAAGAGTTTACCTCTCCACTCAGCAGATAATAATAGAAATATAGAAGAGTTTACCTCTCCACTCAGCAGATAATAATAGATATATAGAAGAGTTTACCTCTCCACTCAGCAGGTAATAGAAATATAGAAGAGTTTACCTCTCCACTCAGCAGATAATAATAGAAATATAGAAGAGTTTACCTCTCCACTCAGCAGAGTATAATAGAAATATAGAAGAGTTTACCTCTCCACTCAGCAGATAATAGAAATATAGAAGAGTTTACCTCTCCACTCAGCAGATAATAGAAATATAGAAGAGTTTACCTCTCCTCTCAGCAGATAATAATAGAAATATAGAAGAGTTTACCTCTCCACTCAGCAGGTAATAGAAATATAGAAGAGTTTACCTCTCCACTCAGCAGATAATAATAGAAATATAGAAGAGTTTACCTCTCCACTCAGCAGATAATAATAGAAATATAGAAGAGTTTACCTCTCCACTCAGCAGATAATAATAGAAATATAGAAGAGTTTACCTCTCCACTCAGCATATAATAGAAATATAGAAGAGTTTACCTCTCCACTCAGTAGATAATAATAGAAATATAGAAGAGTTTACCTCTCCACTCAGCAGATAATAGAAATATAGAAGAGTTTACCTCTCCACTCAGCAGATAATAATAGATATATAGAAGAGTTTACCTCTCCGCTCAGCAGATAATAGATATATAAAAGAGTTTACCTCTCCACTCAGCAGACAATAGAAATATAGAAGAGTTTACCTCTCCACTCAGCAGATAATAATAGAAATATAGAAGTTTACCTCTCCACTCAGCATATAATAGAAATATAAAAGAGTTTACCTCTCCACTCAGCAGACAATAGAAATATAGAAGAGTTTACCTCTCCACTCAGCAGATAATAATAGAAATATAGAAGTTTACCTCTCCACTCAGCATATAATAGAAATATAAAAGAGTTTACCTCTCCACTCAGCAGACAATAGAAATATAGAAGAGTTTACCTCTCCACTCAGCATATAATAGAAATATAGAAGAGTTTACCTCTCCACTCAGCATATAATAGAAACATAAAAGAGTTTACCTCTCCACTCAGTAGATAATAATAGAAATATAGAAGAGTTTACCTCTCCACTCAGCAGACAATAGAAATATAGAAGAGTTTACCTCTCCACTCAGCAGATAATAATAGAAATATAGAAGAGTTTACCTCTCCACTCAGCAGATAATAATAGAAATATAGAAGAGTTTACCTCTCCACTCAGCAGATAATAGAAATATAGAAGAGTTTACCTCTCCACTCAGCAGATAATAGAAATATAGAAGAGTTTACCTCTCCACTCAGCAGACAATAGAAATATAGAAGAGTTTACCTCTCCACTCAGCAGATAATAATAGAAATATAGAAGTTTACCTCTCCACTCAGCATATAATAGAAATATAAAAGAGTTTACCTCTCCACTCAGCAGACAATAGAAATATAGAAGAGTTTACCTCTCCACTCAGCATATAATAGAAATATAGAAGAGTTTACCTCTCCACTCAGCATATAATAGAAACATAAAAGAGTTTACCTCTCCACTCAGTAGATAATAATAGAAATATAGAAGAGTTTACCTCTCCACTCAGCAGACAATAGAAATATAGAAGAGTTTACCTCTCCACTCAGCAGATAATAATAGAAATATAGAAGAGTTTACCTCTCCACTCAGCAGATAATAATAGAAATATAGAAGAGTTTACCTCTCCACTCAGCAGATAATAGAAATATAGAAGAGTTTACCTCTCCACTCAGCAGATAATAGAAATATAGAAGAGTTTACCTCTCCACTCAGCAGATAATAATAGATATATAGAAGAGTTTACCTCTCCACTCAGCAGATAATAATAGATATATAGAAGAGTTTACCTCTCCACTCAGCAGATAATAATAGAAATATAGAAGAGTTTACCTCTCCACTCAGCAGATAATAATAGAAATATAGAAGAGTTTATCTCTCCACTCAGCAGATAATAATAGATATATAGAAGAGTTTACCTCTCCACTCAGCAGATAATAATAGAAATATAGAAGAGTTTACCTCTCCGCTCAGCAGATAATGATAGAAATATAGAAGAGTTTACCTCTCCACTCAGCAGATAATAGAAATATAGAAGAGTTTACCTCTCCACTCAGCAGATAATAGAAATATAGAAGAGTTTACCTCTCCGCTCAGCAGATAATAATAGAAATATAGAAGAGTTTACCTCTCCACTCAGCAGATAATAATAGATATATAGAAGAGTTTACCTCTCCACTCAGCAGATAATAATAGATATATAGAAGAGTTTACCTCTCCACTCAGCAGATAATGATAGAAATATAGAAGAGTTTACCTCTCCACTCAGCAGATAATAATAGAAATATAGAAGAGTTTACCTCTCCACTCAGCAGATAATAGAAATATAGAAGAGTTTACCTCTCCACTCAGCAGATGATAGAAATATAGAAGAGTTTACCTCTCCACTCAGCAGATAATGATAGAAATATAGAAGAGTTTACCTCTCCACTCAGCAGATAATAGAAATATAGAAGAGTTTACCTCTCCGCTCAGCAGATAATAATAGAAATATAGAAGAGTTTACCTCTCCACTCAGCAGATAATAATAGATATATAGAAGAGTTTACCTCTCCACTCAGCAGATAATAATAGATATATAGAAGAGTTTACCTCTCCACTCAGCAGATAATGATAGAAATATAGAAGAGTTTACCTCTCCACTCAGCAGATAATAATAGAAATATAGAAGAGTTTACCTCTCCACTCAGCAGATAATGATAGAAATATAGAAGAGTTTACCTCTCCACTCAGCAGATAATAATAGAAATATAGAAGAGTTTACCTCTCCACTCAGCAGATAATGATAGAAATATAGAAGAGTTTACCTCTCCACTCAGCAGATAATGATAGAAATATAGAAGAGTTTACCTCTCCACTCAGCAGATAATAGAAATATAGAAGAGTTTACCTCTCCGCTCAGCAGATAATAATAGATATATAGAAGAGTTTACCTCTCCACTCAGCAGATAATAGAAATATAGAAGAGTTTACCTCTCCACTCAGCAGATAATAATAGATATATAGAAGAGTTTACCTCTCCACTCAGCAGACAATAGAAATATAGAAGAGTTTACCTCTCCACTCAGCAGATAATAATAGAAATATAGAAGAGTTTACCTCTCCACTCAGCAGATAATAATAGATATATAGAAGAGTTTACCTCTCCACTCAGCAGGTAATAGAAATATAGAAGAGTTTACCTCTCCACTCAGCAGGTAATAGAAATATAGAAGAGTTTACCTCTCCTCTCAGCAGATAATAATAGAAATATAGAAGAGTTTACCTCTCCACTCAGCAGATAATAATAGAAATATAGAAGAGTTTACCTCTCCACTCAGCAGATAATAATAGATATATATAAGAGTTTACCTCTCCACTCAGCAGGTAATAGAAATATAGAAGAGTTTACCTCTCCACTCAGCAGATAATAATAGAAATATAGAAGAGTTTACCTCTCCACTCAGCAGAGTATAATAGAAATATAGAAGAGTTTACCTCTCCACTCAGCAGATAATAGAAATATAGAAGAGTTTACCTCTCCACTCAGCAGATAATAGAAATATAGAAGAGTTTACCTCTCCACTCAGCAGATAATAATAGAAATATAGAAGAGTTTACCTCTCCACTCAGCAGAGTATAATAGAAATATAGAAGAGTTTACCTCTCCACTCAGCAGATAATAATAGAAATATAGAAGAGTTTACCTCTCCACTCAGCAGATAATAATAGAAATATAGAAGAGTTTACCTCTCCACTCAGCATATAATAGAAATATAGAAGAGTTTACCTCTCCACTCAGCAGATAATAATAGATATATGGAGCAGTTACCTCTCCACTCAGCAGATAATAATAGAAATATAGAAGAGTTTACCTCTCCACTCAGCAGATAATAGATATATAGAAGAGTTTACCTCTCCACTCAGCAGACAATAGAAATATAGAAGAGTTTACCTCTCCACTCAGCAGATAATAATAGAAATATAGAAGAGTTTACCTCTCCACTCAGCATATAATAGAAATATAAAAGAGTTTACCTCTCCACTCAGTAGATAATAATAGAAATATAGAAGAGTTTACCTCTCCACTCAGCAGATAATAGAAATATAGAAGAGTTTACCTCTCCACTCAGCAGATAATAGAAATATAGAAGAGTTTACCTCTCCACTCAGCAGATAATGATAGAAATATAGAAGAGTTTACCTCTCCACTCAGCAGATAATAATAGATATATAGAAGAGTTTACCTCTCCACTCAGCAGATAATAATAGAAATATAGAAGAGTTTACCTCTCCACTCAGCAGATAATAATAGAAATATAGAAGAGTTTATCTCTCCACTCAGCAGATAATAATAGATATATAGAAGAGTTTACCTCTCCACTCAGCAGATAATAATAGAAATATAGAAGAGTTTACCTCTCCGCTCAGCAGATAATGATAGAAATATAGAAGAGTTTACCTCTCCACTCACCAGATAATAATAGATATATAGAAGAGTTTACCTCTCCGCTCAGCAGATAATAGAAATATAGAAGAGTTTACCTCTCCACTCAGCAGATAATAGAAATATAGAAGAGTTTACCTCTCCACTCAGCAGATAATAATAGAAATATAGAAGAGTTTACCTCTCCACTCAGCAGATAATAGAAATATAGAATAGTTTACCTCTCCGCTCAGCAGATAATGATAGAAATATAGAAGAGTTTATCTCTCCACTCAGCAGATAATAATAGATATATAGAAGAGTTTACCTCTCCACTCAGCAGATAATAATAGAAATATAGAAGAGTTTACCTCTCCGCTCAGCAGATAATGATAGAAATATAGAAGAGTTTACCTCTCCACTCAGCAGATAATAATAGAAATATAGAAGAGTTTACCTCTCCACTCAGCAGATAATAATAGAAATATAGAAGAGTTTACCTCTCCGCTCAGCAGATAATAATAGAAATATAGAAGAGTTTACCTCTCCACTCAGCAGATAATAATAGAAATATAGAAGAGTTTACCTCTCCACTCAGCAGATAATAATAGAAATATAGAAGAGTTTACCTCTCCACTCAGCAGATAATAATAGAAATATAGAAGAGTTTACCTCTCCGCTCAGCAGATAATAATAGAAATATAGAAGAGTTTACCTCTCCACTCAGCAGATAATAATAGAAATATAGAAGAGTTTACCTCTCCACTCAGCAGATAATGATAGAAATATAGAAGAGTTTACCTCTCCACTCAGCAGATAATAATAGAAATATAGAAGAGTTTACCTCTCCACTCAGCAGATAATAATAGATATATAGAAGAGTTTACCTCTCCACTCAGCAGATAATGATAGAAATATAGAAGAGTTTACCTCTCCACTCAGCAGATAATAGAAATATAGAAGAGTTTACCTCTCCGCTCAGCAGATAATAATAGAAATATAGAAGAGTTTACCTCTCCACTCAGCAGATAATAATAGATATATAGAAGAGTTTACCTCTCCACTCAGCAGATAGTGATAGAAATACAGAAGAGTTTACCTCTCCACTCAGCAGATAATAGATATATAGAAGAGTTTACCTCTCCACTCAGCAGATAATAATAGATATATAGAAGAGTTTACCTCTCCACTCAGCAGATAATGATAGAAATATAGAAGAGTTTACCTCTCCACTCAGCAGGTAATAATAGAAATATAGAAGAGTTTACCTCTCCACTCAGCAGATAATGATAGAAATATAGAAGAGTTTACCTCTCCACTCAGCAGATAATAATAGAAATATAGAATAGTTTACCTCTCCACTCAGCAGATAATGATAGAAATATAGAAGAGTTTACCTCTCCACTCAGCAGATAATAGAAATATAGAAGAGTTTACCTCTCCACTCAGCAGATAATAGAAATATAGAAGAGTTTACCTCTCCACTCAGCAGATAATAATAGATATATAGAAGAGTTTACCTCTCCACTCAGCAGACAATAGAAATATAGAAGAGTTTACCTCTCCACTCAGCAGATAATAGAAATATAGAAGAGTTTACCTCTCCACTCAGCAGGTAATAGAAATATAGAAGAGTTTACCTCTCCTCTCAGCAGATAATAATAGAAATATAGAAGAGTTTACCTCTCCACTCAGCAGAGTATAATAGAAATATAGAAGAGTTTACCTCTCCACTCAGCAGGTAATAATAGAAATATAGAAGAGTTTACCTCTCCACTCAGCATATAATAGAAATATAGAAGAGTTTACCTCTCCACTCAGCAGATAGTAGATATATAGAAGAGTTTACCTCTCCACTCAGCATATAATAGAAATATAAAAGAGTTTACCTCTCCACTCAGTAGATAATAATAGAAATATAGAAGAGTTTACCTCTCCACTCAGCAGATAATAGAAATATAGAAGAGTTTACCTCTCCACTCAGCAGATAATAATAGAAATATAGAAGAGTTTACCTCTCCACTCAGCAGATAATAGAAATATAGAAGAGTTTACCTCTCCACTCAGCAGATAATAATAGAAATATAGAAGAGTTTACCTCTCCACTCAGCAGATAATAATAGAAATATAGAAGAGTTTACCTCTCCACTCAGCAGATAATAATAGAAATATAGAAGAGTTTACCTCTCCACTCAGCAGATAATAGAAATATAGAAGAGTTTACCTCTCCACTCAGCAGATAATAATAGAAATATAGAAGAGTTTACCTCTCCACTCAGCAGATAATAATAGAAATATAGAAGAGTTTACCTCTCCACTCAGCAGATAATAGAAATATAGAAGAGTTTACCTCTCCGCTCAGCAGATAATAATAGAAATATAGAAGAGTTTACCTCTCCACTCAGCAGATAATAATAGAAATATAGAAGAGTTTACCTCTCCACTCAGCAGATAATAATAGAAATATAGAAGAGTTTACCTCTCCACTCAGCAGATAATAATAGAAATATAGAAGAGTTTACCTCTCCACTCAGCAGATAATAATAGAAATATAGAAGAGTTTACCTCTCCACTCAGCAGATAATAGAAATATAGAAGAGTTTACCTCTCCGCTCAGCAGATAATAATAGAAATATAGAAGAGTTTACCTCTCCACTCAGCAGATAATAATAGAAATATAGAAGAGTTTACCTCTCCACTCAGCAGATAATAATAGATATATAGAAGAGTTTACCTCTCCACTCAGCAGATAATAATAGAAATATAGAAGAGTTTACCTCTCCACTCAGCAGATAATAGAAATATAGAAGAGTTTACCTCTCCACTCAGCAGATAATAATAGAAATATAGAAGAGTTTACCTCTCCGCTCAGCAGATAATAATAGAAATATAGAAGAGTTTACCTCTCCACTCAGCAGATAATAATAGAAATATAGAAGAGTTTACCTCTCCACTCAGCAGATAGTGATAGAAATATAGAAGAGTTTACCTCTCCACTCAGCAGATAATAATAGAAATATAGAAGAGTTTACCTCTCCACTCAGCAGATAATAATAGAAATATAGAAGAGTTTACCTCTCCACTCAGCAGATAGTGATAGAAATATAGAAGAGTTTACCTCTCCACTCAGCAGATAATAATAGAAATATAGAAGAGTTTACCTCTCCACTCAGCAGATAGTGATAGAAATATAGAAGAGTTTACCTCTCCACTCAGCAGATAATAATAGATATATAGAAGAGTTTACCTCTCCACTCAGCAGATAATAATAGAAATATAGAAGAGTTTACCTCTCCACTCAGCAGATAATAATAGAAATATAGAAGAGTTTACCTCTCCACTCAGCAGATAATAGAAATATAGAAGAGTTTACCTCTCCACTCAGCAGATAATAATAGATATATAGAAGAGTTTACCTCTCCACTCAGCAGATAATAATAGAAATATAGAAGAGTTTACCTCTCCGCTCAGCAGATAATGATAGAAATATAGAAGAGTTTACCTCTCCACTCAGCAGATAATAATAGAAATATAGAAGAGTTTACCTCTCCACTCAGCAGATAATAATAGAAATATAGAAGAGTTTACCTCTCCGCTCAGCAGATAATAATAGAAATATAGAAGAGTTTACCTCTCCACTCAGCAGATAATAATAGAAATATAGAAGAGTTTACCTCTCCACTCAGCAGATAATAATAGAAATATAGAAGAGTTTACCTCTCCACTCAGCAGATAATAATAGAAATATAGAAGAGTTTATCTCTCCACTCAGCAGATAATAATAGAAATATAGAAGAGTTTACCTCTCCACTCAGCAGATAATAATAGAAATATAGAAGAGTTTATCTCTCCGCTCAGCAGATAATAATAGAAATATAGAAGAGTTTACCTCTCCGCTCAGCAGATAATAATAGAAATATAGAAGAGTTTACCTCTCCACTCAGCAGATAATAATAGAAATATAGAAGAGTTTACCTCTCCACTCAGCAGATAATAATAGAAATATAGAAGAGTTTACCTCTCCACTCAGCAGATAATAATAGAAATATAGAAGAGTTTACCTCTCCACTCAGCAGATAATGATAGAAATATAGAAGAGTTTACCTCTCCGCTCAGCAGATAATAGAAATATAGAAGAGTTTACCTCTCCACTCAGCAGATAATGATAGAAATATAGAAGAGTTTACCTCTCCACTCAGCAGATAATAATAGAAATATAGAAGAGTTTACCTCTCCGCTCAGCAGATAATAATAGAAATATAGAAGAGTTTACCTCTCCACTCAGCAGATAATAATAGAAATATAGAAGAGTTTACCTCTCCACTCAGCAGATAATAATAGAAATATAGAAGAGTTTACCTCTCCACTCAGCAGATAATAATAGAAATATAGAAGAGTTTACCTCTCCACTCAGCAGATAATGATAGAAATATAGAAGAGTTTACCTCTCCGCTCAGCAGATAATAGAAATATAGAAGAGTTTACCTCTCCACTCAGCAGATAATGATAGAAATATAGAAGAGTTTACCTCTCCACTCAGCAGATAATGGTAGAAATATAGAAGAGTTTACCTCTCCACTCAGCAGATAATAATAGAAATATAGAAGAGTTTACCTCTCCACTCAGCAGATAATAATAGATATATAGAAGAGTTTACCTCTCCACTCAGCAGATAATGATAGAAATATAGAAGAGTTTACCTCTCCACTCAGCAGATAATAGAAATATAGAAGAGTTTACCTCTCCGCTCAGCAGATAATAGAAATATAGAAGAGTTTACCTCTCCACTCAGCAGATAATGATAGAAATATAGAAGAGTTTACCTCTCCACTCAGCAGATAATAGAAATATAGAAGAGTTTACCTCTCCACTCAGCAGATAATAGAAATATAGAAGAGTTTACCTCTCCACTCAGCAGATAATGATAGAAATATAGAAGAGTTTACCTCTCCACTCAGCAGATAATAGATATATAGAAGAGTTTACCTCTCCACTCAGCAGATAATGATAGAAATATAGAAGAGTTTACCTCTCCACTCAGCAGATAATGATAGAAATATAGAAGAGTTTACCTCTCCACTCAGCAGATAATAGAAATATAGAAGAGTTTACCTCTCCAATCACCAGATAATAGAAATATAGAAGAGTTTACCTCTCCACTCAGCAGATAATAATAGATATATAGAAGAGTTTACCTCTCCACTCAGCAGATAATAGAAATATAGAAGAGTTTACCTCTCCACTCAGCAGATAATAGAAATATAGAAGAGTTTACCTCTCCACTCAGCAGATAATGATAGAAATATAGAAGAGTTTACCTCTCCACTCAGCAGATAATAGAAATATAGAAGAGTTTACCTCTCCACTCAGCAGATAATAGAAATATAGAAGAGTTTACCTCTCCACTCAGCAGATAATGATAGAAATATAGAAGAGTTTACCTCTCCACTCAGCAGATAATAGATATATAGAAGAGTTTACCTCTCCACTCAGCAGATAATGATAGAAATATAGAAGAGTTTACCTCTCCACTCAGCAGATAATGATAGAAATATAGAAGAGTTTACCTCTCCACTCAGCAGATAATAGAAATATAGAAGAGTTTACCTCTCCACTCACCAGATAATAGAAATATAGAAGAGTTTACCTCTCCACTCAGCAGATAATAATAGATATATAGAAGAGTTTACCTCTCCACTCAGCAGATAATAGAAATATAGAAGAGTTTACCTCTCCACTCAGCAGATAATAGAAATATAGAAGAGTTTACCTCTCCACTCACCAGATAATAGAAATATAGAAGAGTTTACCTCTCCACTCACCAGATAATAGAAATATAGAAGAGTTTACCTCTCCGCTCAGCAGATAATAGAAATATAGAAGAGTTTACCTCTCCACTCAGCAGATAATAATAGAAATATAGAAGAGTTTACCTCTCCACTCAGCAGATAATAGAAATATAGAAGAGTTTACCTCTCCACTCAGCAGATAATAATAGAAATATAGAAGAGTTTACCTCTCTACTCAGCAGATAATAGATATATAGAAGAGTTTACCTCTCCACTCAGCAGATAATGATAGAAATATAGAAGAGTTTACCTCTCCACTCAGCAGATAATAGAAATATAGAAGAGTTTACCTCTCCACTCAGCAGATAATAGAAATATAGAAGAGTTTACCTCTCCACTCAGCAGATAATAGAAATATAGAAGAGTTTACCTCTCCACTCAGCAGATAATAATAGAAATATAGAAGAGTTTACCTCTCCACTCAGCAGATAATGATAGAAATATAGAAGAGTTTACCTCTCCACTCAGCAGATAATAATAGAAATATAGAAGAGTTTACCTCTCCGCTCAGCAGATAATAATAGATATATAGAAGAAGAGCAGGGAGATGATCCCCAAGGCAAAGTCTACGATTCTTCTGGTGATCTCGTTCTGGTCTTTGTTCTTTCTTGGGGGGTCATTCAGGAGAGGGGTGCTTTGGATGATGGTCCTGCAGGCGTCTTTGTGATGGTGGGAGAAGCTGGAAATCACAGCGAGGACATCATTAGTAATAGACAGACACAGGTTGCCGGAGCCTTCACCCACTTATCTCTACAAATGTTGTGGAAATGTTCATTCCTCCAATCACAATTTCCACATTAGAAGAGTGAAGTGAAGACATTTTCCCAGAAAAAAAGATAAAGGAATAAAAGTATAAATGGTACGCAGTGAATAGTGTGCGCCCCCTACCTGCAGCAATGATCACTACAGCGCAGTATCAGGCCCTGGAATAGTGAGAGGGAAAGTGAACCCTGGGGAAATTCAGTAACAGAAAAAAAACTGATGTTTCATTACGAAAAAAGTAGCAAAACGCCAACAAAAGAGAAGTATCAGGACGACGTTGAGTCTTTGACGCTGCACGAAGAACATTAGAATACAGCAGGGTCCCACACCAAGAAATGAGGACGGCTCTGCTCTAAAAATACTGAAAAATGAAGACGTTTGGCCTTCAGAAAGGGTTGATGAGAAAACTGAGGGACAGCCCTGCAAATACCAAGTGGGAGTAATGGCGCCGCACAGCCATCTAAGGCTGGTTTCACACTTGCGTTTTTTAGCATGCGTTTTGATGCGTTTTCGGCAACGCATGCGTTTTTTGACGCGTGCGTTCATTTGCAGAAATGCAACCTGTAGTAATTTCTAGCGGCGTTTTTTTGCCGCAAAAAAAGCATGCGTTTTTATAGAAAAATACAAGAAAACCCTAACCCTAAACACAAGAAAAAACAAGAAAACCCTAACCCTAGCCCTAAACACAAGAAAACCCTAACCCTAACCCTAGGGTTACTGGGGATCCTAACCCTAACCCTAACCCTAAGATTAGGATCCCTAGTAACCCTAGGGATCCTATCCCTAACCCTAGGGCTCCTATCCCTAACCGTTAGGGTTAGGGTTACGATCCTAACCCTTAGGGTTAGGATCCCTAGGGTTAGGGTTAGGATCCCTAGGGTTAGGATCCCTAGGGTTAGGGTTAGGATTAGGATCCCTAGGGTTAGGGTTAGGACCCTTAGGGTTAGGGTTAGGATCCCTAGGGTTAGGGTTAGGATCTCTAGGGTTAGGATTAGGATCCCTAGGGTTACTGGGGATCCTAACCCTAACCCTAACCATTTCTGTTTTTAGTGGGCTTTCTAGTTGATTTTGATGATTGGCAGCTGTCACACACTTCTCAGCATGCGTTTAAAAAACGCAAACGCAGGAAAAAACGCATATAAACGTCGCAAAACGCCGCGTTTTTTTCTGCATGCACAAACGCATGCGTCTAAAAAACGCGGCGTTTTGCCGCATTTACATGCGTTTTTTCACCACATGTAGTTTTTTTAAAAACGCCACAGATCAAAACGCAAGTGTGAAACCAGCCTTATATGTACCAGGCCATCAGGACTCCACGGTTATAAGTAGACACAAAGATTAGGCCGTTAGTGGCAACATGCCCGACCCTTTCTTCTTAGTATGGATAGGGATTGGCAGGTGGGCCGGAAGGTTCCATGCCCCATGTGCATACGAGCCAAGGGGTCCGGAGGAAAAGCCAATTACAAGAAGAAGAGTCAGACCTGCAACCAGGATGACTGACTGCAAGCCACACTAAAAGCCCACAAGATGTCCTCGCTGTCCGTCTGCCCGACCAGGCGGATATCTGGTGGGCTGCAGCTCTGAAATGCATAGCGGGCCGCCGGATGTTTAGTATTTTGCAGAGACGCACAGTGGGAATGCAAACACACAGCAATCAGCAGTGAACAGCGCTGCGGCACACACAAGGCTGGACTAAGTCCAACACCATGACCGCTATCAGGCTGTTCTATATGGAGAGCGCACTCTGCTCAAATGTTCTACTCCCGCCACCAACCTCAGTATGAGATGACCTGGCTCCTGAAGACGAACTGCAGCCCGAAATGCCAACGCCGCAGAGTGACGTATATACAGCAGCCACAGCGCCCCCATGTGATGTATATACAGCAGCCACAGCGCCCCCATGTGATGCATAAACAGCGGCCCCAGTGCCCTCATGTGATGTATATACAGCGGCCCCAGTACCCCCATGTGATGTATATACAGCGATCCCGGTGCCCTCATGTGATGTATATACAGCGATCCCAGTGCCCCATGTGATGTACATACAGCGGTCCCAGTGCCCCCCATGTGATGTACATACAGCGGTCCCAGTGCCCCCATGTGATGTATATACAGCTGTCCCAGTGCCCCCATGTGATGTATATACAGCGGTCCCAGCGTCCCCATGTGATGTATATACAGCAGTCCCAGTGCTCCCATGTGAAGTATATACAGCGGCCCCAGTGCCCCCATGTGAAGTATATACAGCGGCCCCAGTGCCCCCATGTGATGTATATACAGCGGCCCCAGTGCCCCCATGTGATGTATATACAACGGCCCCAGCGTCCCCATGTGATGTATATACAGCGGTCCCAGCGCCCCCATGTGAAGTATATACAGCGGCCCCAGCGCCCCCATGTGATGTATATACAGCGGCCCCAGCGCCCCCATGTGATGTATATACAGCGGCCCCAGCGCCCTCATGTGACGTATACAGTAGCCCCATGTGACGTATATACAGTGCTCCCATGTGACGTATATAGTGGCCCATGTGACGTACATACAGTGCCCCCATGTGACGTATATATAGTGGCCCCCTGTGACGTATATACAGTGCCCCCATGTGACGTATATACAGTGCTCCCATGTGACGTATATACAGTGCTCCCATGTGACGTATATACAGTGCTCCCATGTGACGTTTATACAGTGCCCCCATGTGACGTTTATACAGTGCCCCCATGTGACGTATATACAGTGGCCCCCATGTGACGTATATACAGTGGCCCCCATGTGACGTATATACAGTGCTCCCATGTGACGTATATACAGTGCCCCCATGTGACGTATATACAGTGCCCCCATGTGACGTATATACAGTGCCCCCATGTGACGTATATACAGTGCCCCCATGTGACGTATATACAGTGGCCCCATGTGACGTATATACAGTGGCCCCATGTGACGTATATACAGTGGCCCCATGTGACGTATATACAGTGGCCCCATGTGACGTATATACAGTGGCCCCATGTGACGTATATACAGTGGCCCCATGTGACGTATATACAGCGGTCCCGTGACATATATACAGTGCCCCCATGTGACGTATATACAGTGCTCCCATGTGACATATATACAGTGCTCCCATGTGACGTATATACAGTGCCCCCATGTGACGTATATACAGTGGCCCCATGTGACGTATATACAGCGGTCCCGTGACGTATATACAGTGCCCCAATGTGACGTATATACAGTGCTCCCATGTGACGTATATACAGTGGCCCCATGTGATGTATATACAGCGGCCCCAGCGCCCCCATGTGATGTATATACAGCGGCCCCAGCGCCCTCATGTGACGTATACAGTAGCCCCATGTGACGTATATACAGTGCTCCCATGTGACGTATATACAGTGGCCCATGTGACGTATATACAGTGCTCCCATGTGACGTATATACAGTGGCCCCATGTGATGTATATACAGCGGCCCCAGCGCCCCCATGTGATGTATATACAGCGGCCCCAGCGCCCTCATGTGACGTATACAGTAGCCCCATGTGACGTATATACAGTGCTCCCATGTGACGTATATAGTGGCCCATGTGACGTACATACAGTGCCCCCATGTGACGTATATACAGTGGCCCCCTGTGACGTATATACAGTGCTCCCATGTGACGTATATACAGTGCTCCCATGTGACGTATATACAGTGCCCCCATGGGACGTATATACAGTGGCCCCCATGTGACGTATATACAGTGCTCCCATGTGACGTATATACAGTGCCACCATGTGACGTATATACAGTGGCCCCATGTGACGTATATACAGTGGCCCCATGTGACGTATATACAGTGGCCCCATGTGACGTATATACAGTGCCCCCATGTGACGTATATACAGTGCCCCCATGTGACGTATATACAGTGGCCCCCATGTGACGTATATACAGTGCCCCCATGTGACGTATATACAGTGCCCCCATGTGACGTATATACAGTGCCCCCATGTGACGTATATACAGTGGCCCCATGTGACGTATATACAGTGCTCCCATGTGACGTATATACAGTGCTCCCATGTGACGTATATACAGTGGCCCCATGTGACGTATATACAGTGGCCCCCATGTGACGTATATACAGTGGCCCCATGTGACGTATATACAGTGGCCCATGTGACGTATATACAGTGGCCCATGTGACGTATATACAGTGCCCCATGTGACGTATATACAGTGCCCCCATGTGACGTATATACAGTGCTCCCATGTGACGTATATACAGTGCCCCCATGTGACGTATATACAGTGCCCCCATGTGACGTATATACAGTGGCCCATGTGACGTATATACAGTGCTCCCATGTGACGTATATACAGTGGCCCCATGTGACGTATATACAGCGGTCCCGTGACGTATATACAGTGCCCCCATGTGACGTATATACAGTGCTCCCATGTGACGTATATACAGTGGCCCATGTGACGTATATACAGTGGCCCCATGGGACGTATATACAGTGGCCCCCATGTGACGTATATACAGTGGCCCCCATGTGACGTATATACAGTGCTCCCATGTGACGTATATACAGTGCCCCCATGTGACGTATATACAGTGCCCCCATGTGACGTATATACAGTGGCCCCATGTGACGTATATACAGTGGCCCCATGTGACGTATATACAGTGGCCCCATGTGACGTATATACAGTGGCCCCATGTGACGTATATACAGTGGCCCCATGTGACGTATATACAGTGGCCCCATGTGACGTATATACAGCGGTCCCGTGACGTATATACAGTGCCCCCATGTGACGTATATACAGTGCTCCCATGTGACGTATATACAGTGCTCCCATGTGACGTATATACAGTGCCCCCATGTGACGTATATACAGTGGCCCCATGTGACGTATATACAGCGGTCCCGTGACGTATATACAGTGCCCCAATGTGACGTATATACAGTGCTCCCATGTGACGTATATACAGTGGCCCATGTGACGTATATACAGTGCTCCCATGTGACGTATATACAGTGGCCCCATGTGATGTATATACAGCGGCCCCAGCGCCCCCATGTGATGTATATACAGCGGCCCCAGCGCCCTCATGTGACGTATACAGTAGCCCCATGTGACGTATATACAGTGCTCCCATGTGACGTATATACAGTGGCCCATGTGACGTATATACAGTGCTCCCATGTGACGTATATACAGTGGCCCCATGTGATGTATATACAGCGGCCCCAGCGCCCCCATGTGATGTATATACAGCGGCCCCAGCGCCCTCATGTGACGTATACAGTAGCCCCATGTGACGTATATAGTGGCCCATGTGACGTACATACAGTGCCCCCATGTGACGTATATACAGTGCTCCCATGTGACGTATATACAGTGCCCCCATGGGACGTATATACAGTGGCCCCCATGTGACGTATATACAGTGGCCCCCATGTGACGTATATACAGTGGCCCCATGTGACGTATATACAGTGCCCCCATGTGACGTATATACAGTGCCCCCATGTGACGTATATACAGTGCCCCCATGTGACGTATATACAGTGCCCCCATGTGACGTATATACAGTGCCCCCATGTGACGTATATACAGTGGCCCCATGTGACGTATATACAGTGGCCCCATGTGACGTGTATACAGTGGCCCCATGTGACGTGTATACAGTGCCCCCGTGTGACGTGTATACAGTGCCCCCGTGTGACGTGTATACAGTGCCCCCGTGTGACGTGTATACAGTGCCCCCGTGTGACGTGTATACAGTGCCCCCGTGTGACGTGTATACAGTGCCCCCATGTGACGTGTATACAGTGCCCCCATGTGACGTGTATACAGTGCCCCCATGTGACGTGTATACAGTGCCCCCATGTGACGTGTATACAGTGCCCCCATGTGACGTGTATACAGTGCCCCCATGTGACGTGTATACAGTGCCCCCATGTGACGTGTATACAGTGCCCCCATGTGACGTGTATACAGTGCCCCATGTGACGTGTATACAGTGCCCCATGTGACGTGTATACAGTGCCCCATGTGACGTGTATACAGTGGCCCCATGTGACGTGTATACAGTGGCCCCATGTGACGTGTATACAGTGGCCCCATGTGACGTGTATACAGTGGCCCCATGTGACGTGTATACAGTGCCCCCATGTGACGTGTATACAGTGCCCCCATGTGACGTGTATACAGTGCCCCCATGTGACGTGTATACAGTGCCCCCATGTGACGTGTATACAGTGCCCCCATGTGACGTGTATACAGTGGCCCCATGTGACGTGTATACAGTGGCCCCATGTGACGTGTATACAGTGGCCCCATGTGACGTGTATACAGTGCCCCCATGTGACGTGTATACAGTGCCCCCATGTGACGTGTATACAGTGCCCCCATGTGACGTGTATACAGTGCCCCCATGTGACGTATATACAGTGCCCCCATGTGACGTATATACAGTGCCCCCATGTGACGTATATACAGTGCCCCCATGTGACGTATATACAGTGCCCCCATGTGACGTGTATACAGTGCCCCCATGTGACGTGTATACAGTGCCCCCATGTGACGTGTATACAGTGCCCCCATGTGACGTATATACAGTGCCCCCATGTGACGTATATACAGTGCCCCCATGTGACGTATATACAGTGCCCCCATGTGACGTATATACAGTGCCCCCATGTGACGTATATACAGTGCCCCCATGTGACGTATATACAGTGCCCCCATGTGACGTATATACAGTGCCCCCATGTGACGTATATACAGTGCCCCCATGTGACGTATATACAGTGCCCCCATGTGACGTATATACAGTGCCCCCATGTGACGTATATACAGTGCCCCCATGTGACGTATATACAGTGCCCCCATGTGACGTATATACAGTGCCCCCATGTGACGTATATACAGTGCCCCCATGTGACGTATATACAGTGCCCCCATGTGACGTATATACAGTGCCCCCATGTGACGTATATACAGTGCCCCCATGTGACGTATATACAGTGCCCCCATGTGACGTATATACAGTGCCCCCATGTGACGTATATACAGTGCCCCCATGTGACGTATATACAGTGCCCCCATGTGACGTATATACAGTGCCCCCATGTGACGTATATACAGTGCCCCCATGTGACGTATATACAGTGCCCCCATGTGACGTATATACAGTGCCCCCATGTGACGTATATACAGTGCCCCCATGTGACGTATATACAGTGCCCCCATGTGACGTATATACAGTGCCCCCATGTGACGTATATACAGTGGCCCCATGTGACGTATATACAGTGGCCCCATGTGACGTATATACAGTGGCCCCATGTGACGTATATACAGTGGCCCCATGTGACGTATATACAGTGGCCCCATGTGACGTATATACAGTGGCCCCATGTGACGTATATACAGTGCCCCCATGTGACGTATATACAGTGGCCCCATGTGACGTATATACAGTGGCCCCATGTGACGTATATACAGTGGCCCCATGTGACGTATATACAGTGGCCCCATGTGACGTATATACAGTGGCCCCATGTGACGTATATACAGTGGCCCCATGTGACGTATATACAGTGGCCCCATGTGACGTATATACAGTGGCCCCATGTGACGTATATACAGTGGCCCCATGTGACGTATATACAGTGGCCCCATGTGACGTATATACAGTGGCCCCATGTGACGTATATACAGTGGCCCCATGTGACGTATATACAGTGGCCCCATGTGACGTATATACAGTGGCCCCATGTGACGTATATACAGTGGCCCCATGTGACGTATATACAGTGGCCCCATGTGACGTATATACAGTGGCCCCATGTGACGTATATACAGTGGCCCCATGTGACGTATATACAGTGGCCCCATGTGACGTATATACAGTGGCCCCATGTGACGTATATACAGTGGCCCCATGTGACGTATATACAGTGGCCCCATGTGACGTATATACAGTGGCCCCATGTGACGTATATACAGTGGCCCCATGTGACGTATATACAGTGGCCCCATGTGACGTATATACAGTGGCCCCATGTGACGTATATACAGTGGCCCCATGTGACGTATATACAGTGGCCCCATGTGACGTATATACAGTGGCCCCATGTGACGTATATACAGTGGCCCCATGTGACGTATATACAGTGGCCCCATGTGACGTATATACAGTGGCCCCATGTGACGTATATACAGTGGCCCCATGTGACGTATATACAGTGGCCCCATGTGACGTATATACAGTGGCCCCATGTGACGTATATACAGTGGCCCCATGTGACGCATATACAGTGGCCCCATGTGACGCATATACAGTGGCCCCATGTGACGCATATACAGTGGCCCCATGTGACGCATATACAGTGGCCCCATGTGACGCATATACAGTGGCCCCATGTGACGCATATACAGTGGCCCCATGTGACGCATATACAGTGGCCCCATGTGACGCATATACAGTGGCCCCATGTGACGTGTATACAGTGGCCCCATGTGACGTGTATACAGTGGCCCCATGTGACGTGTATACAGTGGCCCCATGTGACGTGTATACAGTGGCCCCATGTGACGTGTATACAGTGCCCCCATGTGACGTGTATACAGTGCCCCCATGTGACGTGTATACAGTGCCCCCATGTGACGTGTATACAGTGCCCCCATGTGACGTGTATACAGTGCCCCCATGTGACGTGTATACAGTGCCCCCATGTGACGTGTATACAGTGCCCCCATGTGACGTGTATACAGTGCCCCCATGTGACGTGTATACAGTGCCCCCATGTGACGTGTATACAGTGCCCCCATGTGACGTGTATACAGTGCCCCCATGTGACGTGTATACAGTGCCCCCATGTGACGTATATACAGTGCCCCCATGTGGCGTATATACAGTGCCCCCATGTGACGTATATACAGTGCCCCCATGTGACGTACATACAGTGCTCCCATGTGACGTACATACAGTGCCCCATGTGACGTACATACAGTGCCCCCATGTGACGTACATACAGTGGCCCCATGTGACGTACATACAGTGCCCCCATGTGACGTATATACAGTGGCCCCATGTGACGTATATACAGTGCCCCATGTGACGTATATACAGTGCCCCCATGTGACGTATATACAGTGCCCCCATGTGACGTATATACAGTGCCCCCATGTGACGTATATACAGTGGCCCCATGTGACGTATATACAGTGGCCCCCATGTGACGTATATACAGTGGCCCCCATGTGACGTATATACAGTGCCCCCATGTGTCGTATATAGTGCCCCCATGTGACGTATATACAGTGCCCCCATGTGACGTATATACAGTGCCCCCATGTGACGTATATACAGTGCCCCCATGTGACGTATATACAGTGGCCCCCATGTGACGTATATACAGTGCCCCCATGTGACGTATATACAGTGCCCCCATGTGACGTATATACAGTGCCCCCATGTGACGTATATACAGTGCCCCCATGTGACGTATATACAGTGCCCCCATGTGTCGTATATACAGTGGTCCCATGTGACGTATATACAGTGCCCCCATGTGACGTATATACAGTGCTCCCATGTGACGTATATACAGTGGCCCTATGTGACGTATATACAGTGCCCCCATGTGACGTATATACAGTGGCCCATGTGACGTATATACAGTGCCCCCATGTGACGTATATACAGTGGCCCCATGTGACGTATATACAGTGGCCCCCATGTGACGTATATACAGTGCCCCATGTGACGTATATACAGTGCCCCCATGTGACGTATATACAGTGGCCCCCATGTGACGTATATACAGTGCCCCCATGTGACGTATATACAGTGGCCCCCATGTGACGTATATACAGTGCCCCCATGTGACGTATATACAGTGCCCCCATGTGACGTATATACAGTGGCCCCATGTGACGTATATACAGTGGCCCCCATGTGACGTATATACAGTGCCCCATGTGACGTATATACAGTGCCCCCATGTGACGTATATACAGTGGCCCCCATGTGACGTATATACAGTGGCCCCCATGTGACGTATATACAGTGCCCCCATGTGACGTATATACAGTGCCCCCATGTGACGTATATACAGTGCTCCCATGTGACGTATATACAGTGCCCCCATGTGACGTGTATACAGTGGCCCCATGTGACGTGTATACAGTGGCCCCATGTGACGTGTATACAGTGGCCCCATGTGACGTGTATACAGTGCCCCCATGTGACGTATATACAGTGCCCCCATGTGTCGTATATACAGTGCCCCCATGTGACGTATATACAGTGGCCCCATGTGACGTATATACAGTGGCCCCCATGTGACGTATATACAGTGCCCCCATGTGACGTATATACAGTGCTCCCATGTGACGTATATACAGTGGCCCCATGTGACGTATATACAGTGGCCCCATGTGACGTATATACAGTGGCCCCATGTGACGTGTATACAGTGGCCCCATGTGACGTGTATACAGTGCCCCCATGTGTCGTATATACAGTGCCCCCATGTGACGTATATACAGTGGCCCCATGTGACGTATATACAGTGGCCCCATGTGACGTATATACAGTGGCCCCCATGTGACGTATATACAGTGGCCCCATGTGACGTATATACAGTGCCCCCATGTGACGTATATACAGTGCCCCCATGTGACGTATATACAGTGGCCCCATGTGACGTATATACAGTGGCCCCCATGTGACGTATATACAGTGGCCCCATGTGACGTATATACAGTGGCCCCATGTGACGTATATACAGTGCCCCCATGTGACGTATATACAGTGGCCCCATGTGACGTATATACAGTGGCCCCCATGTGACGTATATACAGTGCCCCATGTGACGTATATACAGTGCCCCCATGTGACGTATATACAGTGGCCCCCATGTGACGTATATACAGTGCCCCCATGTGACGTATATACAGTGCCCCCATGTGACGTATATATACAGTGGCCCCATGTGACGTATATACAGTGGCCCCATGTGACGTATATACAGTGGCCCCATGTGACGTATATACAGTGCCCCCATGTGACGTATATACAGTGCCCCCATGTGACGTATATACAGTGCCCCCATGTGACGTATATACAGTGCCCCCATGTGACGTATATACAGTGCCCCCATGTGACGTATATACAGTGCCCCCATGTGACGGATATACAGTGCCCCCATGTGACGTATATATACAGTGGCCCCATGTGACGTATATACAGTGGCCCCATGTGACGTGTATACAGTGGCCCCATGTGACGTGTATACAGTGCCCCCATGTGACGTATATACAGTGCCCCCATGTGTCGTATATACAGTGCCCCCATGTGACGTATATACAGTGGCCCCATGTGACGTATATACAGTGGCCCCCATGTGACGTATATACAGTGGCCCCATGTGACGTATATACAGTGCCCCCATGTGACGTATATACAGTGCCCCCATGTGACGTATATACAGTGCCCCCATGTGACGTATATACAGTGGCCCCATGTGACGTATATACAGTGCTCCCATGTGACGTATATACAGTGCTCCCATGTGACGTATATACAGTGCTCCCATGTGACGTATATACAGTGCCCCCATGTGACGTATATACAGTGCCCCCATGTGACGTATATACAGTGGCCCCATGTGACGTATATACAGTGGCCCCATGTGACGTATATACAGTGCCCCCATGTGACGTATATACAGTGCCCCCATGTGACGTATATACAGTGGCCCCATGTGACGTATATACAGTGGCCCCATGTGACGTATATACATTGCCCCCATGTGACGTAAATACAGTGCTCCCATGTGACGTATATACAGTGGCCCCATGTGACGTATATACAGTGGCCCCATGTGACGTATATACAGTGGCCCCATGTGACGTATATACAGTGGCCCCATGTGACGTATATACAGTGGCCCCATGTGACGTATATACAGTGGCCCCATGTGACGTATATACAGTGGCCCCATGTGTGGTATATACAGTGGCCCCATGTGACGTATATACAGTGGCCCCATGTGACGTATATACAGTGGCCCCATGTGACGTATATACAGTGGCCCCATGTGTTGTATATACAGTGGCCCCATGTGACGTATATACAGTGCCCCCATGTGTCGTATATACAGTGCCCCCATGTGACGTATATACAGTGGCCCCATGTGACGTATATACAGTGGCCCCCATGTGACGTATATACAGTGCCCCCATGTGACGTATATACAGTGGCCCCATGTGACGTATATACAGTGGCCCCATGTGACGTATATACAGTGGCCCCATGTGACGTGTATACAGTGGCCCCATGTGACGTGTATACAGTGCCCCCATGTGTCGTATATACAGTGCCCCCATGTGACGTATATACAGTGGCCCCATGTGACGTATATACAGTGGCCCCATGTGACGTATATACAGTGGCCCCCATGTGACGTATATACAGTGGCCCCATGTGACGTATATACAGTGCCCCCATGTGACGTATATACAGTGCCCCCATGTGACGTATATACAGTGGCCCCATGTGACGTATATACAGTGGCCCCCATGTGACGTATATACAGTGGCCCCATGTGACGTATATACAGTGGCCCCATGTGACGTATATACAGTGCCCCCATGTGACGTATATACAGTGGCCCCATGTGACGTATATACAGTGGCCCCCATGTGACGTATATACAGTGCCCCATGTGACGTATATACAGTGCCCCCATGTGACGTATATACAGTGGCCCCCATGTGACGTATATACAGTGCCCCCATGTGACGTATATACAGTGCCCCCATGTGACGTATATATACAGTGGCCCCATGTGACGTATATACAGTGGCCCCATGTGACGTATATACAGTGGCCCCATGTGACGTATATACAGTGCCCCCATGTGACGTATATACAGTGCCCCCATGTGACGTATATACAGTGCCCCCATGTGACGTATATACAGTGCCCCCATGTGACGTATATACAGTGCTCCCATGTGACGTATATACAGTGCCCCCATGTGACGGATATACAGTGCCCCCATGTGACGTATATATACAGTGGCCCCATGTGACGTATATACAGTGGCCCCATGTGACGTGTATACAGTGGCCCCATGTGACGTGTATACAGTGCCCCCATGTGACGTATATACAGTGCCCCCATGTGTCGTATATACAGTGCCCCCATGTGACGTATATACAGTGGCCCCATGTGACGTATATACAGTGGCCCCCATGTGACGTATATACAGTGGCCCCATGTGACGTATATACAGTGCCCCCATGTGACGTATATACAGTGCCCCCATGTGACGTATATACAGTGCCCCCATGTGACGTATATACAGTGCCCCCATGTGACGTATATACAGTGGCCCCATGTGACGTATATACAGTGCTCCCATGTGACGTATATACAGTGCTCCCATGTGACGTATATACAGTGCTCCCATGTGACGTATATACAGTGCCCCCATGTGACGTATATACAGTGCCCCCATGTGACGTATATACAGTGGCCCCATGTGACGTATATACAGTGGCCCCATGTGACGTATATACAGTGCCCCCATGTGACGTATATACAGTGCCCCCATGTGACGTATATACAGTGGCCCCATGTGACGTATATACAGTGGCCCCATGTGACGTATATACATTGCCCCCATGTGACGTATATACAGTGCTCCCATGTGACGTATATACAGTGGCCCCATGTGACGTATATACAGTGCTCCCATGTGACGTATATACAGTATATACAGTGCCCCCATGTGACGTATATACAGTGCCCCCATGTGACGTATATACAGTGGCCCCATGTGACGTATATACAGTGGCCCCATGTGACGTATATACAGTGCCCCCATGTGACGTATATACAGTGCCCCCATGTGACGTATATACAGTGCCCCCATGTGACGTATATACAGTGCTCCCATGTGACGTATATACAGTGCCCCATGTGACGTATATACAGTGGCCCCATGTGACGTATATACAGTGGCCCCATGTGACGTATATACAGTGGCCCCATGTGACGTATATACAGTGGCCCCATGTGACGTATATACAGTGGCCCCATGTGTTGTATATACAGTGGCCCCATGTGACGTATATACAGTGGCCCCATGTGTTGTATATACAGTCCTCCCATGTGACGTATATACAGTGCCCCATGTGACGTATATACAGTGGTCCCTGTCCTGTCCCCCTCTTGGCTGCAGGGATCACATGGATGAGGGCGCAGATCGGGGCAGCGGTCACCATCCTGCACAACTCTCAGCCGATGTCACCGCAGACAACCGTCGCCAGTGAGGAAACAGCCAGAAGATCCCCGTCTGCTGCTCCCACCACATCCCCAGCGTGCGCCGCCCTCACCTCACCGCGGATCCGCCACATAACACCGGAGCCTCCGACAGCGCGGACACCGGAGACCGCGACCCGCACCTCCTGCCCTGCCACAGCGGACGGAAGAGTGGTGACGTCAGCGGCATGTGACCAGAAGGGGCGGGGCTTAGCGGGAAACGAGGAAGAGTGGCGGACAAGGACCTGTATGACGTCAGAGCCATGTGACCGGAGCAAAGGGGCGGGGCTTCTCCGTGACATGAAGGAAGAGACTAGAGTGTAGAAAAAAGGAGGAGCCTATGCCCTTCCTAGTCGTAACTGCTCCTAGGCTGCACTCCTCTCCCGTCCTCTCCTCCCCTCCCCTCCTCCCCTCCCCTCTCCAGTCCCTCCTCCCATCAGCCTCTCTCTCCTCCTCTTTCCTCCTCCTCTTCCCTGTCAGCCTCTCGCTCCGCTCACACTATATGCTCCCTGTCAGCCTCTCGCTCCGCTCACACTATATGCTCCCTGTCAGCCTCTCGCTCCGCTCACACTATATGCTCCCTGTCAGCCTCTCGCTCCGCTCACACTATATGCTCCCTGTCAGCCTCTCGCTCCGCTCACACTATATGCTCCCTGTCAGCCTCTCGCTCCGCTCACACTATATGCTCCCTGTCAGCCTCTCGCTCCGCTCACACTATATGCTCCCTGTCAGCCTCTCGCTCCGTTCACACTATATGCTCCCTGTCAGCCTCTCGCTCCGCTCACACTATATGCTCCCTGTCAGCCTCTCGCTCCGCTCACACTATATGCTCCCTGTCAGCCTCTCGCTCGCTTCTCTCACACTATATGCTCCCTGTCAGCCTCTCGCTCCGCTCACACTATATGCTCCCTGTCAGCCTCTCGCTCCGCTCACACTATATGCTCCCTGTCAGCCTCTCGCTCCGCTCACACTATATGCTCCCTGTCAGCCTCTCGCTCCGCTCACACTATATGCTCCCTGTCAGCCTCTCGCTCCGCTCACACTATATGCTCCCTGTCAGCCTCTCGCTCCGCTCACACTATATGCTCCCTGTCAGCCTCTCGCTCCGCTCACACTATATCCTCCCTGTCAGCCTCTCGCTCCGCTCACACTATATGCTCCCTGTCAGCCTCTCGCTCCGCTCACACTATATGCTCCCTGTCAGCCTCTCGCTCCGCTCACACTATATGCTCCCTGTCAGCCTCTCGCTCCGCTCACACTATATGCTCCCTGTCAGCCTCTCGCTCCGCTCACACTATATGCTCCCTGTCAGCCTCTCGCTCCGCTCACACTATATCCTCCCTGTCAGCCTCTCGCTCCGCTCACACTATATGCTCCCTGTCAGCCTCTCGCTCCGCTCACACTATATGCTCCCTGTCAGCCTCTCGCTCCGCTCACACTATATGCTCCCTGTCAGCCTCTCGCTCCGCTCACACTATATGCTCCCTGTCAGCCTCTCGCTCCGCTCACACTATATGCTCCCTGTCAGCCTCTCGCTCCGCTCACACTATATGCTCCCTGTCAGCCTCTCGCTCCGCTCACACTATATGCTCCCTGTCAGCCTCTCGCTCCGCTCACACTATATGCTCCCTGTCAGCCTCTCGCTCCGCTCACACTATATGCTCCCTGTCAGCCTCTCGCTCCGCTCACACTATATGCTCCCTGTCAGCCTCTCGCTCCGCTCACACTATATGCTCCCTGTCAGCCTCTCGCTCCGCTCACACTATATGCTCCCTGTCAGCCTCTCGCTTCTCTCACACTATATGCTCCCTGTCAGCCTCTCGCTCCGCTCACACTATATGCTTCCTGTCAGCCTCTCGCTCCGCTCACACTATATGCTCCCTGTCAGCCTCTCGCTCCGCTCACACTATATGCTCCCTGTCAGCCTCTCGCTCCGCTCACACTATATGCTCCCTGTCAGCCTCTCGCTCCGCTCACACTATATGCTCCCTGTCAGCCTCTCGCTCCGCTCACACTATATGCTCCCTGTCAGCCTCTCGCTCCGCTCACACTGCTCCCTGTCAGCCTCTCGCTCCGCTCACACTATATGCTCCCTGTCAGCCTCTCGCTCCGCTCACACTATATGCTCCCTGTCAGCCTCTCGCTCCGCTCACACTATATGCTCCCTGTCAGCCTCTCGCTCCGCTCACACTATATGCTCCCTGTCAGCCTCTCGCTCCGCTCACACTATATGCTCCCTGTCAGCCTCTCGCTCCGCTCACACTATATGCTCCCTGTCAGCCTCTCGCTTCTCTCACACTATATGCTCCCTGTCAGCCTCTCGCTTCTCTCACACTTTATGCTCCCTGTCAGCCTCTCGCTCCGCTCACACTATATGCTCCCTGTCAGCCTCTCGCTCCGCTCACACTATATCCTCCCTGTCAGCCTCTCGCTCCGCTCACACTATATGCTCCCTGTCAGCCTCTCGCTTCTCTCACACTACACTATATGCTCCCTGTCAGCCTCTCGCTCCGCTCACACTATATGCTCCCTGTCAGCCTCTCGCTCCGCTCACACTATATGCTCCCTGTCAGCCTCTCGCTCCGCTCACACTATATGCTCCCTGTCAGCCTCTCGCTTCGCTCACACTATATGCTCCCTGTCAGCCTCTCGCTCCGCTCACACTATATGCTCCCTGTCAGCCTCTCGCTCCGCTCACACTATATGCTCCCTGTCAGCCTCTCGCTCCGCTCACACTATATGCTCCCTGTCAGCCTCTCGCTCCGCTCACACTATATGCTCCCTGTCAGCCTCTCGCTCCGCTCACACTATATGCTCCCTGTCAGCCTCTCGCTCCGCTCACACTATATGCTCCCTGTCAGCCTCTCGCTCCGCTCACACTATATGCTCCCTGTCAGCCTCTCGCTCCGCTCACACTATATGCTCCCTGTCAGCCTCTCGCTCCGCTCACACTATATGCTCCCTGTCAGCCTCTCGCTCCGCTCACACTATGTGCTCCCTGTCAGCCTCTCGCTCCGCTCACACTATATGCTCCCTGTCAGCCTCTCGCTCCGCTCACACTATATGCTCCCTGTCAGCTTCTCGCTCCGCTCACACCATATGCTCCCTGTCAGTCTCTCGCTCCGCTCACACTATATGCTCCCTGTCAGCCTCTCGCTCCACTCACACTATATGCTCCCTGTCAGCCTCTCGCTCCGCTCACACTATATGCTCCCTGTCAGCCTCTCGCTCCGCTCACACTATATGCTCCCTGTCAGCTTCTCGCTTCGCTCACACTATATGCTCCCTGTCAGCCTCTCGCTCCGCTCACACTATATGCTCCCTGTCAGCCTCTCGCTCCGCTCACACTATATGCTCCCTGTCAGCCTCTCACTCGCTCCGCTCACACTATATGCTCCCTGTCAGCCTCTCGCTTCTCTCACACTATATGCTCCCTGTCAGCCTCTCGCTCCGCTCACACTATATGCTCCCTGTCAGCCTCTCGCTCCGCTCACACTATATGCTCCCTGTCAGCCTCTCGCTCCGCTCACACTATATGCTCCCTGTCAGCCTCTCGCTCCGCTCACAATATATGCTCCCTGTCAGCCTCTCACTCGCTCCGCTCACACTATGTGCTCCCTGTCAGCCTCTCGCTCCGCTCACACTATATGCTCCCTATCAGCCTCTCGGTCCGCTCACACTATATGCTCCCTGTCAGCCTCTCGCTCCGCTCACACTATATGCTCCCTGTCAGCCTCTCGCTCCGCTCACACTATATGCACCCTGTCAGCCTCTCGCTCCGCTCACACTATATGCTCCCTGTCAGCCTCTCGCTCCGCTCACACTATATGCTCCCTGTCAGCCTCTCGCTCCGCTCACACTATATGCTCCCTGTCAGCCTCTCGCTCTGCTCACACTATATGCTCCCTGTCAGCCTCTCGCTCCGCTCACACTATATGCTCCCTGTCAGTCTCTCGCTCCGCTCACACTATATGCTCCCTGTCAGCCTCTCGCTCCGCTCACACTATATGCTCCCTGTCAGCCTCTCGCTCCGCTCACACTATATGCTCCCTGTCAGCCTCTTGCTCCGCCCACACTATATGCTCCCTGTCAGCCTCTCGCTCCGCTCACACTATATGCTCCCTGTCAGCCTCTCGCTCCGCTCACACTATATGCTCCCTGTCAGTCTCTCGCTCCACTCACACTATATGCTCCCTGTCAGCCTCTCGCTCCGCTCACACTATATGCTCCCTGTCAGCCTCTCGCTCCGCTCACACTATATGCTCCCTGTCAGCCTCTCGCTCCGCTCACACTATATGCTCCCTGTCAGCCTCTCACTCGCTCCGCTCACACTATATGCTCCCTGTCAGCCTCTCGCTTCTCTCACACTATATGCTTCCTGTCAGCCTCTCGCTCCGCTCTTACTATATGCTCCCTGTCAGCCTCTCGCTCCGCTCGCACTATATGCTCCCTGTCAGCCTCTCGCTCCGCTCACACTATATGCTCCCTGTCAGCCTCTCGCTCCGCTCACACTATATGCTCCCTGTCAGCCTCTCGCTCCGCTCACACTATATGCTCCCTGTCAGCCTCTCGCTCCGCTCACACTATATGCTTCCTGTCAGCCTCTCGCTCCGCTCACACTATATGCTCCCTGTCAGCCTCTCGCTCCGCTCACACTATATGCTCCCTGTCAGTCTCTCGCTCCGCTCACACTATATGCTCCCTGTCAGCCTCTCGCTCCGCTCACACTATATGCTTTCTGTCAGCCTCTCGCTCCGCTCACACTATATGCTTCCTGTCAGCCTCTCGCTCCGCTCACACTATATGCTCCCTGTCAGCCTCTCGCTCCACTCACACTATATGCTCCCTGTCAGCCTTTCGCTCCGCTCACACTACTCCCTGTCAGCCTCTCGCTCCGTTCACACTATATGCTCCCTGTCAGCCTCTTGCTCCGCTCACACTATATGCTCCCTGTCAGCCTCTCGCTCCGCTCACACTATATGCTCCCTGTCAGCCTCTCGCTCCGCTCACACTATATGCTCCCTGTCAGTCTCTCGCTCCGCTCACACTATATGCTCCCTGTCAGCCTCTCGCTCCGCTCACACTATATGCTCCCTGTCAGCCTCTCGCTCCGCTCACACTGCTCCCTGTCAGCCTCTCGCTCCGCTCACACTATATGCTCCCTGTCAGCCTCTCGCTCCGCTCACACTATATGCTCAATGTCAGTCTCTCGCTCGCTTCTCTCACACTATATGCTCCCTGTCAGCGTCTCGCTCCGCTCACACTATATGCTCTGTTGTGAATTAGACTTTTTTGGCTCCCTCTTGTGGTCACTAGTGATATGACTCTGGGATTGTCTTTCCTCAGTTTGGCACCCACCTGGGTCGTTAGTCCAGGGGTGTTGCTATATAAGCTTCCTGGTTTCTCAGTCAAGTGCCTGGCATCGTAATCAGTTCCTTTCTGTTTGCTCCTGTCTGCTGGTCTTGGATCTTGCAAAATTAAGCTAAGTCCTGCTTCCTTGTTTTTTGGTTATTTGCTTTGCTCTTATTTTTTGTCCAGCTTATACTAAATGTGATTCCTGATTTTGCTGGAAGCTCTAGGGGGCTGGTGTTCTCCCCCCGGGCCGTTAGACGGTTCGGGGGTTCTTGAATATCCAGCGTGGAAATTTTGATAGGGTTTTTGCTGGCCATATAAGTCATCTTACTATATTCTGCTATTAGTCAGTGGGCCTCTCTTTGCTAAATATCTAGTTCATTCTTACGTTTGTCTTTTCTCCTTACCTCACCGTTATTATTTGTTGGGGGCTTGTATCCAACTTTTGGGGTCTTTTCTCTGGAGGCAAGAAAGGTCTATCTTTTCCCTTCTAGGGTTAGTTAGTTCTCCGGCTGGCGCGAGACGTCTAGAACCAACGTAGGCACGTTCCCCGGCTGCTGCTATTTGTGGTGCTAGGATTAGATATATGGTCAGCCCAGTTACCACTGCCCTATGAGCTGTTTTTTTGTGTTTGCAGACTTGGTATATACTTTTGAGACCCTCTGCCATTGGGGTCATAACAATGCTCCCTGTCAGCCTCTCGCTCCGCTCACACTATATGCTCCCTGTCAGCCTCTCGCTCCGCTAACACTATATGCTCCCTGTCAGTCTCTCGCTCCGCTCACACTATATGCTCCCTGTCAGCCTCTCGCTCCGCTCACACTATATGCTCCCTGTCAGCCTCTCGCTCTGCTCACACTGCTCCCTGTCAGCCTCTCGCTTCGCTCACACTATATGCTCCCTGTCAGCCTCTCGCTCCGCTCACACTATATGCTACCTGTCAGCCTCTCGCTCCGCTCACACTATATGCTCCCTGTCAGCCTCTCGCTCCGCTCACACTATATGCTCCCTGTCAGCCTCTCGCTCTGCTCACACTATATGCTCCCTGTCAGCCTCTCGCTCCGCTCACACTATATGCTCCCTGTCAGCCTCTCGCTCCGCTCACACTATATGCTCCCTGTCAGCCTCTCGCTCCGCTCACACTATATGCTCCCTGTCAGCCTCTCGCTCCGCTCACACTATATGCTCCCTGTCAGCCTCTCGCTCCGCTCACACTATATGCTCCCTGTCAGCCTCTCGCTCCGCTCACACTATATGCTCCCTGTCAGCCTCTCACTCGCTTCTCTCACACTATATGCTCCCTGTCAGCCTCTCGCTTCTCTCACACTATATGCTCCCTGTCAGCCTCTCGCTCACTTCTCTCACACTATATGCTCCCTGTCAGCCTCTCACTCCGCTCACACTATATGCTCCCTGTCAGCCTCTCACTCGCTTCTCTCACACTATATGCTCCCTGTCAGCCTCTCACTCCGCTCACACTATATGCTCCCTGTCAGCCTCTCGCTCCGCTCACACTATATGCTCCCTGTCAGTCTCTCGCTCCGCTCACACTATATGCTCCCTGTCAGCCTCTCGCTCCGCTCACACTATATGCTCCCTGTCAGCCTCTCGCTCTGCTCACACTGCTCCCTGTCAGCCTCTCGCTCCGCTCACACTATATGCTCCCTGTCAGCCTCTCGCTCCGCTCACACTATATGCTATCTGTCAGCCTCTCGCTTCTCTCACACTATATGCTCCCTGTCAGCCTCTCGCTCACTTCTCTCACACTATATGCTCCCTGTCAGTCTCTCGCTCCGCTCACACTATATGCTCCCTGTCAGCCTCTCGCTCCGCTCACACTATATGCTCCCTGTCAGCCTCTCGCTCTGCTCACACTGCTCCCTGTCAGCCTCTCGCTCCGCTCACACTATATGCTCCCTGTCAGCCTCTCACTCCGCTCACACTATATGCTACCTGTCAGCCTCTCGCTCCGCTCACACTATATGCTCCCTGTCAGCCTCTCGCTCCGCTCACACTATATGCTCCCTGTCAGCCTCTCGCTCCGCTCACACTATATGCTCCCTGTCAGCCTCTCGCTCCGCTCACACCATATGCTCCCTGTCAGCCTCTCGCTCCGCTCACACTATATGCTCCCTGTCAGCCTCTCGCTCCGCTCACACTATATGCTCCCTGTCAGCCTCTCGCTCCGCTCACACTATATGCTCCCTGTCAGCCTTTCGCTCTGCTCACACTATATGCTCCCTGTCAGCCTCTCGCTCCGCTCACACTATATGCTCCCTGTCAGCCTCTCACTCCGCTCACACTATATGCTCCCTGTCAGCCTCTCACTCGCTTCTCTCACACTATATGCTCCCTGTCAGCCTCTCCGCTCACACTATATGCTCCCTGTCAGCCTCTCGCTCCGCTCACACTATATGCTCCCTGTCAGCCTCTCGCTCCGCTCACACTATATGCTCCCTGTCAGTCTCTCGCTCCGCTCACACTATATGCTCCCTGTCAGCCTCTTGCTCCGCTCACACTATATGCTCCCTGTCAGCCTCTCGCTCCGCTCACACTATATGCTCCCTGTCAGTCTCTCGCTCCGCTCACACTATATTCTCCCTGTCAGCCTCTCGCTCCGCTCACACTATATGCTCCCTGTCAACCTCTCGCTCCGCTCACACTGCTCCCTGTCAGCCTCTCGTTCCACTCACACTATATGCTCCCTGTCAGCCTCTCGCTCCGCTCACACTATATGCTTCCTGTCAGCCTCTCGCTCGGCTCACACTATATGCTGTTATGATCCTAGTGGTAGAGGATCTCTGGTATTCTGGCTCAGTGTGCAAAAACATAGAACTGCTCTAGGGAGGTGGAAACTGGGCTAACCGCATACCTGATCCTGACACACAACTAGAAGTAGCTGGTGAACGTGCCTACATTGATTCTAGACGTCTCGAGCCAGCCGGAGAACTGACTACCCCTAAAGGGAAAAGAAGACCTCACTTGCCTCCAGAGAAATTAACCCCAAAGATATAGAAAGCCCCCAACAAATAATAACGGTGAGGCAAGAGGAAAACACAAACGTAGAGATGAACTAGATTTAGCAAAGTGAGGCCCACTAATCTAGAAAGGCAGAAAATAGAAAGTAAACTATGCGGTCAGCAGAAAACCCTGCAAAAACATCCACGCTGAGTATTCAAGAACCCCCGCACCGACTGACGGTGTGAGGGGAGAATGTCAGCACCCTAGAGCTTCCAGCGAGCTAGAAAATCACATTTTGAGCAAGCTGAACAAAAAACACTGATAATGCAAATGATCCAAAGTATGCAAACTGGACTTAGCTTTTCTTGCATGAGACAGATGGCAAGGAATCAGGAGGAGACCAAATAGGACTGAATACATCGATACCAGGCAAGAGACTGAGTCCTAAGGAGGACTAAATAGGGAACACCCACAGATTAATGGAACAGCTGAAGTCCAGGCCTGCAGAAAGACATGACTCATACACTACCATTAGTGACCACAAGAGGGAGCCCCGAAACACAGCTCACAACAGTACCCCCCCCTTGAGGAGGGGTCACCAAACCCTCACCAAGACCCCCAGGGTGATCAGGATGAGCAGCGTAAAAGGCATGAACCAAATCAGCCGCATGAACATAAGAGGCGACAACCCAGGAATTATCCTCCTGACCATAGCCCTTCCACTTAACCAAATACTGAAGACGACGTCTAGAGATACGAGAATCCAAGATCTTCTCTACTACGTACTCCAACTCGCCCTCAACCAAAACCGGGGCAGGAGGCTCAACAGCAGGAACCACAGGCACCACGTACCGCCGCAGCAAAGACCTATGGAACACATTATGAATAGCAAATGACGCTGGAAGGTCCAAACGAAAAGACACCGGGTTAAGGATTTCCAAAATCTTATAAGGACCGATAAAGCGAGGCTTGAACTTAGGAGAGGAGACCTTCAAAGGAACATGCCGAGAAGACAACCAAACCAAATCCCCAACACGAAGTCGGGGACCCACACCGCGGCGGCGGTTGGAAAAACGCTGAGCCGTCTCCTGTGACAATTTCAAATTGTCCACCACATGGTTCCAAATCTGCTTCAACCTATCCACCACCGAATCAACCCCAGGACAGTCAGAAGGTTCAACCTGGCCCGTGGAAAAACGAGGATGAAAACCAGAATTGCAGAAAAGGGGCGAAACCAAAGTGGCAGAACTAGCCCTATTATTAAGGGCAAACTCGGCCAGAGGCAAAAAGGTCACCCAATCATCCTGATCAGCAGAAACAAAACATCTTAAATAAGTTTCCAACGTCTGATTAGTTCGCTCGGTTTGGCCATTAGTCTGAGGATGAAAAGCCGATGAGAACGACAAGTCAATACCCATCTTAGCACAAAAGGATCGTCAGAATCTGGACACAAATTGGGATCCTCTGTCAGACACAATATTCTCAGGGATGCCGTGCAAACGAACCACATTCTGAAAGAACAAAGGAACCAAATCGGAGGAAGAAGGCAACTTAGGTAAGGGCACCAAATGGACCATTTTAGAAAAACGATCACACACCACTCAGGTGACAGACATCTTCTGAGATACTGGAAGATCCGAAATGAAATCCATGGAAATGTGCGTCCAAGGCCTCTTCGGGATAGGCAAGGGCAAAAGCAACCCGCTGGCACGAGAACAGCAAGGCTTAGCCCGAGCACAAATCCCACAGGACTGCACAAAGGAACGCACATCCCGCGACAAGGAAGGCCACCAGAAGGACCTAGCCACCAAATCTCTGGTACCAAAAATCCCAGGATGCCCTGCCAACACCGAAGAATGAACCTCGGAAATAACTCTGCTTGTCCATCTATCAGGGACAAACAGTCTCTCTGGTGGGCAACGATCAGGTCTATCAGCCTGAAATTTCTGCAACACTCGTCGCAAATCTGGGGAAATGGCAGACAAAATCACTCCCTCTCTGAAAATACCAGCCGGTTCTGAGACTCCCGGAGAGTCAGGCACAAAACTCCTAGAAAGCGCATCAGCCTTCAAGTTCTTCGAACCAGGCAAGTATGAGACCACAAAGTCAAAACGGGAGAAAAACAACGACCAACGAGCCTGTCTAGGATTCAGACACTTGGCAGACTCGAGATAAATCAGATTTTTATGATCAGTCAAGACCACCACACGATGCTTAGCTCCCTCGAGCCAATGTCGCCACTCCTCAAATGCCCACTTCATAGCCAACAACTCCCGATTACCAACATCATAGTTCCGCTCAGCAGGCGAAAATTTTCTGGAAAAGAAAGCACATGGCTTCATCACAGAGCCATCAGAGCTTCTCTGCGACAAAACGGCCCCCGCACCAATCTCAGAAGCATCAACTTCAATCTGGAAGGGAAGAGAGACATCCGGCTGGCACAAGACTGGTGCTGAAGTAAACCGGCGCTTCAGCTCCCGAAAGGCCTCCATGGCCGCAGGAGACCAATTAGCAACATCAGAACCTTTCTTGGTCATATCCGTCAAAGGTTTAACTACGCTAGAAAAATTAGCGATAAAACGACGGTAAAAGTTAGCAAAGCCCAAGAACTTCTGAAGGCTCTTAACAGACGTGGGCTGAGTCCAGTCATGAATAGCCTGGACCTTGACTGGGTCCATCTCCACAGTAGAAGGGGAAAAAATAAAACCCAAAAAAGACACCTTCTGTACTCCAAAGAGACATTTTGAGCCCTTCACAAACAAAGCATTATCACGCAGAACCTGAAACACCATCCTGACCTGGTTCACATGGGACTCCCAATCATCAGAAAAAACCAAAATATCATCCAGATAAACAATCATAAATGTATCCAGATATTTCCGGAAGATGTCATGCATGAAGGACTGAAACACAGAAGGGGCATTAGAGAGTCCAAACGGCATCACCAAGTACTCAAAATGACCCTCGGGCGTATTAAATGCTGTTTTCCATTCATCTCCCAGCTTAATACGCACAAGGTTATACGCACCACGAAGATCTAGCTTGGTGAACCAACTGGCACCCTTAATCCGAGCAAACAAATCAGACAATGGCAAAGGATACTGAAACTTGACCGTGATCTTATTCAGAAGACGATAATCTATACAAGGTCTCAAAGACCCGTCCTTTTTGGCCACAAAAAAGAATCCTGCACCAAGAGGAGAAGAGGATGGACGAATATGACCCTTCTCCAAAGACTCCTTTATATAACTCCGCATCACGGCATGCTCTGGTACAGACAAATTAAAGAGTCGACCCTTAGGAAATTTACTACCAGGAATCAAATTTATAGCACAATCACAGTCCCTATGAGGAGGAAGGACACTGGACCTGGGTTCACTAAATACATCCTGGTAATCAGACAAAAACTCAGGGGTCTCAGAAGGAGTGGAAGAAGCAATAGACACCAACGGAGTATCACCATGAATCCCCCGACAACCCCAACTTGACACAGTCATAGCTTTCCAATCCAAAACTGGATTATGGATCTGTAGCCATGGCAGACCCAAAACGACCACATCATGCAAATCATGCAGAACAAGGAAGCGAATCACCTCCTGATGTACAGGAGTCATGCACATGGTCACTTGCGTCCAATACTGAGGTTTATTCTCCGCCAATGGCGTAGCATCAATTCCTCTAAGAGGAATAGGAAATTCCAACGGCTCCAGGACAAAACCACAGCGCCTGGCAAACGACAAATCCATCAGACTCAGAGCAGCACCAGAATCCACAAAAGCCATGACTGAGTAAGAAGACAATGAACAAATTAAGGTCACAGACAAAATAAACTTAGGCTGTAAAGTACTAATGGCGACAGGATTAACAATTATTTTTAAGCGCTTAGAGCATGCTGAGATAACATGCCTTGAATCACCACAGTAGAAACACAACCCATTTTGACGTCTATGATTTTGCCGTTCGGCTCTGGTCAGAATTCTGTCACATTGCATAGGGTCAGGTGTCCGTTCAGACAGCACCGCCAAAGGATTAGCAGATTTGCGCTCCCGCAAACGCCGATCAATTTGAATGGCCAGAGCCATTGAATCATTCAGACTTGTAGGGATAGGAAACCCCACCATCACATTCTTAATGGCTTCAGAAAGACCATTTCTGAAATTTGCGGCCAGGGCACACTCATTCCATTGAGTAAGCACGGACCATTTCCGAAATTTTTGACAATATACCTCAGCTTCGTCCTGACCTTGAGAGATAGCTAGCAAGGCCTTTTCGGCCTGATTTTCAAGATTAGGCTCCTCATAAAGCAAACCAAGCGCCAGAAAAAACGCATCAACATTCACCAATGCAGGATCCCCTGGCGCCAGAGAGAAGGCCCAATCTTGAGGGTCGCCACGCAAGAAGGAGATAACAATTTTAACTTGCTGAGTGGAATCCCCAGAGGAACGAGGTCTCAGAGACAGAAACAATTTGCAATTATTCCTAAAATTCAGGAACTTAGATCTATCTCCAAAAAACAGCTCAGGGATAGGTATTTTTGGTTCAGACATAGGACTATGAGTGACAAAATCCTGAATGCTTTGCACCCTTGCAGCAAGCTGATCCACACTAGAAGTCAGAGTCTGAAAATCCATGTCTGCAGCAGAGCTCAAAACCACTCAGAGTATAAGGGGAAGAAAAAAGCTAGACAGACTGCAACAAAAAAAACAAAAAAAAACTCAGAACTTCTTTTTAATCCCGCTTCTGCGATGCTTTAAACATTTACTGTGGCCTGGCATACTGTTATGATCCTAGTTACATAGTTACATAGTTACATAGTTATTAAGGTTGAAAGAAGACTGTAAGTCCATCTAGTTCAACCCATAGCCTAACCTAACATGCCCTAACATGTTGATCCAGGGGAAGGCAAAAAAACCCCATGTGGCAAGAGTAACTCCACCATGGGGAAAAAAATTCCTTCCCGACTCCACATACGGCAATCAGACTAGTTCCCTGGATCAACGCCTTATCAAGGAATCTAGTGTATATACCCTGTAACATTATACTTTTCCAGAAAGGTATCCAGTCCCCTCTTAAATTTAATTAATGAATCACTCATTACATCATACGGCAGAGAGTTCCATAGTCTCACTGCTCTTACAGTAAAGAATCTGCGTCTGTTATTATGCTTAAACCTTCTTTCCTCCAGACGTAGAGGATGCCCCCTTGTCCCTGTCTCAGGTCTATGATTAAAAAGATCATCAGAAAGGTCTTTGTACTGTCCCCTCATATATTTATACATTAACATAAGATCACCCCTTAGTCTTCGTTTTTCCAAACTAAATAGCCCCAATAACCTATCTTGGTATTGCAGACCCCTCAGTCCTCTAATAACCTTGGTCGCTCTTCTCTGCACCCGCTCCAGTTCAGCTATGTCTTTCTTATACACCGGAGACCAGAACTGTGCACAGTATTCTAAGTGTGGTCGAACTAGTGACTTGTATAGAGGTAAAATTATGTTCTCCTCATGAGCATCTATGCCTCTTTTAATACATCCCATTATTTTATTTGCCTTTGTAGCAGCTGCCTGACACTGGCCACTGAATATGAGTTTGTCATCCACCCATACACCCAGGTCTTTTTCATTGACGGTTTTGCCCAGAGTTTTAGAATTAAGCACATAGTTATACATCTTATTACTTCTACCCAAGTGCATGACCTTACATTTATCCCCATTAAAGCTCATTTGCCATTTATCAGCCCAAGCTTCTAGTTTACATAAATCATCCTGTAATATAAAATTGTCCTCCCCTGTATTGATTTCCCTGCAGAGTTTAGTGTCATCTGCAAATATTGAAATTCTACTCTGAATGCCCCCTACAAGGTCATTAATAAATATGTTAAAAAGAAGAGGGCCCAATACTGACCCCTGTGGTACCCCACTGCTAACCGCGACCCAGTCCGAGTGTGCTCCATTAATAACCACCCTTTGTTTCCTATCCCTGAGCCAGCTCTCAACCCACTTACACATATTTTCCCCTATCCCCATTACTCTCATTTTATGTAACAACCTTTTGTGTGGCACCGTATCAAAAGCTTTGGAAAAGTCCATATATACTACGTCCACTGGGTTCCCTTGGTCCAGTCCTGAACTTACCTCTTCATAGAAGCTGATCAAATTAGTCTGACATGAACGGTCCCTAGTAAACCCGTGCTGATACTGGGTCATGAGGTTATTCCTCTTCAGATACTCCAGCATAGCATCCCTTAGAATGCCCTCCAGGATTTTACCCACAGTAGAGGTTAAACTTACTGGCCTATAATTACCGAGTTCAGTTTTTGCCCCTTTTTTGAATATTGGCACCACATTTGCTATACACCAGTCCTGTGGTACAGGATCTCTGGTATTCTGGCTCAGTGTGCAAAAAACATAGAACTGCTCTAGGGAGGTGAAAACTGGGCTAACCGCATACCTGATCCTGACACACAACTAGAAGTAGCTGGTGAACGTGCCTACGTTGATTCTAGACGTCTCGAGCCAGCCGGAGAACTGACTACCCCTAAAGGGAAAATAAGACCTCACTTGCCTCCAGAGAAATTAACCCCAAAGATATAGAAAGCCCCCAACAAATAATAACGGTGAGGCAAGAGGAAAACACAAACGTAGAGATGAACTAGATTTAGCAAAGTGAGGCCCACAAATCTAGATAGGCAGAAAATAGAAAGTGAACTATGCGGTCAGCAGAAAACCCTGCAAAAACATCCACGCTGAGTATTCAAGAACCCTCGCACCGACTGACGGTGTGAGGGGTGAATATCGGCACCCTAGAGCTTCCAGCGAGCTAGAAAATCACATTTTGAGCAAGCTGAACAAAAAACACTGATAATGCAAATGATCCAAAGTATGCAAACTGGACTTAGCTTTTCTTCCATGAGACAGATAGCAAGGAATCAGGAGGAGACCAAATAGGACTGAATACATCGATACCAGGCAAGAGACTGAGTCCTAAGGAGGACTAAATAGGGAACACCCACAGATTAATGGAACAGCTGAAGTCCAGGCCTGCAGAAAGACATGACTCATACACTACCATTAGTGACCACAAGAGGGAGCCCCGAAACACAGCCCACAACAATATGCTTCCTGTCAGCCTCTCGCTCCGCTCACACTATATGCTCCCTGTCAGCCTCTCGCTCCGCTCACACTATATGCTCCCTGTCAGTCTCTCGCTCCGCTCACACTATATGCTCCCTGTCAGCCTCTCGCTCCGCTCACACTATATGCTCCCTGTCAGCCTCTCGCTCCGCTCACACTGCTCCCTGTCAGTCTCTCACTCCGCTCACACTATATGCTCCCTGTCAGCCTCTCGCTCCGCTCACACTATATGCTCCCTGTCAGCCTCTCGCTCCGCTCACACTATATGCTCCCTGTCAGCCTCTCGCTCCGCTCACACTATATGATCCCTGTCAGCCTCTCGCTCCGCTCACACTATATGCTCCCTGTCAGCCTCTTGCTCCGCTCACACTATATGCTCCCTGTCAGCCTCTCGCTCCGCTCACACTATATGCTCCCTGTCAGCCTCTCGCTCCGCTCATACTATATGCTCCCTTTCAAAATCTCGCTCCGCTCACTCTATATGTTCCCTGTCAGTCTCTCGCTCGCTTCTCTCACACTATATGCTCCCTGTCAGCCTCTCGCTCCGCTCACACTATATGCTCCCTGTCAGCCTCTCACTCGCTTCTCTCACACTATATGCTCCCTGTCAGCCTCTCGCTCCGCTCACACTATATGCTCTCTGTCAGCCTCTCGCTCCGCTCACACTATATGCTCCCTGTCAGTCTCTCACTCCGCTCACACTATATGCTCCGTGTCAGCCTCTCGCTCCGCTCACACTATATGCTCCCTGTCAGCCTCTCACTCGCTTCTCTCACACTATATGCTCCCTGTCAGCCTCTCGCTCCGCTCACACTATATGCTCCCTGTCAGCCTCTCGCTCCGCTCACACTATATGCTCCCTGTCAGTCTCTCGCTCCGCTCACACTATATGCTCCGTGTCAGCCTCTCGCTCCGCTCACACTATATGCTCCCTGTCAGCCTCTCGCTCCGCTCACACTATATGCTCCCTGTCAGCCTCTCGCTCCGCTCACACTATATGCTCCCTGTCAGTCTCTCGCTCCGCTCACACTATATGCTCCCTGTCAGCCTCTCGCTCCGCTCACACTATATGCTCCCTGTCAGCCTCTCGCTCCGCTCACACTATATGCTCCCTGTTAGCCTCTCGCTCCGCTCACACAATATGCTCCCTGTCAGCCTCTCACTCCGCTCACACTATATGCTCCCTGTCAGCCTCTCGCTCCGCTCACACTATATGCTCCCTGTCAGCCTCTCGCTCCGCTCACACTGCTCCCTGTCAGCCTCTCGCTCCGCTCACACTATATGCTCCCTGTCAGCCTCTCGCTCCACTCACACTATATGCTCCCTGTCAGCCTCTCGCTCCGCTCACACTATATGCTCTGTTATGACCCCAATGGCGAGGGTCTCAGAGGAACGTGGAAGTCTGCAGAATACAAAAATCCAGCTCATAGGGCAGTGGTAACTGGGTTGACCATATATCTACTCCTAACGCCAACACTAGCAGTAGCCGGGGATCATTCCTACGTTGATTCTAGATGACACGCGCCAGCCGGAGAATCTAGCTACCCCTAGTAGAGGAAAGCAAAGACCTTTCTTGCCTCCAGAGAAGGGGACCCCAAAGCTGGATAGAAGCCCCCCACAAATAATAACGGTGAGGTAAGAGGAAATGACAAACACAGAAATGAACCAGGTTTAGCACAGAGAGGCCCGCTTACTGATAGCAGAATAAAGAAAGGTAACTTATATGGTCAACAAAAACCCTATCAAAATCCACACTGGAAATTCAAGAACCCCCGAACCGTCTAACGGTCCGGGGGGAGAACACCAGCCCCCTAGAGCTTCCAGCAAAGGTCAGGATATAGTTTAGGAACAAGCTGGACAAAAATACAAAACCAAAACAAATAGCAAAAAGCAAAAGGCAGACTTAGCTGATATAACTGGAACCAGGATCAGTAGACAAGAGCACAGCAGACTAGCTCTGATAACTACGTTGCCAGGCATAGAACTGAAGGTCCAGGGAGCTTATATAGCAACACCCCTAACTAACGACCCAGGTGCGGATAAAAGGAATGACAGAAAAACCAGAGTCAAAAAACTAGTAACCACTAGAGGGAGCAAAAAGCAAATTCACAACAGTACCCCCCCCTTAGTGAGGGGTCACCGAACCCTCACCACGACCACCAGGGCGATCAGGATGAGCGGCATGAAAGGCACGAACTAAATCGGCCGCATGAACATCAGAGGCGACCACCCAGGAATTATCCTCCTGACCATAGCCCTTCCACTTGACCAGGTACTGAAGCCTCCGCCTGGAGAGGCGAGAATCCAAGATCTTCTCCACCACGTACTCCAACTCGCCCTCAACCAACACCGGAGCAGGAGGCTCAGCAGAAGGAACTACAGGCACAATGTACCGCCGCAACAAGGACCTATGAAATACATTGTGAATAGCAAACGACACAGGAAGATCCAGACGAAAAGATACAGGATTAAGGATTTCCAATATCTTGTAAGGCCCAATAAAACGAGGTTTAAATTTGGGAGAGGAGACCTTCATAGGAACAAAGCGGGAAGAAAGCCATACCAAATCCCCAACGCGTAGTCGGGGACCCACACCGCGGCGGCGGTTGGCAAAGCGCTGAGCCCTCTCCTGTGACAACTTCAAGTTGTCCACCACATGATTCCAGATCCGCTGCAACCTATCCACCACAGAATCCACCCCAGGACAGTCAGAAGGCTCCACATGACCCGAAGAAAAGCGAGGATGGAAACCAGAGTTGCAGAAAAAAGGCGAAACCAAGGTGGCGGAACTAGCCCGATTATTAAGGGCAAACTCAGCCAACGGCAAGAATGTCACCCAATCGTCATGATCAGCAGAGACAAAACACCTCAAATAAGCCTCCAAAGTCTGATTGGTTCGCTCCGTCTGTCCATTAGTCTGAGGATGGAAAGCAGACGAAAACGACAAATCAATGCCCATCCTACTACAAAAGGATCGCCAGAACCTGGAAACGAACTGGGATCCTCTGTCTGACACAATATTCTCAGGGATGCCGTGCAAACGAACCACGTTCTGGAAAAACACAGGAACCAGATCGGAAGAGGAAGGCAGCTTAGGCAAAGGAACCAAATGGACCATCTTGGAGAAGCGATCACATATCACCCAGATAACGGACATGCCCTGAGATAGCGGAAGATCAGAAATGAAATCCATGGAGATATGTGTCCAAGGTCTCTTCGGGACAGGCAAGGGCAAGAGCAAACCGCTGGCACGAGAACAGCAAGGCTTGGCTCGAGCACAAGTCCCACAGGACTGCACAAATGACCGCACATCCCTTAACAAGGAAGGCCACCAAAAGGACCTGGCCACCAGATCTCTGGTGCCAAAAATTCCCGGGTGACCTGCCAACACCGAGGAATGAACCTCGGAAATGACTCTGCTAGTCCACTTATCCGGGACAAACAGTCTGTCAGGTGGACAAGACTCAGGCCTATCAGCCTGAAATCTCTGCAACACACGTCGCAGATCCGGAGAAATAGCTGACAAGATAACTCCATCTTTAAGAATACCAACAGGATCAGCGACTTCAGGAGCATCAGGCACAAAGCTCCTAGAAAGAGCATCGGCCTTCACATTCTTTGAACCTGGTAAATACGAGACAACAAAATCAAAGCGGGAGAAAAACAATGACCAGCGGGCCTGTCTCGGATTAAGGCGTTTAGCAGACTCGAGATACATCAGATTTTTGTGATCAGTCAAGACCACCACACGATGCTTAGCACCCTCGAGCCAATGACGCCACTCCTCAAATGCCCATTTCATGGCCAACAACTCCCGATTGCCCACATCATAATTTCGCTCGGCAGGCGAAAACTTCCTAGAGAAAAAGGCACAAGGTTTCATAACAGAGCAACCAGGGCCTCTCTGCGACAAAACGGCCCCTGCTCCAATCTCTGAAGCATCCACCTCAACCTGAAAGGGAAGTGAGACATCGGGCTGGCACAAAACAGGCGCCGAAGTAAACCGGCGTTTCAACTCCTGGAAAGCCTCCACGGCAGCAGGAGCCCAGTTAGCTACATCGGAGCCCTTCTTGGTCATATCCGTCAAAGGTTTCACAATGCTAGAAAAATTAGCGATAAAACGACGGTAGAAGTTAGCGAAACCCAAGAACTTCTGAAGACTCTTAACTGACGAGGGCTGAGTCCAATCAAGAATAGCTCGGACCTTGACTGGGTCCATCTCCACAGCAGAAGGGGAAAAAATGAACCCCAAAAAGGGAACCTTCTGTACACCAAAGAGACATTTTGAGCCCTTGACAAATAACGAATTTTCACGCAAAATTTTAAAGACCAACCTGACCTGCTCCACATGCGAATCCCAATTCTCAGAAAAAACCAAAATATCATCCAGATAAACAATCAAAAATTTATCCAGATACTTCCGGAAAATGTCATGCATAAAGGACTGAAAAACTGAAGGCGCATTGGAGAGCCCAAAAGGCATCACCAAGTACTCAAAATGACCTTCGGGCGTATTGAATGCGGTTTTCCATTCATCACCTTGCTTAATGCGCACAAGGTTGTACGCACCACGAAGGTCTATCTTGGTGAACCACTTGGCACCTTTAATCCGGGCAAACAAGTCAGACAACAGCGGTAAAGGATACTGAAATTTGACAGTGATCTTATTTAAAAGCCGATAATCAATACAAGGCCTCAAAGATCCGTCCTTTTTTGCCACAAAAAAGAATCCCGCACCAAGAGGGGAAGAAGACGGACGAATATGTCCTTTCTCCAGAGACTCCTTGATATATGAACGCATAGCGGTATGTTCAGGTACCGACAGATTAAACAGTCTTCCCTTAGGAAATTTACTGCCTGGGATCAAATCTATAGCACAGTCACAGTCCCTATGAGGAGGCAGTGCACTGGACTCAGACTCACTGAAGACATCCTGATAATCAGACAAATACTCAGGAACCTCCGAAGGCGTAGAAGAAGCAATAGACACAGGCAGGGAATCCCCATGAATACCACGACAGCCCCAACTTGAGACTGACATAGCCTTCCAGTCCAGGACTGGATTATGGGTCTGTAACCATGGCAGCCCTAAAACAACCAAATCATGCATTTTATGTAAAACCAGGAAACGTATCACCTCGCGGTGTTCAGGAGTCATGCACATGGTAACCTGTGTCCAATACTGCGGTTTATTTGCTGCCAATGGCGTAGCATCAATACCCCTAAGAGGAATAGGATTTACTAATGGTTCAAGAGTAAAACCACAGCGCTTAGCAAATGACAGATCCATAAGACTCAGGGCAGCACCTGAATCTACAAACGCCATGACAGGATAAGACGACAGTGAGCAAATCAAAGTTACAGACAGAATAAATTTAGGTTGCAAATTACCAACGGTGACAGGACTAACAACCTTAGCTGTACGTTTAGAGCATGCTGAGATAACATGTGTAGAATCACCACAGTAGTAGCACAAGCCATTCCGGCGTCTATGAATTTTCCGCTCATTTCTAGTCAGGATTCTATCACATTGCATTAAATCAGGTGTCTGTTCAGACAACACCATGAGGGAATTTGCGGTTTTTCTATCACATTGCACCGAATTAGGTGTCTGTTCAGACAACACCATGAGGGAATTTGCGGTTTTGCGCTCCCGCAACCGCCGGTCAATTTGAATAGCCAGTGCCATAGTATCATTCAGACCTGTGGGAATGGGAAAACCCACCATAACATTCTTAATGGCTTCAGAAAGGCCATTTCTAAAATTAGCGGCCAGTGCACACTCGTTCCAATGTGTCAGCACGGACCATTTCCGAAATTTTTGGCAATACACTTCAGCCTCGTCCTGCCCCTGAGACATAGCCAGCAAGGCCTTTTCTGCCTGAATCTCAAGATTGGGTTCCTCATAAAGTAAACCGAGCGCCAGAAAAAACGCATCAATATCAGCCAATGCCGGATCTCCTGGCGCCAGCGAAAAAGCCCAATCCTGAGGGTCGCCCCGTAAGAACGAAATAACAATTTTTACTTGCTGAGCAGAGTCTCCAGATGAACAGGGTCTCAGGGACAAAAACAATTTACAATTATTCATGAAATTCCTAAACTTAAACCTGTCTCCGGAAAACAGTTCAGGAATCGGTATTTTAGGTTCTGACCTAGGATTTCTGATAACATAGTCTTGTATGCCCTGCACACGAGTAGCCAGCTGGTCCACACTTGTAATCAAGGTCTGGACATTCATGTCTGCAGCAAGCATAGCCACTCTGAGGTAAAGGGGAAGAAGAAAAAAAAAAACTCAGAATCTTCTTTCTTATAATCCCTCTTCTGCAATGCATTAAACATTTAATACTGGCCTGGCAAACTATTATGACCCCAATGGCGAGGGTCTCAGAGGAACGTGGAAGTCTGCAGAATACAAAAATCCAGCTCATAGGGCAGTGGTAACTGGGTTGACCATATATCTACTCCTAACGCCAACACTAGCAGTAGCCGGGGATCATTCCTACGTTGATTCTAGATGACACGCGCCAGCCGGAGAATCTAGCTACCCCTAGTAGAGGAAAACAAAGACCTTTCTTGCCTCCAGAGAAGGGGACCCCAAAGCTGGATAGAAGCCCCCCACAAATAATAACGGTGAGGTAAGAGGAAATGACAAACACAGAAATGAACCAGGTTTAGCACAGAGAGGCCCGCTTACTGATAGCAGAATAAAGAAAGGTAACTTATATGGTCAACAAAAACCCTATCAAAATCCACACTGGAAATTCAAGAACCCCCGAACCGTCTAACGGTCCGGGGGGAGAACACCAGCCCCCTAGAGCTTCCAGCAAAGGTCAGGATATAGTTTAGGAACAAGCTGGACAAAAATACAAAACCAAAACAAATAGCAAAAAGCAAAAGGCAGACTTAGCTGATATAACTGGAACCAGGATCAGTAGACAAGAGCACAGCAGACTAGCTCTGATAACTACGTTGCCAGGCATAGAACTGAAGGTCCAGGGAGCTTATATAGCAACACCCCTAACTAACGACCCAGGTGCGGATAAAAGGAATGACAGAAAAACCAGAGTCAAAAAACTAGTAACCACTAGAGGGAGCAAAAAGCAAATTCACAACAATGCTCCCTGTCAGCCTCTCGCTCTGCTTACACTATATGCTCCCTGTCAGCCTCTCGCTCCGCTCACACTATATGCTCCCTGTCAGCCTCTCGCTCCGCTCACACTATATGCTCCCTGTCAGCCTCTCGCTCCGCTCACACCATATGCTCCCTGTCAGCCTCTCGCTCCACTCACACTATATGCTCCCTGTCAGCCTCTCGCTCTGCTCACACTATATGCTCCCTGTCAGCCCCTCGCTCCGCTCACACTATATGCTCCCTGTCAGCCTCTCGCTCCGCTCACACTATATGCTCCCTGTCAGCCTCTCGCTCCGCTCACACCATATGCTCCCTGTCAGTCTCTCGCTCCGCTCACACTATATGCTCCCTGTCAGCCTCTCGCTCCACTCACACTATATGCTCCCTGTCAGCCTCTCGCTCCGCTCACACTGCTCCCTGTCAGCCTCTCGCTCCGCTCACCCTATATGCTCCCTGTCAGCCTCTCGCTCTGCTCACACTATATGCTCCCTGTCAGCCTCTCGCTCCGCTCACACTATATGCTCCCTGTCAGCCTCTCGCTCCGCTCACACTATATGCTCCCTGTCAGCCTCTCGCTCCGCTCACACTATATGCTCCCTGTCAGCCTCTCGCTCCGCTCATACTATATGCTCCCTGTCAGCCTCTCACTCCGCTCACTCTATATGTTCCCTGTCAGTCTCTCGCTCGCTTCTCTCACACTATATGCTCCCTGTCAGCCTCTCGCTCCGCTCACACTATATGCTCCCTGTCAGCCTCTCGCTCCGCTCACACTATATGCTCCCTGTCAGCCCTCGCTCCGCTCACACTATATGCTCCCTGTCAGTCTCTCGCTCCGCTCAAACTATATGCTCCCTGTCAGCCTCTCGCTCCGCTCACACTATATGCTCCCTGTCAGCCTCTCGCTCCGCTCACACTGCTCCCTGTCAGCCTCTCGCTCCGCTCACACTATATGCTCCCTGTCAGCCTCTCGCTCCACTCACACTATATGCTCCCTGTCAGCTTCTCGCTCCGCTCACACTATATGCTCCCTGTCAGCCTCTCGCTCTGCTTACACTATATGCTCCCTGTCAGCCTCTCGCTCCGCTCACACTATATGCTCCCTGTCAGCCTCTCGCTCCGCTCACACTATATGCTCCCTGTCAGCCTCTCGCTCCGCTCACACTATATGCTCCCTGTCAGCCTCTCGCTCCACTCACACTATATGCTCCCTGTCAGCCTGTCGCTCCGCTCACACTATATGCTCCCTGTCAGCCTCTTGCTCCGCTCACACTATATGCTCCCTGTCAGCCTCTCACTCGCTTCTCTCACACTACATGCTCCCTGTCAGCCTCTCGCTTCTCTCACACTTTATGCTCCCTGTCAGCCTCTCGCTCACTTCTCTCACACTATATGCTCCCTGTCAGCCTCTCACTCCGCTCACACTATATGCTCCCTGTCAGCCTCTCACTCGCTTCTCTCACACTATATGCTCCCTGTCAGCCTCTCGCTCCGCTCACACTATATACTCCCTGTCAGCCTCTCGCTCCGCTCACACTATATGCTCCCTGTCAGCCTCTCGCTCCGCTCACACTATATGCTCCCTGTCAGTCTCTCGCTCCGCTCACACTATATGCTCCCTGTCAGCCTCTCGCTCCGCTAACACTATATGCTCCCCGTCAGCCTCTCGCTCCGCTCACACTATATGCTTCCTGTCAGCCTTTCGCTCCGCTCACACTATATGCTCCCTGTTAGCCTCTCGCTCCGCTCACACTATATGCTCCCTGTCAGCCCCTCGCTCCGCTCACACTATATGCTCCCTGTCAGCCTCTCGCTCCGCTCACACTATATGCTCCCTGTCAGCTTCTCGCTCCTCTCACACTATATGCTCCCTGTCAGTCTCTCGCTCTGCTCACACTATATGCTCCCTGTCAGCCTCTCGCTCCGCTCACACGATATGCTCCCTGTCAGCCTCTCGCTCCGCTCACACTGCTCCCTGTCAGCCTCTCGCTCCGCTCACACTATATGCTCCCTGTCAGCCTCTCGCTCCGCTCACACTATATGCTCCCTGTCAGCCTCTCGCTCTGCTCACACTATATGCTCCCTGTCAGCCTCTCGCTCCGCTCACACTATATGCTCCCTGTCAGCCTCTCGCTCCGCTCACACTATATGCTCCCTGTCAGCCTCTCGCTCCGCTCACACTATATGCTCCCTGTCAGCCTCTTGCTCCGCTCACACTATATGCTCCCTGTCAGCCTCTCGCTCCGCTCACACTATATGCTCCCTGTCAGCCTCTTGCTCTGCTCACACTATATGCTCCCTGTCAGCCTCTCGCTCCGCTCACACTATATGCTTCCTGTCAGCCTCTCGCTCTGCTCACACTATATGCTCCCTGTCAGCCTCTCGCTCCGCTCACACTATATGCTTCCTGTCAGCCTCTCGCTCTGCTCACACTATATGCTCCCTGTCAGCCTCTCGCTCCGCTCACACTATATGCTCCCTGTCAGCCTCTCGCTCCGCTCACACTATATGCTCCCTGTCAGCCTCTCGCTTTGCTCACGTTATATGCTCCCTGTCAGCCTCTCGCTCCGCTCACACTATATGCTCCCTGTCAGCCTCTCGCTCCGCTCACACCATATGCTCCCTGTCAGCCTCTCTCTCCGCTCACACTGCTCCCTGTCAGCCTCTCGCTCCGCTCACACTATATGCTCCCTGTCAGCCTCTCGCTCCGCTCACACTATATGCTCCCTGTTAGCCTCTCGCTCCGCTCACACTATATGCTCCCTGTCAGCCTCTCGCTCCGCTCACACTATATGCTCCCTGTCAGCCTCTCGCTCCGCTCACACTATATGCTCCCTGTCAGCCTCTCGCTCCGCTCACACTATATGCTCCCTGTCAGCCTCTCGCTCCGCTCACACTATATGCTCCCTGTCAGCCTCTCGCTCCGCTCACACTATATGCTCCCTGTCAGCCTCTCGCTCCGCTCACACTATATGCTCCCTGTCAGGATCTCGCTCCGCTAACTCTATATGTTCCCTGTCAGTATCTCGCTCGCTTCTCTCACACTATATGCTCCCTGTCAGCCTCTCGCTCCGCTCACACTATATGCTCCCTGTCAGCCTCTCACTCGCTTCTCTCACACTATATGCTCCCTGTCAGCCTCTCGCTCCGCTCACACTATATGCTCCCTGTCAGCCTCTCGCTCTGCTCACACTATATGCTCCCTGTCAGTCTCTCGCTCCGCTCACACTATATGCTCCATGTCAGCCTCTCGCTCCGCTCACACTATATGCTCCCTGTCAGCCTCCCACTCGCTTCTCTCACACTATATGCTCCCTGTCAGCCTCTCGCTCCGCTCACACTATATGCTCCCTGTCAGCCTCTCGCTCCGCTCACACTATATGCTCCCTGTCAGTCTCTCGCTCCGCTCACACTATATGCTCCCTGTCAGCCTCTCGCTCCGCTCACACTATATGCTCCCTGTCAGCCTCCCGCTCCGCTCACACTATATGCTCCCTGTTAGCCTCTCACTCCGCTCACACAATATGCTCCGTGTCAGCCTCTCACTCCGCTCACACTATATGCTCCCTGTCAGCCTCTCGCTCCGCTCACACTATATGCTCCCTGTCAGCCTCTCGCTCCACTCACACTATATGCTCCCTGTCAGCCTCTCGCTCCGCTCACACTATATGCTCCGTGTCAGCCCCTCGCTCCGCTCACACTATATGCTCCCTGTCAGCCTCTCGCTCCGCTCACACTATATGCTCCCTGTCAGCCTCTCGCTCCGCTCACACTATATGCTCCCTGTCAGTCTCTCGCTCCGCTCACACTATATGCTCCCTGTCAGCCTCTCGCTTTGCTCACACTATATGCTCCCTGTCAGCCTCTCGCTCCGCTCACACTGCTCCCTGTCAGCCTCTCGCTCCGCTCACACTATATGCTCCCTGTCAGCCTCTCGCTCTGCTCACACTATATGCTCCCTGTCAGCCTCTCGCTCCGCTCATACTATATGCTCCCTGTCAGCCTCTCGCTCCGCTCACTCTATATGTTCCCTGTCAGTCTCTCGCTCGCTTCTCTCACACTATATGCTCCCTGTCAGCCTCTCGCTCCGCTCACACTATATGCTCCCTGTCAGCCTCTCGCTCCGCTCACACTATATGCTCCCTGTCAGCCTCCCGCTCCGCTCACACTATATGCTCCCTGTCAGTCTCTCGCTCCGCTCAAACTATATGCTCCCTGTCAGCCTCTCGCTCCGCTCACACTATATGCTCCCTGTCAGCCTCTCGCTCCGCTCACACTGCTCCCTGTCAGCCTCTCGCTCCGCTCACACTATATGCTCCCTGTCAGCCTCTCGCTCCACTCACACTATATGCTCCCTGTCAGCTTCTCGCTCCGCTCACACTATATGCTCCCTGTCAGCCTCTCGCTCTGCTTACACTATATGCTCCCTGTCAGCCTCTCGCTCCGCTCACACTATATGCTCCCTGTCAGCCTCTCGCTCCGCTCACACTATATGCTCCCTGTCAGCCTCTCGCTCCGCTCACACTATATGCTCCCTGTCAGCCTCTCGCTCCGCTCACACTATATGCTCCCTGTCAGCCTGTCGCTCCGCTCACACTATATGCTCCCTGTCAGCCTCTTGCTCCGCTCACACTATATGCTCCCTGTCAGCCTCTCACTCGCTTCTCTCACACTACATGCTCCCTGTCAGCCTCTCGCTTCTCTCACACTATATGCTCCCTGTCAGCCTCTCGCTCGCTTCTCTCACACTATATGCTCCCTGTCAGCCTCTCACTCCGCTCACACTATATGCTCCCTGTCAGCCTCTCACTCGCTTCTCTCACACTATATGCTCCCTGTCAGCCTCTCGCTCCGCTCACACTATATACTCCCTGTCAGCCTCTCGCTCCGCTCACACTATATGCTCCCTGTCAGCCTCTCGCTCCGCTCACAGTATATGCTCCCTGTCAGTCTCTCGCTCCGCTCACACTATATGCTCCCTGTCAGCCTCTCGCTCCGCTCACACTATATGCTCCCTGTCAGCCTCTCGCTCCGCTCACACTATATGCTTCCTGTCAGCCTCCCGCTCCGCTCACACTATATGCTCCCTGTTAGCCTCTCGCTCCGCTCACACTATATGCTCCATGTCAGCCCCTCGCTCCGCTCACACTATATGCTCCCTGTCAGCCTCTCGCTCCGCTCACACTATATGTTCCCTGTCAGCTTCTCGCTCCTCTCACACTATATGCTCCCTGTCAGTCTCTCGCTCCGCTCACACTATATGCTCCCTTTCAGCCTCTCGCTCCGCTCACACGATATGCTCCCTGTCAGCCTCTCGCTCCGCTCACACTGCTCCCTGTCAGCCTCTCGCTCCGCTCACACTATATGCTCCCTGTCAGCCTCTCGCTCCGCTCACACTATATGCTCCCTGTCAGCCTCTCGCTCTGCTCACACTATATGCTCCCTGTAAGCCTCTCGCTCCGCTCACACTATATGCTCCCTGTCAGCCTCTCGCTCCGCTCACACTATATGCTCCCTGTCAGCCTCTCGCTCCGCTCACACTATATGCTCCCTGTCAGCCTCTCGCTCCGCTCACACTATATGCTCCCTGTCAGCCTCTCGCTCCGCTCACACTATATGCTCCCTGTCAGCCTCTCGCTCCGCTCACACTATATGCTCCCTGTCAGCCTCTCGCTCCGCTCACACTATATGCTTCCTGTCAGCCTCTCGCTCTGCTCACACTATATGCTCCCTGTCAGCCTCTCGCTCCGCTCACACTATATGCTCCCTGTCAGCCTTTCGCTCCGCTCACACTATATGCTCCCTGTCAGCCTCTCGCTCCGCTCACACTATGTGCTCCCTGTTAGCCTCTCGCTCCGCTCACACTATATGCTCCCTGTCAGCCTCTCGCTCCGCTCACACTATATGCTCCCTGTCAGCCTCTCGCTCCGCTCACACTATATGCTCCCTGTCAGCCTCTCGCTCCGCTCACACTATATGCTCCCTGTCAGCCTCTCGCTCCGCTCACACTATATGCTCCCTGTCAGCCTCTCGCTCCGCTCACACTATATGCTCCCTGTCAGCCTCTCGCTCCGCTCACACTATATGCTCCCTGTCAGGATCTCGCTCTGCTCACTCTATATGTTCCCTGTCAGTCTCTCGCTCGCTTCTCTCACACTATATGCTCCCTGTCAGCCTCTCGCTCCGCTCACACTATATGCTCCCTGTCAGCCTCTCACTCGCTTCTCTCACACTATATGCTCCCTGTCAGCCTCTCGCTCCGCTCACACTATATGCTCCCTGTCAGCCTCTCGCTCCGCTCACACTATATGCTCCCTGTCAGTCTCTCGCTCCGCTCACACTATATGCTCCGTGTCAGCCTCTCGCTCCGCTCACACTATATGCTCCCTGTCAGCCTCTCACTCGCTTCTCTCACACTATATGCTCCCTGTCAGCCTCTCGCTCCACTCACACTATATGCTCCCTGTCAGTCTCTCGCTCCGCTCACACTATATGCTCCCTGTCAGTCTCTCGCTCCGCTCACACTATATGCTCCGTGTCAGCCTCTCGCTCCGCTCACACTATATGCTCCCTGTCAGCCTCTCGCTCCGCTCACACTATATGCTCCCTGTCAGTCCCTCGCTCCGCTCACACTATATGCTCCGTGTCAGCCTCTCGCTCCGCTCACACTATATGCTCCCTGTCAGCCTCTCGCTCCGCTCACACTATATGCTCCCTGTCAGCCTCTCGCTCCGCTCACACTATATGCTCCCTGTCAGTCTCTCGCTCCGCTCACACTATATGCTCCCTGTCAGCCTCTCGATCCGCTCTCACTATATGCTCCCTGTCAGCCTCTCGCTCCGCTCACACTATATGCTCCCTGTCAGCCTCTCGCTCCGCTCACACTATATGCTCCCTGTCAGCCTCTCGCTCCGCTCACACTATATGCTCCCTGTCAGCCTCTCGCTCCGCTCACACTATATGCTCCCTGTCAGGATCTCGCTCCGCTCACTCTATATGTTCCCTGTCAGTCTCTCGCTCGCTTCTCTCACACTATATGCTCCCTGTCAGCCTCTCGCTCCGCTCACACTATATGCTCCCTGTCAGCCTCTCACTCGCTTCTCTCACACTATATGCTCCCTGTCAGCCTCTCGCTCCGCTCACACTATATGCTCCCTGTCAGCCTCTCGCTCCGCTCACACTATATGCTCCCTGTCAGTCTCTCGCTCCGCTCACACTATATGCTCCGTGTCAGCCTCTCGCTCCGCTCACACTATATGCTCCCTGTCAGCCTCTCACTCGCTTCTCTCACACTATATGCTCCCTGTCAGCCTCTTGCTCCACTCACACTATATGCTCCCTGTCAGTCTCTCGCTCCGCTCACACTATATGCTCCCTGTCAGTCTCTCGCTCCGCTCACACTATATGCTCCGTGTCAGCCTCTCGCTCCGCTCACACTATATGCTCCCTGTCAGCCTCTCGCTCCGCTCACACTATATGCTCCCTGTCAGCCTCTCGCTCCGCTCACACTATATGCTCCCTGTCAGCCTCTCGCTCCGCTCACACTATATGCTCCCTGTCAGCCTCTCGCTCCGCTCACACTATATGCTCCCTGTCAGCCTCTCGCTCCGCTCACACTATATGCTCCCTGTCAGGATCTCGCTCCGCTCACTCTATATGTTCCCTGTCAGTCTCTCGCTCGCTTCTCTCACACTATATGCTCCCTGTCAGCCTCTCGCTCCGCTCACACTATATGCTCCCTGTCAGCCTCTCACTCGCTTCTCTCACACTATATGCTCCCTGTCAGCCTCTCGCTCCGCTCACACTATATGCTCCCTGTCAGCCTCTCGCTCCGCTCACACTATATGCTCCCTGTCAGCCTCTCGCTCCACTCACACTATATGCTCCCTGTCAGCCTCTAGCTCCGCTCACACTATATGCTCCCTGTCAGCCCCTCGCTCCGCTCACACTATATGCTCCCTGTCAGCCTCTCGCTCCGCTCACTCTTTATGCTCCCTGTCAGCCTCTCGCTCCGCTCACACTATATGCTCCCTGTCAGTCTCTCGCTCTGCTCACACTATATGCTCCCTGTCAGCCTCTCGCTCCGCTCACACTATATGCTCCCTGTCAGCCTCTCGCTCCGCTCACACTGCTCCCTGTCAGCCTCTCGCTCCGCTCACACTATATGCTCCCTGTCAGCCTCTCGCTCTGCTCACACTATATGCTCCCTGTCAGCCTCTCGCTCCGCTCACACTATATGCTCCCTGTCAGCCTCTCGCTCCGCTCACACTGCTCCCTGTCAGCCTCTCGCTCCGCTCACACTATATGCTCCCTGTCAGCCTCTCGCTCTGCTCACACTATATGCTCCCTGTCAGCCTCTCGCTCCGCTCACACTATATGCTCCCTGTCAGCCTCTCGCTCCGCTCACACTATATGCTCCCTGTCAGCCTCTCGCTCCGCTCACACTATATGCTCCCTGTCAGCCTCTCGCTCCGCTCATACTATATGCTCCCTGTCAGCCTCTCGCTCCGCTCACTCTATATGTTCCCTGTCAGTCTCTCGCTCGCTTCTCTCACACTATATGCTCCCTGTCAGCCTCTCGCTCCGCTCACACTATATGCTCCCTGTCAGCCTCTCGCTCCGCTCACACTATATGCTCCCTGTCAGCCTCTCGCTCCGCTCACACTATATGCTCCCTGTCAGCCTCTCGCTCCGCTCACACTATATGCTCCCTGTCAGCCTCTCGCTCCGCTCACACTATATGCTCCCTGTCAGCCTCTCGCTCCGCTCACACTATATGCTCCCTGTCAGCCTCTCGCTCCGCTCACACTATATGCTCCCTGTCAGGATCTCGCTCCGCTCACTCTGTATGTTCCCTGTCAGTCTCTCGCTCGCTTCTCTCACACTATATGCTCCCTGTCAGCCTCTCGCTCCGCTCACACTATATGCTCCCTGTCAGCCTCTCACTCGCTTCTCTCACACTATATGCTCCCTGTCAGCCTCTCGCTCCGCTCACACTATATGCTCCCTGTCAGCCTCTCGCTCCGCTCACACTATATGCTCCCTGTCAGTCTCTCGCTCCGCTCACACTATATGCTCCGTGTCAGCCTCTCGCTCCGCTCACACTATATGCTCCCTGTCAGCCTCTCACTCGCTTCTCTCACACTATATGCTCCCTGTCAGCCTCTTGCTCCACTCACACTATATGCTCCCTGTCAGTCTCTCGCTCCGCTCACACTATATGCTCCCTGTCAGTCTCTCGCTCCGCTCACACTATATGCTCCGTGTCAGCCTCTCGCTCCGCTCACACTATATGCTCCCTGTCAGCCTCTCGCTCCGCTCACACTATATGCTCCCTGTCAGCCTCTCGCTCCGCTCACACTATATGCTCCCTGTCAGTCTCTCGCTCCGCTCACACTATATGCTCCCTGTCAGCCTCTCGCTCCGCTCACACTATATGCTCCCTGTCAGCCTCTCGCTCCGCTCACACTATATGCTCCCTGTTAGCCTCTCACTCCGCTCAAACAATATGCTCCCTGTCAGCCTCTCACTCCGCTCACACTATATGCTCCCTGTCAGCCTCTCGCTCCGCTCACACTATATGCTCCCTGTCAGCCTCTCGCTCCGCTCACACTGCTCCCTGTCAGCCTCTCGTTCCGCTCACACTATATGCTCCCTGTCAGCCTCTCGCTCCACTCACACTATATGCTCCCTGTCAGCCTCTCGCTCCACTCACACTATATGCTCCCTGTCAGCCTCTCGCTCTGCTTACACTATATGATCCCTGTCAGCCTCTCGCTCCGCTCACACTATATGCTCCCTGTCAGCCTCTCGCTCCGCTCACACTATATGCTCCCTGTCAGCCTCTCGCTCCACTCACACTATATGCTCCCTGTCAGCCTCTCGCTCCGCTCACACTATATGCTCCCTGTCAGCCTCTCGCTCCGCTCACACTTTATGCTCCCTGTCAGCCTCTCGCTCCGCTCACACTATATGCTCCCTGTCAGTCTCTCGCTCTGCTCACACTATATGCTCCCTGTCAGCCTCTCACTCCGCTCACACTATATGCTCCCTGTCAGCCTCTCGCTCCGCTCACACTGCTCCCTGTCAGCCTCTTGCTCCGCTCACACTATATGCTCCCTGTCAGCCTCTCGCTCTGCTCACACTATATGCTCCCTGTCAGCCTCTCGCTCCGCTCACACTGCTCCCTGTCAGCCTCTCGCTCCGCTCACACTATATGCTCCCTGTCAGCCTCTCGCTCCGCTCACACTATATGCTCCCTGTCAGCCTCTCGCTCCGCTCACACTGCTCCCTGTCAGCCTCTCGCTCCGCTCACACTATATGCTCCCTGTCAGCCTCTCGCTCTGCTCACACTATATGCTCCCTGTCAGCCTCTCGCTCCGCTCACACTATATGCTCCCTGTCAGCCTCTCGCTCCGCTCACACTATATGCTCCCTGTCAGCCTCTCGCTCCGCTCACACTATATGCTCCCTGTCAGCCTCTCGCTCCGCTCATACTATATGCTCCCTGTCAGCCTCTCGCTCCGCTCATTCTATATGTTCCCTGTCAGTCTCTCGCTCGCTTCTCTCACACTATATGCTCCCTGTCAGCCTCTCGCTCCGCTCACACTATATGCTCCCTGTCAGCCTCTCGCTCCGCTCACACTATATGCTCCCTGTCAGCCTCTCGCTCCGCTCACACTATATGCTCCCTGTCAGTCTCTCGCTCCGCTCAAACTATATGCTCCCTGTCAGCCTCTCGCTCCGCTCACACTATATGCTCCCTTTCAGCCTCTCGCTCCGCTCACACTGCTCCCTGTCAGCCTCTCGCTCCGCTCACACTATATGCTCCCTGTCAGCCTCTCGCTCCGCTCACACTATATGCTCCCTGTCAGCCTCTCGCTCCGCTCACACTATATGCTCCCTGTCAGCCTCTCGCTCCGCTCACACTATATGCTCCCTGTCAGCCTCTCGCTCCGCTCACACTGCTCCCTGTCAGCCTCTCGCTCCACTCACACTATATGCTCCCTGTCAGCCTCGCTCCGCTCACACTATATGCTCCCTGTCAGCCTCTCGCTCTGCTTACACTATATGCTCCCTGTCAGCCTCTCGCTCCGCTCACACTATATGCTTCCTGTCAGCCTCTCGCTCCGCTCACACTATATGCTTCCTGTCAGCCTCTCGCTCCGCTCACACTATATGCTTCCTGTCAGCCTCTCACTCCACTCACACTATATGCTCCCTGTCAGCCTCTCGCTCCGCTCACACTATATGCTTCTTGTCAGCCTCTCACTCCGCTCACACTATATGCTTCCTGTCAGCCGCTCGCTCCGCTCACACTATATGCTCCCTGTCAGCCTCTCGCTCTGCTCAAACTATATGCTCCCTGTCAGCCTCTCGCTCCGCTCACACTATATGCTCCCTGTCAGCCTCTTGCTCCGCTCACACTATATGCTCCCTGTCAGTCTCTCGCTTCTCTCACACTAATTTCCCTGTCAGCCTCTCGCTCCGCTCACACTATATGCTCCCTGTCAGCCTCTCGCTCCGCTCACACTATATGCTTCCTGTCAGCCTCTCACTCGCTTCTCTCACACTATATGCTCCCTGTCAGCCTCTCGCTCCGCTCACACTATATGCTCCCTGTCAGCCTCTCGCTCCGCTCACACTATATGCTCCCTGTCAGCCTCTCGCTCCGCTCACACTATATGCTCCCTGTCAGCCTCTCGCTCCGCTCACACTATATGCTCCCTGTCAGCCTCTCGCTCCGCTCACACTATATGCTCCCTGTCAGCCTCTCGCTCCGCTCACACTATATGCTCCCTGTCAGCCTCTCGCTCCGCTCACACTATATGATCCCTGTCAGCCTCTCGCTCCGCTCACAATATATGCTCCCTGTCAGCCTCTCGCTCCGCTCACACTATATGCTCCCTGTCAGCCTCTCGCTTCTCTCACACTATATGCTCCCTGTCAGCCTCTCGCTCTGCTCACACTATATGCTCCCTGTCAGCCTCTCGCTCCACTCACACTATATGCTCCCTGTCAGCTTCTCGCTCGTTCACACCATATGCTCCCTGTCGGCCTCTCGCTCCGCTCACACTATATGCTCCCTGTCAACCTCTCGCTCGCTCACACCATATGCTCCCTGTCGGCCTCTCGCTCCACTCACACTATATGCTCCCTGTCAGCCTCTCGCTTGCTCCGCTCACACTATATGCTCCCTGTCGGCCTCTCGCTCACTCCGCTCACACTATATGCTCCCTGTCAGCCTCTCGCTTGCTCCGCTCACATTATGTGCTCCATGTTGACCTCTCGCTTGCTCCGGTCACATCATATGCTTCCTGTCGGCCTCTAGCTCGCTTCTCTCACACTATATGCTCCCTGTCGGCCTCTCGCTTGCTTCTCTCACGCTAAATGCTCCCTATCGGCCTCTCGCTCGCTTCTCTCATGCTATATGCTCCCTGTCGGCCTCTCGCTCGCTTCTCTCACACTTTATGCTCCCTGTCGGCCTCTCGCTCGCTTCTCTTACACTATATGCTGTCGGCCTCTTTCTCGCTCACACACTATGCTCCTGATGCTGTTGGCCTCTCGCTTGCTCCGCTCACACTATATGCTCCCTGTCAGCCTCTCACTCGCTCACACATTATGCTCCTGATGCTGTTGGCCTTAGCTTGCTCCGCTCACACTATATGCTCCCTGTCGGCCTCTTTCTCTCTCACACACATTATGCTCCCTGTCAGCCTCTCGCTCGCTCCGTTCACGCACTATGCTCCTTATGCTGTTGGCCTCTCGCTTGCTCCGCTCACACGATATGCTCCCTGTCGGCCTCTTTCTCGCTCACAAACTATGCTCCTGATGCTGTTGGCCTCTCGCTTGCTCCTCTCACACTATATGCTCCCTGTCAGCCTCTCGCTCGCTCACACACTATGCTCCTGATGCTGTTGTCCTCTCGCTTGCTCTGCTCACACTATATGCTTCCTGTCAGCCTCTCGCTTGCTCACTCATTTCATGCTCTGTTGGCTTCTTCTTTATTTGTCTCTGAATCTTATTGCTTCCTTCTGTTGTCAATCAGTTGATTAACCCCTTGATAACCATGCAATTTTCTGTATTAGTGTACTGGAAAACAATGAAGAAAATGTGGTGAAATTGCAAAAAAAGTTAAATTCCACATTTGTTTTTTGATTTTCTGTTTTCTATGTTCCATGTCCGGCTATTCTGACTCTCCAGGTCATTACGAGTTCGCAGACACCAAACATCTGTAGGTACGTGTAGGCATATTTAGGTGGCATTTTGCCTATGTCGCCATTTTCCGAGACCCGGAGCGTCTCCATTTTTCGGGATCTCAGGTTGGGTTGGGTTTTTGCGCACTGAGCTGACATTTTCACTGATACCATTTTGGAGTAGATACAATGGTTTGATTGTCTCTCAGTGCATTTTATTGCAATGTTGCGATGCCCAAAAAGAACATAATTCTAGCGAAATGGTTTTTTTTTCTCGTTATGCCATTTAGCAGTCGGATTAATTAATTTTATATTTTGATCACACATTTCTGAATGTGGCGATACCAAATATGTGTATTTTTAATAATTGTTAATGGGGCAAGAGGGTGGGATTTTAAGTTTTTTTTTAATGTATATTTTTTTTTTACATTTTTACTGTCGTCAATAGTCCCCATAGGAGACTTGAAGCTGCGATCGTCCGATCTCCGCTGCTGTATACAGCAGGGCTTCAGCACAGCTATGTATAGCAAAAATCAAGATCTATGAACGCCACAAGCTGACATTCACAGGAGATTCAAAGTGATGGGCATGGGAGTCTTCTGCAGACCCCACTGTCATGACAACTCATCGGCCTCACGTGACAGGGGCGCTGATGGGCAGCATTTGTGACACGCTGCCGGCCGGCGCACGTTAATTCCCGCTTTCAGTGATTGACAGAAGGATTTAACTGGTTAACAGCTGTGGGCCGATCACCTTTCCACCCGCAGCTGTTAAAGGCACTTGCTGGCTGTTTACATCACCCATCAAGTGTGGGGAGCCCGCATTAATGGCAGGGACACAACCTTTGACATAAATAAACGTCAAAAGGTGGTAATTGCTAACAATTGTACAATTAGATCTAAGCAGAAAGCTTCCTCTGTATTTAGACCGAGCCTAGGGTAAGACACTCATGCAGATTTTATCAAAGTGCCAGGGCAGGTACACACGGCCGTTGGGCTGGAGACAGGCAAGAAATTCACACAATCTTGTTACCAGTTCATCGGTGCGGTAAAATGTATTCACCTTATCTATTTGGGTAGATCCATGTAGAAGACTTAACACTGGTGCTCCAAAAAAACGTGACATTTATTGTTCACATTAAAAACATGAGCGGCGGGGCGTGGCCTGGAGTCCTGGCATGTAGGAAGCACGATTCCTGAGGGGACACCAGAGTAAGCGACCTATAACTCAACAAAAAGAAGCTGGTCTCATGTGGACCCTGTTTGGGTGGATTCAGAACTGCCTGCGGAGCAATCCAAGACCTCCGGAGAACCTCTACGTGCTGGCACAGCTGAGATATTGGCTTTGAAACCCAGCAGGACCGGACACTGCAGGCTGGAGAGTGAAGTCGCACCACAGATCCCTGCGCCTCATTAAAATAGCTCCCTATCCCAAGATCTTAGCACTGCCATCAGGTGATAGTGATGACGAAAATATCACCCACTCACTTCTGATCACTAGTGGGACTGTCACCAGCTCACTCACCCTTCCTGAAGGTGGCATGTCAGAGCAGCATCTGTTCCTACGATCTTGGCAGAAGGTCTAGTTTGCACCAGAGATTCATCTAAGGGCCCTCTTTTTTGGCCCATAAACCTTCAATATCCACAAAGTGGGTACAGCCCCTGGGTTAGCATTTGTCCTACCTCATTACTGCCCCTGCTGCCATGTAAAGTTTTCTTCATCTCTCTGAGGCTCCATAACACCTTGAACCAACATCACTGCCTTCTGAGCCTGCTACTGATGGGAACTTTCTATCTGCTATATCTGGAGGTCAACGCTACGCAGTGATTACTGCTTTTTTATAATGGCGCCTCCCTACACGTACTTGGATAAATAACGGATAAAGCCCCCCCATTGGGACTCGCCTTCCATATTGCAGTTGACCCCGGCCCTGCCTGGTATGTATCTGTGTCTGTTTGTTGCTGGGCTTTATTGTTCATATTTACTAAACAATTTGGATCTAATCCTACCTGGCTTTCTAAACCTATTATATAGACTATGTAAGCTGCTTCAGCTAAATCTCGGCTGTAGTATCCCCCTCTCTTTTTACATGCATTCCTTGTGACTACATACTCCTCTCCATCTCCTATGGATAAATTTGTGAACCCTGGTAGTTCTAAATCTGTTAAAACCAGAGCTCAGTTTGCCAAATCTCCTCCTAAAACACTAGACTCTAATACCGCCATGTCTGAGGAACCTCTGCAAGCCATTGCCGCTTCTATTACGATCAAACTCATGCGGGTGAATGATGCCAGACTTCAGTCTTTCCAATCCTCGCTGGAAACAATCACATCCCAGTTGACTGAACACACCAGCAAAATTTCAGCGTCAGAGCAGCGAATTTCCGATTTGGAGGATACTATACATTCCTATGCTGCTCAAGTAAAAGACAGAGACCACGCAATAGAGCAGCTCCAGGAAAAACTCGACAACTTGGAGAATCGGAGTCGTCTCAACAATCTCTGGATCATTGGCATACCTGAGTCAGTGAAAGACCTTCATCACTTTACTTCCTCCTGGCTCCCGGGGCATTCAATTTGCCTGATCTGCCTGGCTCCATGGTAGTGGAATGAGCCCACAGGACTGGACCTGATCCAAAAGCCCACCCTTGCCCTCTTATTTTTAAGTTGCTCAACTACCAGGACAAAATGCAACTGCTCTGGGCGTTTAGAGCCTCCTCCTCGTTGAAGTATGAGGGTCACTCCCCTCTCATGTTTCAGGACTTCTCCGCTTTGGTGGCGGCCAAGCGCCGTGCTTTCTCATCATTTTGTAGACTGTTACATGACAGGGGCACATGTTTTGCCCTTCTATATTCTGCCCGCCTCCGGGTGGTGCTTCACGTAAAGCCGGTGTTATTTCATGATCCTAATAAAGCCTTGGAGGAAATAGAACATTCCTCCCGGGCATCCTCTCTGGCTGACTTTGGTTTGTGGTCATATGTTCTATTATCTTTAAGTATTGGGATCTGGGTGGTGATGTGGTCTTATTGTACAATTATTACTTAGGCTTTTTTTTGTATTGCACAATATTTGTTCTTGTAAATTTCCTTTCTAAGGGAAGCTATTAGTCGGGATAATTTAACCTGATGTTCAGTATTGTGGTTTATATGTTGTTTTTCAGTTTCTTTGGAGGTGGGTGTGGGGGGTGGGTTCCCCTTCCTTGGGCACACTCTGTATTCAGTCTCTTTGGTTAGTTTGGGTATTAAGGTTTGCTAGCTGGGACGGACCTTTGTTCATTTGTCCATTTTTTACTATTTCTATTTTTTTGCCTCCATGTGGGATAGGCTAACATGGCTACCTTCGATGATATAGTTTCTCATATTAATATAGACTCTCTCAAACTTTTATTCTGGAATGTGGCTGGTCTTAATTTGCCAGTAAAGGTATTAGACCATATTACCCACTTACACCCGCATATCGTGTTTTTACAAGAAACTCACTGGCTTTGCAGAGGTCACCCACCGCTCTGTAATAGACATTATTTGGAGTGCTTGGAGGCATCCTTTTCACGGAAAAAAAAGCGTGGAGTGGCCATTTTGTTTCATAAGGACCTCAAATACTCTATCCAAGATGTAGTGAGAGATAAGGCGGGACGACATTTACGAGTCCTTATCGAACAGCGGGAATATTGTCTCATTAATGTTTATGCACCCAACACTGCCAATCTTAACTTTTTTGCTAGACTCTTGGAATTTGTTCATATAAGCTCCGCCATAAGGAGTATAGAGAAACCAAAAAAAATGGACGCTAGAGCTAGATAAAAATATACAATCTTTTATTGAGAAAAGGTAATTATAGATTTAAAAAACATAATGATAAATATTTATAACAGTAGTTAAAATGGAAGACGAAACACAAGTGCCACATACATGCCTGAGAAGGTCTAGTGGAAGATAATGAGCACGACAGCCAGTCTGACAATGCTAATGAATACAGCAAAAAATAGTATAGTCATATATATATATACGGGAATACGTCCTAATAATATCGGCTATATGCAATTGGACGCTTAGGTACCCATTGGTAATTCAGTAAGATAATTGAATGCTCTTCACCGGGCCCGGGGAGATGGGTATCTCAACTAACCGACTGTCCGTAAAGGACCTCTATGTTACCGTATGATAGCTACATAACCATAACTCTCATGATATTCCATAGAGCACATATCTCCCAGAGATTAAATCTAAAATGTTCCCCTCAGGAGATTTTTCCTGTCCTAAATGCTCACATTCTCCAGCTGATATTCTTCGTTGTCTCTGGGACTATCCAAAAACACGGGAGTTTTGGATACACTCCTGCACCATCTCACTAATACCTTTGGTGTATCTATTTCTCTTTCTCCGGAGTGGGCCATATTCAACATTCTCCCACAAGATCGGTTGGTGAGGCTTTCTGTTCAGCAGCTCCGCATTTTAGTCATCTGGACGGCATACGGTGGCCTACATTTTTTCATGCCAACAAACCTGACGAAGTGGATGTGTTTTATACAAACCTAAAAAATAGCCACTCTGCGAAGTGGAACAGCCTAGACCATAGCATAAGACAGACCAAAATAAGGATCTGTAAGAATCCAGATCGTAGTGGTAATAAGTAGTAAATACCAAAACTGTGAAACTAAAATCAAAATCCAACATAAGGGTTAACAAAAAATATTACATTTTATTAAACATAAATTACAAATAATGACAAATAATAAGGTGAAAGATGGATGAAAGATGGATGTGAAAAAGATGGAACAGCGTTTATCACATTGGGGAGAAAACACTGGTGTCCCCTGCAAAGGCAGCACACGAACATGGGAGTGTTATGCTAGTATGGTAAGATATAAATATCAATGAATGGAATCTATAAATAATAGGCTGGAAATGTAGCCGCCATGTGCAGGACTCCCATTGGAGACGGCATGTAAAATAGGTGCTATATCAATGTATGACTGCTGCAGGCTGAATATCTGAATCACAGCATAGGTGTCCCAGGGCCAAGGCTAGTATTAGATCGAAATCCAACAATGTGGGATAGTGTTACCTTCATTCATTAGTAGAGTGCAGGTGGGGCACGCTAGAGCCTCGACGCGCGTTTCACCGCCTTGGATTCGTCAGGAGGCGTGGTTTGATAATAGGGCAGGGAACATTTATGTAACAACCCTGCCGGCATCACTGCATGGCCTCCCATCCCCCACCTGCCTGATACATCAACTTACTCACCCCGGGCCATGCTGTCAGTTCTGTCTGCTTCAGGCTCCATGTGGGGTGCCTCATGTCTACCTGCTCTGTGCACGCTTCCTGGCTGTGTGCATAGGGGGGCGGCGCTGGCAAATCCAGATTCTTATTGAGACTGCCTGCACCTCCCTATCTGAAGGAGAGATCAGGTACAAGCAATCATATAGAACTCACTTTAAGGGATCACCCTCACACCCAAGCCATACCTCCCAACTTTTTAAGATAGGAAAGAGGGACAAAGTCACACCCATATCCACTCCCCAACCACACCCATTTAGCACTGCTGATCACACTGTTTCATAAACAAGAAGTATAAACAACAAATATGGCCACCCAGTGCTTCATACTGTATAATGGCCACACATGATGCTCAATACTGTATAATGGCCAAACAGTGCTCCATCCTTTATAATGGCCTCACATGATGCCCCATACTGTATAATGGCTACACAGTGCTCCATACTGTATAATGGCCCCACATGATGCCCCATACTGCATAATGGCCCCACATGATGCTCAATACTGTATAATGGCCCCAAATGATGCTCAATACTGTATAATGGCCACACATGACGCTCCATACTGTATAATGGCCACACATAGTGCTCCATACTGTATAATGGCCACACATAGTGCTCCATACTGTATAATGGCCACACATGATGCTCAATACTGTATAATAGCCCCACATGATGCTCAATACTGTATATTGGCCCCACATGATGCTCCATACTGTATAATGGCCACACAAAGTGCTCTATATTGTATAATGACCACACATGATGCTCAATACTGTATAATGGCCACACATGATGCTCAATTCTGTATAATGGCCCCACAGTACTCCATACTGTATAATGGCCCCGCATGATGCTCCATACTGTATAATAAAATATATTGACCAAGAGATCTAGATGTATTTTGATTGTTTGGTCATCAAGATTGTTAGTCCTTTAGCGTTACCCAGGGTGCACCACGTGGAGACAGACTAACGTTGAACCCCAATACTGTATAATGGCCACACATGATGCTCCATACTGTATAATGGTCCCACATGATGCTCCATACTGTATAATGGCCACACATGATGCTCCATACTGTATAATGGCCACATATGATGCCCCATACTGTATAATGGCCCCACATGATGCTCAATACTGTATAATGGCCCCAAATGATGCTCAATACTGTATAATAGCCCCACATGATGCTCAATACTGTATATTGGCCCCACATGATGCTCCATACTGTATAATGGCCACACAAAGTGCTCTATATTGTATAATGACCACACATGATGCTCAATACTGTATAATGGCCACACATGATGCTCAATTCTGTATAATGGCCCCACAGTACTCCATACTGTATAATGGCCCCGCATGATGCTCCATACTGTATAATAAAATATATTGACCAAGAGATCTAGATGTATTTTGATTGTTTGGTCATCAAGATTGTTAGTCCTTTAGCGTTACCCAGGGTGCACCACGTGGAGACAGACTAACGTTGAACCCCAATACTGTATAATGGCCACACATGATGCTCCATACTGTATAATGGTCCCACATGATGCTCCATACTGTATAATGGCCACACATGATGCTCCATACTGTATAATGGCCACATATGATGCCCCATACTGTATAATGGCCCCACATGATGCCCCATACTGTATAATGGCCACACAGTGCTCCATACTGTATAATGGCCACACATGATGCTCAATACTGTATAATGGCCCCACGTGATGCTCAATACTGTATAATGGCCCACACAGTGCTCCATGCTGTATAATGTCCTCACATGATGCTCCATGCTGTATAATGACCACACAGTGCTCCATACTGTATAATGGCCCCACATGATGCTCCATACTGTATGATGGCCACACATGATGCTCAGTACTGTATAATGGTCACACATGATGCTCAATACTGTAGAATGGCCCCACAGTGCTCCATGCTGTATAATGGCCTCACATGATGCTCAATACTATATAATGGCCACACATGATGCTCAGAACTGTATAATGGCCCACATGATGCTCAATACTGTATAATGGCCCCACATCATGCTCAATACTGTATAATGGCCCCACAGTGCTCCATGCTGTATAATGGCCCCACATGATGCTCAATACTGTATAATGGCCCCACAATATTTCATGCTGTATAATGGCCTCACATGATGCTCCATGCTGTATAATGACCACACATAGTGCTCCATACTGTATAATGGCCCCACATGATGCTCAATACTATATAATAGCCACACACGATGCTCCATACTCCATTCCGATACAAAACAGCTAGCAACCGCGCAAGCAGTTTAAAGCGGGGGTACATTTGGTCTGAGGCCATGTGGGAAAAAGAGGATCCCGGCTGGGACAGAGTCTCAAAATTGGGACTGTCCCATTGGATCCGGAACGGTTGGGAGTTATGCACACGCGACTCCGCTCCGCACACACACAGCTCCGCTCCGAACACCTCGTACACACGCGGCTCCGCTCCGAACACCTCGTGCACACCCAACTCCGCTCCGCACACCTCATACACACGCTGCTCCGATCCGCACACCTCGCACACATGTCGGTCCACTCCGTACACCTCGTACACACACAGCTCTGCTCCGTACACCTCGTACACACGTGGCTGCATCCATACACCGCGTACACATGCGGCTGCAGTCCGTACACCTCGTACACACACGGCTCCGCTACGTACACCTCGTACACATGCGGATCCGCTCTGTACACCTCGTACACATGCGGCTCCGCTCCGTACACCTCGTACACATGCGTCTCCAATCCGCACACATCGTACACACATGGCTTCGCTCCATACACCTCTTACAAACACACGACTCCAATCCGTACACTTCGTACACACGCGGGTCCACTCCGTACACCTCTTACACATGCGGGTCAGCTCCGTACACCTCGTACACACGTGGCTGCGGTCCGTACACCTCATACATATGTGGTTCCGCTCCGTACACCTCGTACAAACACAAGACTCTGCTCCATACACCTCGTACACACGCTGTGTCAGGACCTTGAACATTTTTGTTACCTTTTGTGCATTACTGCCCTTTTCCAAGATGGCGTCCTTGGTCTCATGTGCACTGTGTCTTCCTGCTATAAAACTTCACCCCAGCCTTCAGTCTGTGCTAGAGTATTCTTTGCATCCAGCTCCTGACCTCTGATTGCTCCCTGGCTATACACCTGCTCCTGTGAACCTGTGTGGTGATCCTGCTACTCTGCTCTGAATTTCTGCTGCATACACCAGTTTCCAGTAATCCTCCATCTGCTGCTCATGTTTGCTTCACATCTGCATTTGCTGGACATGTAAGCTGTTTCTGCTCTGCAAAAACATGAGACTATTACCCAGGCCTCCCTGGTTGAGCTAAGATATTATTTGAACTGCCTTATAAGCATATCTATCTGTGTTTAGACTAAGACAAGGACTTATTCGTGTCAAGTATCCTCAAGAATAATTGTGCTTCATAGACTTTCTGCGTGTTTGCATTTTCCTCTGAAGTTTCCTATAGACTGCTAAGCTGCGTTTATTATTTACACCAAGTGTTGTGGACTTGAGTTTCTCTCTGCACCTGTTTGAATCACCATGTGATAATATAGACTTTACCACTTATAAAACTGTGTCCTGTAGTTGTCTTGTTCCACGCAAAGAGTCTCCTGAGTTATCCCCTATAATTATTACAGGATACTCTAGCCATAAAAAAAAGATATAATTATATCGATCAGAGCTACATATAAATCTATGCAGAACAACTCCCAATAACATATGTATAATCAGATAAATGGAGTCAAGAGAACTGTTTATAAATAAAAGGGTATAATGTTTATTAAATATACATCTTATAGCAATACCACAATCTGAATAAATCAGTACAAAAATTACATGTACTGTAGTTACAAAAAAGGGTCACTCTCTATGTGCAAAGGATCCAGGTAAAGTATCCCAACATCCACACTATTATAATGTGTCCGACCAGAGGTTCAAGTTCACAAAGCCGTATATACTAATATGCAAGGTAGCCACCATTAATTCTGCTAACATTATAAAGCATAAAAACAATTGCAGGATTGAACCTCACCCATAATGATCGTAGTGTGGATGTGGAAACTCCAGCCGAAAAAAGTTGAAAAAAAGGAGACTGCTGGAACAATGACTGCAGAAAGCAGACTAGAGCAGGTGTTTTCCATAATTAGATCACTGCAGAAAGATGTGGAAGGTCTGCAAAAGAAGTTTGGAAGCTTTGAACACAATCAACAAGTGTTTGGACAAACTTTGCAGGACTTAACCCCTTAACGACCGCCGATACGCCTTTTAACGGCGGCCGCTAAGGGTACTTAATTAACGGCGCTGTGGAAAAAGTGAATAGCGCCCCCCCAGAGTTGGATTTTCTCTGGGGTCTCGGTTACCGGGGGTAGCCGAGACCCCAGAGAACATGATTCGGGGGTTTTTTACCGACCCCCGAGTTGCGATCGCCGGTAATTAACCGTTTACCGGCGATCGCAAAAAAAACCAAAAAACGAGATTTCCCATTTAATTTCTCTGTCCTCCGAAGTGATCGCACATCGGAGGACAGAGAAATGGGGTCCCCGGTCGCCCCTGATGCCCCCCCGATACTCACCTGTCTCCCCCGGAGCTTCTCGTGGCTCCCCATGGGCGCCGCCATCTTAAAAATGGCGGGCGCACACGCAGTGCGCCCACCGGCCAGCACCTGGGAGATCTTTGGGGTCTCAGCTGCTGGGGGTAGCCGAGACCCTAAAGAACATGATCGGGGTCGGTTTTTACTGACCCCTGTTTTGCGATCGCCGGTAGGGTTGAGCGACTTTCATTTTTTTAAGATCGAGTAGGGTTTTGGGAAACCCGATTTTGTCCAGAGTCGAGTCGAGTGCATTCGGCCGATTATCGCTAAAAGTCGGGGATCGACCGAAACACGAAACCCAATGCAAGTCAATGGGGAAGCATAGTCGGCAGTGAGTGGAGGCCAGGAAAACACCTACAGTGCCCATTTTAATGCCAAAAACATCCATTCTTGTTTCTGAAGCTTGCCAATCGTAATTAACTTTATAATAATAGTTGGGCATAGGGAATTGGGGGTCATTTGGCAAAAGTTGTGGGGGGAGTAGGGCTGGCTCAAGTTTTTCGTGGGCCCAGGAAATGCGGACTACGTCACGGCGGTGTTGCAGGGAAAGGTAAGTATTTAAACGTTGCAAGTGCTGTGATCCTGAGCAAGCAGGGGGGGGCCCACTCGTTCGCATTGGCACTGGCACAGGGCCCCTCAAAGTACGGCGGTGTGTTTGCATGGCGGGGGCGCCTCCCACCAGCAGCGACACTTTTGCGTACTCTGAGGGGCCCTGTGCCAGTGACGTCGCCAACGAGTATGCCCCCCCACCTGATGAAGGAACCTGCACTTTCATCTGCACCTTCCTCTTTGTCCCTGTGTAAGGTGGTATAACAAGCGGGAAGGGGAACCTTACTTTCAGCAGGGTCAGATTCTGGCTGTGTAGAGTACAAGGGGAATGTAGTGGTCTAGGTCAATGTACCAGCAGACTCATCTAGCAGTGGCTGGGCAATGGGCAGGATGAGGAGGAAACAGATATAGGGCCAAAGAATAAAGTAGGCTAAATGCAGTTCAAAATTGGTAACAGGACTAAACAGGCGGCATTGCTTTGTTCAGTGGAGTAGCAAACCCAAGAGCAGCAGACACTGTTTCAAGGGCCTAACCACACTAGTAGGCCAAATGCAGTTTAATATCTGATAGTATAGGGCGAAAGGCAGAATGTGGAAGCTCAGCTTTGTTCAGTTGAGGACAACACCAGGGAGGGGCAGAAGCCGTTAGTAAGCCCTAACCACCATTTTGTTTTTTCAAAACCACTTAATGAGAGCCGGAAGGTTGAAGCTCAGCTTTATTTAGTTGAGGACAACACCAGGCAGGGGCACACAGACAGACACCTTTAGTAGGCCGGAAAAGCCTATTGCATTTTTTAAAATGGTAATTTGGAGCAGAAGGTTGAAGCTCAGCTTTATTTAGTTGAGGGCAACACCAGGGAGGGGCAGAAGCCGTTAGTAGGCCCTATCCACCATTTTGTTTTTTAAAAACCACTTAATGAGAGCCGGAAGGTTGAAGCTCAGCTTTATTTAGTTGAGGGCAACACCAGGGAGGGGCAGAAGCCGTTAGTAGGCCCTAACCACCATTTTGTTTAAAAACAGCAGTTAATCAGAGCCGGAAGGTAGAAGCTCAGCTTTATTCAGTTGAGGGCAACACCAGGGAGGGGCAGAAGCCGTTAGTAGGCCCTAACCACCATTTTGTTTTTTAAAAAACACTTAATGAGAGCCAGAAGGTTGAAGCTCAGCTTTATTCAGTTGAGGGCAACACCAGGGAGGGGCAGAAGCCGTTAGTAGGCCCTAACCACCATTTTGTTTAAAAACAGCAGTTAATCAGAGCCGGAAGGTAGAAGCTCAGCTTTATTCAGTTGAGGGCAACACCAGGGAGGGGCAGAAGCCGTTAGTAGGCCCTAACCACCATTTTGTTTTTTAAAAAACACTTAATGAGAGCCAGAAGGTTGAAGCTCAGCTTTATTCAGTTGAGGGCAACACCAGGGAGGGGCAGAAGCCGTTAGTAGGCCCTATCCACCATTTTGTTTTTTCAAAACCACTTAATGAGAGCCGGAAGGTTGAAGCTCAGCTTTATTTAGTTGAGGGCAACACCAGGGAGGGGCAGAAGCCGTTAGTAGGCCCTATCCACCATTTTGTTTTTTCAAAACCACTTAATGAGAGCCGGAAGGTTGAAGCTCAGCTTTATTTAGTTGAGGACAACACCAGGCAGGGGCACACAGAGAGACACCTTTAGTAGGCCGGAAAAGCCTATTGCATTTTTTAAAATGGTAATTTGGAACAGAAGGTTGAAGCTCAGCTTTATTTAGTTGAGGGCAACACCAGGGAGGGGCAGAAGCCGTTAGTAGGCCCTAACCAAAGTTGAAGGCCAAATGCAGTTTAATTTCTGATACTATAGGCCGAAAGCCAGAAGGTGGAAGCTCCGATTTAGACAGTGGAGGACAATTTGAATTATGGACTGCAGACATACTTAGTAGGCTGTCCCCTGTGGACCATGCATCCAACACATTAACCCATTGCGCCGTAATGGACACGTAATCTTCCGTGGCCATGCCTACAGGTCCATGCGTCTGTTGTCAGGTGCACCTTTGTACTCACAGATTGCCAGAGTGCATGGACAATGCGGTCTTCTACAAGCTGGTGGAGGGTTGGGATGGCTTTTCTCGCAAAAGAAGTGTCGACTGGTTAGCTTGTAGCGTGGTACAGCGTAGTCCATCATGGCCTTATTAATAGTAAATAAAATATATAACTAGGCTCTATGAACTTTTAAATAGGTTCCAGGGGTACACGGGCAGCATTGGTGTGGTCAGTGGAGGAGTATTGCAAGTAGGGGCTGCAGACAGGCTATCAAAGGCCTAAAATAACAAACAGTAGGCAGTCATGGCAGTTTTACATCGGTTACATGGATACACAGGCAGGCACTCCAGGCAGCATTGTGGTCAGTGGAGGAGTATTGCAAGTAGGGGCCGCAGACAGGCTATCAAAGGCCTAAAATAACAAACAGTAGGCAGTCATGGCAGTTTGAAATCGGTTACATGGATACACAGGCAGGCACTCCAGGCAGCATTGTGGTCAGTGGAGGAGTATTGCAAGTAGGGGCCGCAGACAGGCTATCAAAGGCCTAAAATAACAAACAGTAGGCAGTCATGGCAGTTTTACATCGGTTACATGGATACACGGGCAGGCAGCTTGGTGGTGAGTGGAGGAGTATTTAAAGTAGGGACCGCAGACAGGCTTCAAAGGCCTAACATAATAAAATGGGCTGGCTGTAGGCACTTTATAATTGGTTCCAGGGGTACACGGGCAGCAGTGGTCTGGTCAGTGGAGGCCTAGTGGAAGGAGGGACCGCAGACAGGCTTCGAAGGCCTAACATAATAAAATGGGCTGGCTGTAGGCACTTTAAAATTGGTTCCAGGGGTACACGGGCAGCAGTGGTCTGGTCAGTGGAGGCCTAGTGGAAGGAGGGACCGCAGACAGGCTTCTAAGGCCTAAAATAACAAACAATAGGCTCATGGCAGTTTTACAGCGGTTACATGGATACACGGGCAGCTTGGTGGTGAGTGGAGGAGTATTTAAAGTAGGGACCGCAGACAGGCTATCAAAGGCCTAAAATAACAAACAATAGGCTCAGGGCAGTTTTACAGCGGTTACATGGATACACGGGCAGGCAGCTTGGTGGTGAGTGGAGGAGTAGGGACCGCAGACAGGCTATCAAAGGCCTAAAATAACAAACAATAGGCTCATGGCAGTTTTACAGTGGTTACATGGATACACGGGCAGGCAGCTTGGTGGTGAGTGGAGGAGTATTTAAAGTAGGGACCGCAGACAGGCTATCAAAGGCCTAAAATAACAAACAATAGGCTTATGGCAGTTTTACAGCGGTTACATGGATACACGGGCAGGCAGCTTGGTGGTCAGTGGAGGAGTATTTAAAGTAGGGACCGCAGACAGGCTATCAAAGGCCTAAAATAACAAACAATAGGCTCATGGCAGTTTTACAGCGGTTACATGGATACACAGGCAGCTTGGTGGTGAGTGGAGGAGTAGTGCAAGGAGTGTCTGTCCCAGTACTCCCAAAATATAAATAGATGTTAATGTCTCGCAAAACAACCAAAACAAAAAAAAAGGTGGCATACTTAGGTACAGGGGTGGGCTCATCTGCTGAGTTTCTGACATAGTAATTTGGCAGTAACTATTTAATGGTGCCAATATAGGACACAGACACAGACTACTTTAAGTTGCATCATAGATGTCTACAAATTTGTATTGTCAGTGCCAGACATTGAATGATGTCAGCGAATAGACTAAAGATTGGTGGAGCTGTGCGACATAATTTTGCACGTGGTAGAGCCCAGTTTGAGCTGGGGTAGGGGGGAACTCTCTTGAGGCCGGCGGGACCGCCCCAGGGCCCCTCATGTTACAACGGTGTGTCTGACGTTGGGTGCGCACCACCACCGCCAGAGACACTACATTGTACTATGAGGGACCCAGTAGCAATGCCGTCAACCAAAAGCGAGCACACCCACGTCTTCAGACAAACAGCAGTCTCACGGGTGCTTGCGCCAAGTCGCGATACCACGGCCCCGTGTGGGGAGTTTGGCCATTTAGGGAGGTGTAAACATGTCGTATGCTGTACAATCAGCTGCAGCAAATTAGACATTAGAAAAGTAATTCACAGGCAAGAGCCTTTCATAGGAAAGCTAGGTGTCGGCCGGGCAAGGTGGGGCAAAAGATTTCGAAATCCAGTTGTGGTTCATTTTAATGAATGTTAGATCGTCAACATTTTGGGTAGCCAGACGAGTCCTTTTTTCGGTTAATATTGAACCTGCAGCACTGAATACTCTTTCTGATAGGACACTTGCTGCCGGGCAGGCAAGCTCCTGCAATGCATATTCTGCCAATTCTGGCCAGGTGTCTAATTTGGAGGCCCAGTAATCAAATGGGAATGACGGTTGAGGGAGAACATCGATAAGGGATGAAAAATAGTTAGTAACCATACTGGACAAATGTTGTCTCCTGTCACTTTCAATTGATGCAGCAGTACCTGTCCTGTCTGCGGTCATAGCAAAATCACTCCACAACCTGGTCAGAAAACCCCTCTGTCCAACGCCACTTCTGATGTGTGCACCCCTAACACTCCTAGTCTGCTGCCCCCTGGAGCTCGTGTGAGAACGATCACGTGCGCTGTGTGCTGGGAATGCCTGAAGCAAACGGTCAACAAGAGTTGATTGTTTGGTTGCTAATATTAGTTCCAAGTTCTCATGTGGCATAATATTTTGCAATTTGCCTTTATAGCGTGGATCAAGGAGGCAGGCCAACCAGTAATCGTCATCGTTCATCATTTTCGTAATGCGTGTGTCCCTTTGTAGGATACGTAAGGCATAATCCGCCATGTGGGCCAAAGTTCCACTTGTCAAATCTCCGGTTGTGATTGGTTGAGGGGCAGTTGCAGGCAAATCTACGTCACTTGTGTCCCTCAAAAAACCAGAACCCGGCCGTGACACGCAACCAATTTCCTGTGCCCCCGTGAAAGTTTCCGCATTAAAAATATACTCATCCCCATCATCCTCCTCGTCCTCCACCTCCTCTTCGCCCGCTACCTCGTCCTGTACACTGCCCTGACCAGACAATGGCTGACTGTCATCAAGGCTTCCCTCTTCCTCTGGTGCAGACGCCTGATCCTTTATGTGCGTCAAACTTTGCATCAGCAGACGCATTAGGGGGATGCTCATGCTTATTACGGCGTTGTCTGCACTAACCAGCCGTGTGCATTCCTCAAAACACTGAAGGACTTGACACATGTCTTGTATCTTCGACCACTGCACACCTGACAACTCCATGTCTGCCATCCTACTGCCTGCCCGTGTATCCTCCCACAAATAAATAACAGCACGCCTCTGTTCGCACAGTCTCTGAAGCATGTGCAGTGTTGAGTTCCACCTTGTTGCAACGTCTATGATTAGGCGATGCTGGGGAAGGTTCAAAGACCGCTGATAGGTCTGCATACGGCTGGCGTGTACAGGCGAACGTCGGATATGTGAGCAAAGTGCACGCACTTTGAGGAGCAGGTCGGAGAACCCAGGATAAGTTTTCAATAAGCACTGCACCACCAGGTTTAAGGTGTGAGCCAGGCAAGGAATGTGTTTCAGTTGGGAAAGGGAGATGGCAGCCATGAAATTCCTTCCGTTATCACTCACTACCTTGCCTGCCTCAAGATCTACTGTGCCCAGCCACGACTGCGTTTCTTGTTGCAAGAACTCGGACAGAACTTCCGCGGTGTGTCTGTTGTCGCCCAAGCACTTCATAGCCAATACAGCCTGCTGACGCTTGGCAGTAGCTGGCCCATAATGGGACAACTGGTGTGCAACAGTGTCATCTGCCGATGGAGTGGTTGGCCGACTGCGTTCTGTGGAAGAGCTGTAGCTTCTGCAGGAGGACGAGGAGGAGGAGGAGGGGGTGCGAACGCCTACAGCCAACTGTTTCCTAGACCGTGGGCTAGGCACAACTGTCCCTAAATTGATGTCGCCTGTGGACCCTGCATCCACCACATTCACCCAGTGTGCCGTGATGGACACATAACGTCCCTGGCCATGCCTACTGGTCCATGCATCTGTAGTCAGGTGCACCTTTGTACTCACAGATTGCCTAAGTGCATGGACGATGCGCTGTTTAACATGCTGGTGCAGGGCTGGGATGGCTTTTCTGGAAAAAAAGTGTCGACTAGGTAGCTCGTATCGTGGTTCAGCGTACTCCATCAGGGCTTTAAAAGCTTCGCTTTCAACTAAACGGTAGGGCATCATCTCTAACGAGATTAGTCTAGCTATGTGGGCGTTAAAACCCTGTGTACGCGGATGCGAGGATAAGTACTTCCTTTTTCTAACCAGAGTCTCATGTAGGGTGAGCTGGACTGGAGAGCAGGAGATCGTGGAACTTTCGGGTGTGCCGGTGTACATGGCAGACTGAGAGACGGTTGGAGACGGTATTGTTTCCGCAGGTGCCCTAGATGCAATATTTCCTCCTACTAAACTGGTGATTCCCTGACCCTGACTGCTTTTGGCTGGCAAAGAAACCTGCACAGATACTGCCGGTGGTGCGGAAAATGGTGGCCTTACAGTGACGGAAGGGATGTTGCGTTGCTGATTAGCTTCATTTGCCGAGGGTGCTACAACCTTAAGGGACGTTTGGTAGTTAGTCCAGGCTTGAAAATGCATGGTGGTTAAGTGTCTATGCATGCAACTAGTATTTAGACTTTTCAGATTCTGACCTCTGCTTAAGCTAGTTGAACATTTTTGACAGATGACTTTGCGCTGATCAGTTGGATGTTGTTTAAAAAAATGCCAGACTGCACTCTTCCTAGACTCGGATCCCTTTTCAGGGATTGCAGACTGAGCTTTAACCGGATGGCCACGCTGTCCTCCAACAGGTTTTGGCTTTGACACGCGTTTTGGGCCAGATACGGGCCCGGCAGATGGAACCTGTTGCGATGTTGATGCCTGCTGCGGCCCCTCCTCCACCTCCGCTTCTGAACTACTGCCGCCTGCACCCTGTTCCCCCAATGGCTGCCAATCGGGGTCAATAACTGGGTCATCTATTACCTCCTCTTCGAGCTCGTGTGCAACTTCGTCTGTGTCACTGTGTCGGTCGGTGGTATAGCGTTCGTGGCGGGGCAACATAGTCTCATCAGGGTCTGATTGTGGATCTGTACCCTGAGAGGGCAATGTGGTGGTCTGAGTCAAAGGAGCAGCATAGTACTCTGGCTGTGGCTGTGCATCAGTGCACTCCATGTCAGAATCTACTTGTAATGGGCATGGCCTGTTAAATGTTTCACTTTCTAAGCCAGGGACGGTATGTGTAAAGAGCTCCATGGAGTGACCCGTTGTGTCGCCTGCTGCATCCTTCTCTCTTGTTGTAGTTTTTGCTGAGGAGGACAAGGAAGCGACTTGTCCCTGACCGTGAACATCCACAAGCGACGCGCTGCTTGTACATTTACCAGTTTCTGAAGAGGAGGCAAAAGAGCTAGAGGCTGAGTCTGCAATGTAAGCCAAAACTTGCTGTTGCTGCTCCGCCTTTAAAAGCGGTTTTCCTACTCCCAGAAAAGAGAGCGTTCGAGGCCTTGTGTAGCCTGACGACGAAACTGGCTCCACAGCTCCAGACTTAGGTGGAATATCTTTATCCCCACGACCACCTGATGCTCCACTACCACTACCATCATTACCAGCTGACAATGAACGCCCACGACGACCTCTTGCACCAGACTTCCTCATTGTTTAAAAATCGTAACCAAAGTAACTTTATTTGTTGCTGTCAAACAACTTACACGGTGAGCTATAACTTCAGTATGATTTCAATATCCCTTAACAGGTTGGTGAGACCACAAGGAAAATCAGGCACAATGTTACACACTCTGTTTTCTGTGGCACAAAATCACAGAGATGACACACACGCAGGACTGTCACTCAAGCACTAATGTCAATATTAATCTCCCACCTAATTTATTTATTTATTTTTCTCTGGGAGACTTTAGAAACCAAATAATATTAAAAAAAAAACAAAAAAACAAGGCTTTCTATGGCCCACTGAATGAGAGATGGCACGCACAGGAGTGGCACACAAGCCCTGACTGAGGCCAATATTTTTCTCCCACTGATTGATGTAGTGTTTTTATGTTGAGGTTGATTTTAAAACACAAATGAAGGAAAAAAATAAAAAGGCTTTCTATGGCCCACAATTAGAGAGAGAGGTGGCACACCCAGGAGTCAAGACTGGCACACAAGCTGAAATGGCAATATTACTCTCCCACTGTTTTTTTATGTATTTTTTTTTTTATTTTCAGGGAGACTTTAGAAACCAAATAATATTAAAAAAAAAACAAAAAACAAGGCTTTCTATGGCCCACTGAATGAGAGGGACAGAGGTGGCACACCCAGGAGTCAAGACTGGCACACAAGCTGAAAGGGCAATATTACTCTCCCACTGTTTTTTTATGTATTTTTTTTTTTATTTTCAGGGAGACTTTAGAAACCAAATAATATTAAAAAAAAAAAAAAAAAAACAAGGCTTTCTATGGCCCACTGAATGAGAGGGACAGAGGTGGCACACCCAGGAGTCAAGACTGGCACACAAGCTGAAAGGGCAATATTACTCTCCCACTGTTTTTTTAGGTATTTTTTTTTTTTCAGGGAGACTTTAGAAACCAAATAATATTTAAAAAAAATAAATAAATAAATAGGCTTTCTATGGCCCACTGAATGAGAGATAGCACACACAGCAGTGGCACACAAGCCCTGACTGAGGCCAATATTTTTCTCCCACTGATTGATGTAGTGTTTTTGTGTTGAGGTAGATTTTAGAACACAAATGAAGGAAAAAATAAATAGGCTTTCTATGGCCCACTCAGTGAGAGATGGCACACACAGGGATGGCACTCTAGCAGAAATGCCAATCCTAATCTCCCACAAAAAAAAAAAAAAAAAACAGGGACTGTCCTACAATTACTATCTCCCCTGCAGTAATCTAAGCCAGGTATGGCAGGCAGCAATAGGAGTGGACTGATGCACAAATTAAATAAAAAGTGTGGACAAACAAAAAAGATAGCTGTGCAGAAAGGAACAAGAGGATATGTGCTTTGAAAAAAGCAGTTGGTTTCCACAGTGGCGTACACACAGCAATACAGCTATCACGGAGCCTTCTAGGGCAGCCCAATGAGCTACAGCGCTGAGGGGAAAAAAAAAAAAAAATAGCTTCCACTGTCCCTGCACACCGAAGGTGGTGTTGGACAGTGGAAATCGCTGCAGCACAAGCGGTTTGGTGGTTAGTGGACCCTGCCTAACGCTCTCCCTGCTTCTGACGAAGCGGCAGCAACCTGTCCCTAAGCTCAGATCAGCAGCAGTAAGATGGCGGTCGGCGGGAACGCCCCTTTATAGCCCCTGTGACGCCGCAGACAGCAAGCCAATCACTGCAATGCCCTTCTCTAAGATGGTGGGGACCAGGACCTATGTCATCACGCTGCCCACACTCTGCGTTCACCTTCATTGGCTGAGAAATGGCGCTTTTCGCGTCATTGAAACGCGACTTTGGCGCGAAAGTCGCGTACCGCATGGCCGACAAGCACAGGGGTCGGATCGGGTTTCATGAGACGCCGACTTAGCCAAAAGTCGGCGACTTTTGAAAATGATCGACCCGTTTCGCTCAACCCTAATCGCCGGTAATTAACTGTTTACCGGCGACCGCAAAAAAAAAAAAAAAAGTGATGTGTAATTCTCTGTCCTCTGATGTGATCGCACATCAGAGGACAGAGAAATAGGGGGATTCGGGGACCCTATCATACTTACCGGTGTCCCTGGGTCCTCCTGTGTCTTCTGCCGGCCGGCTTCTTCCTATAGAAAGAAAATGTCGGGCGCATGCGCAGTGCGCCCGCTCTCTGCTGCCATCTGCCGGCAGAGTTGGGGCTAAAATTAGGGTTAGGGCTAGGGTTAGGGATAGGGCTAGGGTTAGGGCTAGGGTTAGGGTTAGGGCTAGGGTTAGGGTTAGGGTTAGGGCTGGGCTAGGGTTAGGGCTAGGGTTGGGGCTAAATTTAGGGTTAGGGTTGGAGCTAAATTTAGGGTTAGGGTTGGGGCTAAATTTAGGGTTAGGGCTGGGGCTAAATTTAGGGTTAGGGTTAGGGTTGGGGCTAAAGTTAGGGCTATAGTTAGAGTTGGGGCTAAAGTTAGGACTAGGGTTGCGGCTAAAGTTAGGGTTAGGGTTGGGATTAGGGTTTGGATTAGGGTTGGCATTAGGGTTACGTTTGGGATTACGGTTAGGTTTGGGATTAGGGTTAAGGGTAGGGTTGGGATTAGGGGTGTATTGGGATTAGGGTTAGGTTTGAGGTTAGGGTTGAGATTAGGATTAGGGGTGTGTTGGATTTAGGGTTCTGATTAGGGTTATGGTTGTTTTGAGGTTAGGGTTGCGATTATCCTTAGGGTTGTGATTAGGATTATGGATCGGGTTGGCATTAGGGTTAGGCCTCTTTCACACTTCAGTCTTTTGGCGTCAGTCTGAAACCGCCATTTTCATCAAATAGCGGATCCGCCATTTTTTTTGGCGGTTCCGCTATTTTCCGATAGACATGCACTAGCGACGGATTGTGGCGGATGGTCGTCCGTAACATCCGCCATGTGACGGATCCGTCGAGATTTGGCGGACGTCATCTAGACATTGACGGCCATTGTAACATTTTTTGTCTGCGCCGAAATGGCGGTTCGCGACGGATCCGTCACGTTCGTCATTCCATAGAATGGCCGCCTATGGGCGACGGATCCGTTGTTACCGTCATTTCGGCGGATCCGTCGCCCCAATCTGCTTTTTCAATTGCGCATGCTCCAAAAAGTAGATACTTGTCCCAGACAACCCCCAAGTAACGGATCCGTCAAAAAAACGGATCCGTTAATACCGTTTTCTCAACAATTGTGACGGATCCGTCACTATGTCGGA